>NC_059326.1:113936875-114246250 GCF_018350155.1 Leopardus geoffroyi | reverse complement strand
ACAGGAGACAGATGGGAGTTCTTGGGGGCATCTGGGTGGCTCAGTCGCTTAAGTGCCGACTTCAGGTCCTGTCATGATCTTGTGGTTTGTGAGGTCAAGCTCCACATCGGGTTTTCCGCTCTCACTGTAGAGACTGCTTCAGATCCTCTGTTCCCCTCCCCACCCTTCCCCCACCCTCAAAAATAAATAAACATTAAAAAAAAAAAATAAATGGATGTTCTTTATTTTAAGTTAGAGTTATGCTTTCCAATACAGTGGCCACTAGCTACATGTGGCTATTTAAATTTTAAACTTGAACCAGTAAAAATTAAATAAAGTTAAAAAATCACTTTCACAGTTGTATTAGCCAGAGTTCAAGTGCTCGATGGCCATGGGAGTGGCCACTGTATTGGACAGTACAGATATAGAACATGTCTGTCGTTGCAGAAATTTCTTGGGGATAGCACTGATTTAATGATGTAAATTTGTTAGGTCTATTTATTTATTAGCAAAGTTAATATTCAAATACATAGCACTACTAGTTTCTTCTTTTTGATCATCTTTCCAGTTTTGTAGACAATCCTCCTTTCTTCCAGCCAGGTAATTTTCAGATAGACTGGTAGGTAGGTGGTCAGGATTCCTTAAAGGCAAGTCACAGAAGTGGACCTTGTTAAAGGAAAGAAAAAAGACAGTTTTTTAGCAGAATGACAGGTTTCAGAGTCAGAAGGAAAAGCAGAGATAACATTTGGAAGCTGTGGAGAATTTAGTGGCAGGGTTATGGAAGAGTCTCTAGCATGTGGCTATTTGAGAATTTCAGTTGTCTTTCTATCTGTCATTATACTCAAGGTCAAATTCCTCTGGAGTAGCAGGGGTGAGGGTGTGGCCTAAATTGCATCCACTGTCCAATCACCTGGCCAGGGTAGAACTGGTCATTGTAATTTATGTATCTACCAAGACCATTAGATAGGAAGAGGAACTAGTTTGCCACAGAAGAATGTGGCTATTTACCAAAAGAAAGGGATAGGGCTGTCAGACAGCAAGATAGGTGTCTACCAAAGTCATCTTTGAGATTTAGTGATGATCAAAATTTCAGTTAATATTTGTATATTAGCCTTTTTTGTAGTTTTGGATTAATGATTGCATGAAGATAAAAAATACATTCTTTGGTTATCCACCATGGATGAAAGAAAAATAGGGGAGAGATATCCCTAGAGTGCACAGCCCTAGAATATAGGAAGCATTAATAAATTTGTTTTAGGGAATTAGTGGATACTGTACTTGATGAAACTGGAGATTGAACTTTTGGTAACTTTTAACGTGCCATCTTGTTGAATTTTTCTGTGAGGTAGTTCATAAACATTTACTACAGTGTTAGGTAGCTACTCTTTTTCTCTTCAGAAGTAGCTGTGGGAAAATATGTTAGAAACCTAAGGGAAATAAACATTTAAAAAAATTATTTAATGTTTATTTAAATTAAAAAAAGTTTATTTTTGAGGGAGAGGCAGAGACGAAGACAGAGCATGAGTAAGGGAGGGACAGAGAGAGGGAGACATAGAATCTGAAGTAGGTTCCAGGCTCTGAGCTCTCAGCACGTGGGGCTTGAACTCACAAACCGTGAGATTTATGACCTGAGCTGAAGTCGGCCGCTTAACCAACTGAGCCACCTAGTCGCCCCAATGTTTATTTATTTATTTTTGAGAGGGAGACAGAGCGCAAGCAGGGGAGGGCAGAGAGAGAGGGAGGCACAGAGTCTGAAGCAGGTTTTAGGCTCTCAGCTGTCAGCACAGAGTCCCCCATGGGGTTCAAATTCACAGGCTATAAGCTCATGACCTGAGCCCAAGTGGGTTGGTTAACCAGGTGAGCCACCCAGGCAAATAAACATTTAATGATGGTTTAAAAAAGCAGTTATCAAATTTTTTGCTTTCACATGTTAAATTCTTAAAAATTATTGATGACTACAAGACCTTTGTTAATGTGGATTATACCTGTAGGCATTTACCATGTTACAAATTAAAACAGCAAATTTAAGCCACTGGAAGTGTGGCTTTGTTGGTTTGTAGTTTGGAAGATGCTTGTATTTGCAGCTGTAATACAGCTGTTTTTATGTAACACAGCTGTTATGTTTTTCTATTGATAAATTCCACCTCCTTTATTCTCAGTCAGCAGTTTTCAGTTTTTTTTACACTTTAGATTTATTTAGAACCCAGAGAACTTTTGTTTCTGGGGCTTATGGCTATTGGTATTTACATTATTGGGAATTAAAATTGAGAATTTTTTTTTTTTATTGTTTATGTATTTATTCTGAGAGAGAGACAGAACAGAGGAGGGGCAGAGAAAGATGGAGAAAGAGAATCCCAAGCAGGCTCTGCACTTTTAGTGCAGAACCCGACACAGGGCTCGATCTCATGAACCGTGAAATCATGATCTGAACTGAAATTTAGTCAGACCCTTAACTGATTAGGCCACCCAGGTGCCTCAAAACTGAAATTTATATATTTTTTAAAGTAGCAATAAACCCATTAAATGTTAATGTAATGATTTTTTTTAATTTTTAGAGCAAGAGCATGCACACGAGTAGGGGAAAAGGACAGAGGGAGAAAGAGAATTTTTTTTTTAGTGTATATTTTTAAGAGAGTCAGCATGACTGGGGGAGGGGCAGATAGGGGAGGACAGAGGATCTGAAGCAAGCTCTTTGTTGTCAGTGAACCTGATGCTGGGCTCAGATTCACGAGCCGTGAGATCGTGACCTGAGCCAGAGTCTGATGCTCAACTGACTGAGCCACCCAGGCACCCCAAGAGAGAATCTTTAGCAGGCTCCATGCTCAGAGTGGGACCCCAATGCAGGGCTTGATCCCACAACTCTGGGATCGTGACCTGAGCTGAATTCAAGAGTCGGATGCTCAACTGATTGAACCACTCAGGCACCCCGAATTCACATTCTTTAATATCACCACTGATTGTATCAAAAACATCTTTAAGTACTGGGACATTATTGAATTTATGAAGATAGGGGTTTTCAAAAATTCAAATGTTTGCTTGAAACTCAAATTTTAACAGTATTGTCACTTGTTTTTCTTAAAGTTGCAGTCTTGCTCATTTTTGAGAAAATGTCTGCCAGATATTCAGGTTGGAATAACCATAATTTGTCAGCTGACCTTTCCAATGAAAATGGCGTTCCATGATAAAAGTTCACCTGTCAACTCAAACAAGACAAACATTGAACTACGCTATGCCTCAGAAGTGTTTTATGTGTACTTCCCATTTTTGTCATACCAAGTACTAAAATGAAGTATACTCAGAGCTGAGATAAATTTAATAATTTTTCTGCTGCTTCATCAGGGATTGGTATCCTTTTTAAAAAATCACAAGTGAGGGGTGGTGAAGAATGCAATGGCCATGGTATGGTTTGGTACCACTTGCCTGGATTTGTGCTAAGACCCCAAGCATTTTTTTCTACCATTGATTTTGCTTCCTTATGCAAATGTCACCACAGTGGAAAAAGGCAAATGTTATGAAAATAGTTTTGGTCTTTTTGTTCACAGACCACCCTTTGAGAACCAGTGGTTTAAATATTTGTGTAGGAGTTATACTGATCAGTCTGTTTATGCATCCATTATTTCTGTGTATCATTTGCTATTAGTCCTATTTTGTGATGATTTGAACTGCCTTCAGAGTGGAAAAAATGCTGGGGGTTAGGTATAGGTAGTTTAGGATATGTAAAAACCAGGTTGCTTTTGAGGCTTCATCTTATCCATGAGGTCCATGAAAATCTCAAGATCCTTTCCAAAGTGACTGTATCTGTAGATAAAGAATTATTGCTCTCACTGCACATACTTATCTGTTATTTACCTTTGTTGTTTAAATGTACAAATTTTAGGGGAATCTACCTTGAAAAAATTTACAGAGGTAGGAGAGTTCTGAACAAGTTTTTCACTTTTTTTTTTTAATTTGTGCCTCATATATTTTACCTAGGCTTCAGGTTTAGGTAAATTTTATTTTTTTTATTAAAAAAAATTTTTTTTAATGCTTATTTTTTTTTGAGAGAGAGAGAACATGAGCAAGGAAGGGGCAGAGAGAGAGGGAGACACAGAATCCGAAGCCGGCTCTAGGCTCTGAGCTGTCAGCACAGAGCCTGATGCGGGGCTCGTACCCACGAACCGCGAGATCATGACCTGAGCCGAAGTCATACACTCAACTGACTGAGCCACCTAGGTGCCCCATTGTTTTATTTTTATTTTTAAAAAAACACTTATTTATTTATTTTTGAGAGTGAGAGAGCACAAGTCAGGGAGGGGCAGAGAGAGAGGGGGGAGACAAAGAATCTGAAGCAGGCTCAAGCCTCCCAGCTGTCAGTGCGGAGCCCTACACTGGGCTTAAACCCACAAACCGTAAGATCATGACCTGAGCTGAAGTTGGATGGTTAACTGATTAAGCTACCCTGGTGCCCCTAGGTAAATTTTAATGTATACTCATGTTTGCAGAACTATACATCAAAAGGTTAATTGGCAGGGGCGTCTGGGTGGCTCACTTGGTTTAGTCTCCGACTATTGTTTTAGGCTCAGGTCATAATCTCACAGTTGTGAGATCGTGTGCCACATCAAACTGTGCTCTGGGTGTGGAGCTTGCTTGAAATTCTCTCTCTCCTCCCCTCTACCCCTCCCCGACTTGCACTTGCTCTTTCTCACTCTCTTTCTCTCTCTCTCAAAAAAAAATTAATTGGCATTCTTACATTCTTATAAAGTTCATTTATAATTGTGCTTTGCCTTCGTAAACCTTGGAATTCAGAAATGAAAATTTCAGTATCTTTTTATGGGCTGTTGATGCTACGGTTTTATTTTTGTGAGTTTATTGGTTTCTGATGGTTTGTTCTTTTTGGGTGTAGTGCAGGATAAAAGGTGTAGTGTTTGAGGAAGAGCTCTGAGTTTAGGGTTTTGAGATTAGTCTCTACAAATTCATTCTGTGGATGCCTTATTGTTGAGGAAATGGGCCCTCAGCTGACTGACTACAGGTGGTTCACAAAGGTAGTCATAACATTTCCCTTCTTTCATCCATTGAATCCAGTAATTTGCAAAATATTTGTTTGGCAGTCCATTACGTTTTCACTAGCTAGGTTCCACTAAAGAGGAGGAAAATGTGGGGTGCCAGAGTGGCTCAGTTGGTTAACTGTCTGACACTTGATTTCAGCTCAGGAAAAATGTACGTTGTGGAAGTGTCAGAATTGTTGGGCAGGGAAAAGTAGAATTTATGCTTTGGGTCATAAGAAAGTTCTATTAAAGTAAAAATTGTTTTAAAGTACCAGAGCACAATAGATGTTGACAAGTTCTCTTTCTTTTCCCTCCCCTTGCCCTATAAATGATGCATTTAATGTTTTAAAGACTTGTAGTTACTATTACTTACTGACTTTCTAGTTGTAAAGAATCTTTCACTTTATTCTTATCATAGTTATAGGGTATTCCCAAGTTAATAGGAAGAGTGAAAAAAGGCTTTTGCTTTTGGCTTGAAAGGGATATATGATTTTTCTTGTTTTAATATATATTTACTTTTTGAGATGATTGTTTTTAAAATTATAGTTTTGGAGTATAGAAATTATCATAATTTTAGATTTGAAAAATTAACCACTAATGGTTTTCTAAATATGGGTAACAAACGAACATTAGTAGTATTGTACTTTTTGTGTACTGTTTTATCAATTTCATATTAGTCATAACTTCTATCTTCAGATAGGGTAGTATGACTAATGCAAACAGATTGGTTTTTCTGCTTTATGTTGGAATAGGCTTAAATATTTCTGCAGGAGTGCTACCCAGATTCAAAATTTTGTCCCCTTTTCCCTCTGTCCTGCAAAATTGCACAGACTTGGGAAGAAATTTGTGGACTCTTGATTAGGTCTCTCCTTGTCAGTAGTGACCTCATGTTGCAGCCTGCTTCCGTTTAGACTGCAGCTCTGATAATTGCTCAGCAGTTTTTATAAGCCCATCACCATCCTTTATGGTGTTTGAAGTCTCTTTACCTGATGTTTTTGTTGGGAGATGCCATGGGTTCAGAATGGCTTGCAGAGCTCTGTTGCACAGGTAAAGTGATCCTTATCAGATTTAATTGAAGCAGAGCTGCAGTACTTTTATGAAGTGTTATTTATAAGATTAAATATTTGTAATTGAGAAATTAAAATAATCGTAGTTCCCTATGATCACTGTATTTGAATTACAAAATACTTATAATTGGAATAAATGGCTGCAAGATTGATTTTATGTAATACTCTCAAGAAGATTACATGCTTGTGGGCAGGTTTAAAAATAGAGTTAACAGAAGGGAGAAAAAGGTCAGAGAATGACTGTATTCTTTTTTTTTTTTTGTAATCTTTTAATATTATACTTGACTAAGGACTTTAAAATATGTATGACCCTTGTAATTTATTGTTGCTTCTGTTAGTCTGGTCTTCTTTGGGGGTTTAGTGAAAATCCCCATCAGGTGGGTTTTGTGGCATCTGTCCATATAGTACCTAAATAATTGACTTTAAATTTGTAAGCAGTTATTTTTCTTTTGTCTTTATTTATCAGAACTCACATCCTCTTGATTCCTATGCTATTTTGTTGCTGTTACAGATGGCATAATTGTATTGATAAATCCTTTTTACAACCATAGATGTGTGTTAGCCATGGTTTGTGCATAAGTGCTTTCTACCCAAAGAAATTGGCTAAGTCTGAAAATAATAAATTCTTTGAAGTCTGAAAACTAAATCATTCCTTTGTCCTTTACAAGGTCAGAGAACGAATTTGTACAGTCAACTTCTGTAGCCTCGTGAGTGACAATCTGACTTATAAAGTATAAAATCTATTTGATTTATTTACTAAGGCTTTTTGGGGTAGGGAGAGGGTCTGTTGAAAGCAGTTGTTTGATTGTCCTTCCATATCTTTAGGGCTAAAGAACCTTTACTCTTACACTAATAATCTAGCTCATTGATTACTACATATAGATATATACAAATACATATATACATGTATTTGTAATTTAATCCCAGTATCATTTAAAAGGGATAGGAAACAAAAGATCAACTCTGTCGATCTATCCAATATAGGACCATTAGAATTCTTGCTTTTTTTTTTGCTCTTTTGGATAACTGGAAGATTATATTAAAGTTTAGTCATTTTGGAAGCTAGAAATAAATCTAGCAACTTTAACTTCTAGTATGGATAAGAATTGTCAGTGGTATTTGTAAAAAAATGTAGACTTTTGGGGAGTGCCTGAGTGGCTCAGTTGGTTAAATGTCCGACTTCAGCTCAGGTCATGATCTCATGGTTTGTGGGTTCGAGCCCCATATCAGGCTCTGTGCTGACAGCCTAGACAGAGCATGGAGCCTGTTTCGGATTCTGTGTCTCCTTTTGTCTCTGCCCCTCTCCTGCTTGTGCTGTCTCTCTCTCTCTCTCAAAAATAAATACTTAAAAAAAAAAAAAAAAAGTAGACTTTTGGACCCTACCTCCTCTGGGAGGGCCTCAGAAATCTGTTTTTTAAAAGCTTTAAAAAAAAATTGGGAAATAAATCATGCACACAGAAATAGGCATCAATGTATATAGCAAAGCAAGTTAGTCAAAGCACATATCTTTGTAACCACCATCCGCATCTAGAATAAACCCGGATAGCACCCCAGTAGGTCTCACAGTCCTGATCTCTTCTCTCCCCTCTAACGGTAACCACTATGCTAACTTTTTGACACTAGTTTTTAGCTTTATGAAAATTAAATGTCACTGTGTATATATTTTTGATCCAGCTGCTTTCACTAAACATTGTATGTGAGATTTCTCCATGTCGTAGGTCATTGTGGTTCATTTTATTGCTGTAAAGTATTCCATCCTAAGATTACACATCAGTGATCCAATTTAATATTGGCAGACCTTTGGATTATTTTTACTTGTTGATTATTTATTTTTGTTGTGTACATTTTTTTTTTTTAAGTTTATTTTCTGAGAGAGAGAAAAAGCGCAAGTGAGGGAGGGGCAGAAAGGGGGACAGAAGATCCAGAGTGGGCTTTGCGATGACAGCTCATGGACCATGAGATCATGAACCGAGCCAAAGTCGACGCTTAACCAACTGAGCCACCCACATGCCCCTGTCGTGTACATTCTTATATACATCTTCTGGTGCACGTATGCATGTACATGAAGACATAAATTTGACTTTTAACTTTTGTAAATATTACCAAATTGTTTCCCAAAGTGCTTGCCCCAATTTACACTAACAGTGCATGAGCATTCCCAGTGCTTCGCATCTTTGCCAACACTTGGTATTAACAGTTTTGGAGGATATATAATATTATTTCCTTGTCATTTTAGTAGGTTCATCCCCTTTTCATGTGTGTATTATCAGTTAATTCTTTTGTGAAATAGCTGTTCCGTTTCTTGATTTTCTACTGTTTTTTTTCCCTTGTTGAATTGTAGGAGCCCTTTAAAAGTATGCATTGGAAATATCTTTTCATTTTATGTTGTGCCTTTTCCTTCTCATATTGTGTCTTCTGAAGAATGATTCTTAATTTCATTCAGGTTTACTGTTCTTTTCCCTTTGTGGTTAATGCTTTTGGGGTTCTGTTTAAGAAATCTTTTTCTAAATATATATTTCTGTATTATCTTTTTTTACCATAAAAATAAATTTTATTTGTTTTATTTATTTATTTATTTATTTTTTTTTTTTTTAATTTTTTTTTTTTTCAACGTTTATTTATTTTTGGGACAGAGAGAGACACAGCATGAACGGGGGAGGGGCAGAGAGAGAGAAAGACACAGAACTGGAAGCAGGCTCCAGGCTCTGAGCCATCAGCCCAGAGCCCAACGCGGGGCTCGAACTCACGGACCGCGAGATCGTGACCCGGCTGAAGTCGGACGCTTAACCGACTGCGCCACCCAGGCGCCCCTATTTGTTTTATTTTTTTATTACGTTTAAAATTTCAATTTCAGTTTAGTTAACATTCCTATATTACCTTCTAAGAACTTCTATTACTTCTAAGAATTACCTATTGGTAACCTTCTATTACCTTCTAAGAACCTTCACATTTCTTGTTTAGGTGTATAATCTACATTATATTATATTGTCCTTGTGTGTGAGACAGTGCCAACTTATTTTTTTCAATATGAGTTAACAAATTGTCCGAGTACTCATTTTTGGAAAGACTGCCCTTTTCCCTGCTTTCTGTAGTACCACCTTTGTTCCTTATCAAGTGTGTATTCATGGGTACATTTCTGTTCTGTTTGTTTTTTCTTGTGCCAGTGCTATGTTATTTATTTTTGCTTTATTGTTTTTGGGGTCTGGGGTGGGGTATAGATCTCCAATAAAATAGCACTGTCACCCCAGGACACTGTGATATAGGTAGTCCATGGATCAAATCCTTGTTTTAGGGGTTGTAAGAAAGCCTCCACATTCTGGCTTAATCTTTACTAGCCTGTGTGTGTATAATTATAAAAACATGCTATTTTAAAAATTATTTATATATAATTATTTATATATATTTTATCTTAATCTTTAGATTTGCATTTCTAGTAAGTTTTCTTATACCCATGTATCTATTAGCATTTTAATAATCTAATCTGATGGGAAAAGGTGAGAAAATTCTTCTGAGAAGTTAAGTAAGTAGTTGCCTAACAATGGCAGATTTGAAAAATAACAGAGGATATATACTCCCACAAAAGTTAAAACATGATATTAGGCTTTAGTAACAGACTGATGGACTAAGTAGTTGAGAATTAGAACTTGTTGAGATTTTGGTGTACAGTACAGGAAAAGCTCACCAGAAGCCACAAATTAAATGGGGAAGGGAAGGATGTTGGATTTATACGTTTTCTTCACACCATTTGATATACTACACTGTCAGGTATTAAAAACAAAATACTTCTAATCATGTAAGTATGTAATGTGTGTAAGCTTAGAAATTGCAAGTATTACTGAGGAAAATATAACTGATCAGACCATGTAAAGATAGATCTTCAATAATTAAATAGGCAACCCGTAAAGGAAATGAAAAATATAAACAACAAATCATTGTAGCAAAATATCAGAAAAAGACTTAATCTTAGTTGACATTTAAGCACTCTGGAGGAAGACCTTCATTTATCTTTTCTTGTTTTGTTTTGTTTTGTTTTTTGCGGAAGTCACTAAGTGTTAACTTTCAGCTCATTTGAAACTACTAGAAATGGACCCATGGCTAAACTCTTTTTGTGCACGTATATGTGATTTTTCTCCCCAATGTTTCCTTCAGAAATGAACTTCCCAAAAACATCATTAAAATTTGAAAAATTTTTAAGTATTTCCCTTGAGGGTATCAGCATGAAAGCATTTAGAACTAAGAATAATCTGTTCATGAATACTAGCATAATACTGGCTGTTAAAAATTTTTTTTTATAAAGCTGAGAGATGTTATGTGTGCCAAACCAGAGTGGCTTACTGTTGTCTGATAAAGCAATTGTGCAATTTGCTACTAATATGTTTACTGTAAGGGAGACCTGAAGATTACTGCATGAATGGTAAATGATGTTATTTGGTTTCCTGCATAGAATCCTGTGAATATTAATCTGATAGACTTTGTCTCTTATGTTGGTTAGAGTTTGTGTTGGCACATTTACAGGGGATCTTTCATAAAACTGATTTAAATTTACTTTTTAAAAGTGACTCTTTATTGAGTCACAGACATACAGAAAAGTTCACAAATCATAAGGTTATTATCAAAAACTCAACTAGTATAACCACCACCTGGGTTACTTCTTCCTTCTCAAATTCTTCCATCTCCCTTTTTGCCAAAAGTAGCTGCTCTGTGGCTTCTGTTGCTATAGATTACTTTTTTCTGTTAACTGTTTTTTTCTTTAAAAATCAACTTTGAGCAGCATCTGGGTGGCTCAGTCGGTTAAACATCCTAACTCTTGATTTCGACTCAGGTCATGATCTCACTCTTCGTGGGATTGAGCCCCACATTGGGCTCTGTACCGACGTTGTGGAGCCTCCTTGGGATTCTCTCTCTCCCTCTCTTTTTCTCTCTCTCTGCCCCTCCCCTGCTCTCTTTCTCTCTCAAAATAAATAAACATTTTTAAAAAATCAACTTTGGGGGCGCCTGGGTGGCGCAGTCGGTTAAGTGTCCGACTTCAGCCAGGTCACAATCTTGCGGTCCGTGAGTTCGAGCCCCGCGTCGGGCTCTGTGCTGGCAGCTCAGAGCCTGGAGCCTGCTTCCGATTCTGTGTCTCCCTCTCTCTGACCCTCCCCCGTTCATGCTCTATCTCTCTCTATCCCAAAAATAAATAAACGTTGAAAAAAAAAATTAAAAAAAAAAATCAACTTTGAGGCTATAATTTTCACTCAATAAAATGCAGTTTATAAACGTACACATTTGCATGTATGTGTTTACAACCACCACTGTCAAGACACAGACTGTTTACCATCACCCAACAGTCTGGCCCCATGTCACGACTGATATCCTTTCTGTCACTGTATCGATTAATTATTAAAAAAATTTTTTTTAATGTTTATTTTTGAGAGAGAGTGAGTGCAGGAGAGTCAGAGAGAGAGGGAGACACAGAATCTGAAGCAGGTTCCAGGCTCTGAGCTATCAGCACAGAACCTGATGGGGGCTGAAACCCACAAGCTGAGAGATCATGACCTGAGCTGAAGTCGGACACTTAACCAGCTGAGCCGCTCAGGCGCCCCACTGTATAGATTAGTTTTGCCTGTTTTAGAATTTCATGTAAATGGAATCCCCTCTAGTAGGTACTCTTTTGTGTCTGGCATCTTTGCTTTGCATAATGTTGAGATTCATGTTCTTGGCATTTTTCAGTTGTTTGTGCCTTTTGTTTAAAAAAAATGCTGAGTGTATTCTGTCGTAGGATGTCCTACAATTTGTTTCTGTATTCACCTGTTTGGGTTGATACCTTTGGCTATTACGAATAAAGCTGCTATGCTTGTGCAAGGATTCCTATGGAATTATACTTTCACTTCTCTTGATTAAATACCCAGGAGTTACAATTGTGGGCTCATTTAGGAAGTTTTTTTTTTTTTTTTAAGATTTTATTTATTTATTTATTTATTTATTATTATTTTTTCCCCCAACGTTTATTTTTTATTTTATTTTATTTAAAAAAAAAATTTTTTTTTTGACGTTTATTTATTTTTGGGACAGAGAGAGACAGATCATGAACGGGGGAAGGGCAGAGAGAGAGGGAGACACAGAATCGGAAACAGGCTCCAGGCTCTGAGCCATCAGCCCAGAGCCCGACGCGGGGCTCGAACTCACGGACCGCGAGATCGTGACCTGGCTGAAGTCGGACGCTTAACCGACTGCGCCACCCAGGCGCCCCAAATGTGGCAGTTTTCAACACTTCATGAAGTTAATATTGAAAAGTTTTAATAGCTTTTTTCTTTCTTTGATTACAGTGCCCATTTATCTCCCATCAGCATCTTACCAGCCTCTGCAGAGTAAGTAGTATACTTAGAGAAGACAAATCTGTTTTTAATATAAAAATATTACTAAACTGTGGAAATTAAAATCATGGTATGTATTATGCTTACTTTAGAGGAAGGACTGTACATAAGTTAGTGAAACCTAGTTAATATTTTATATACTGCAGTAGGAACAAATATATATGTACATGTATATATACATATGTGTATGTATATATATGTATATATATATACAGAATATATATACATATATATACATGTATAGAATAAAGATTGAACTTTCTTCAGATGATCTTTTTGATCTTCTGAAATGATTCAGAAATGTCAGTAGGTCTCTTTAAGAAGTAGACTTCATGTAAAAAATATGGACAGGGTCCTTACAGTTTTCTTTGATTTAGCTAAGTATTGACAAATTGTTTTGCGTTATAAATGTAGCTTTGAAAAGTCTATTTAAATGGTTTTCTGTATAGTTGCGAGGAATGAATACTGGGACAGCTGATCCTTCCCACCTTGGTAGTAATAGTGATAGTATGGTTGATTTGTCTATTAATTTGGGCAAATTTCTTTTAAAAATTTAACCTAGTATCATGTATTCCTTTTGTATGTTTCTTTTTGTATGCTAGCTTATACATTTCAGTACCCCGATAATTTGTTTTACTAGTCATTGGTTTTAATGTTTATATTTATGTGGCCAAATGCCCAGTTAGGGTGACTGCTTCTTACTAAAATGTGTTCTGTTTTGTAGCATTTTAGAAAGAACGATTAGAGCAGCTGTGGAACAGCATCTTTTTGATCTGCAGAGCAGCATAGATCATGATTTTAAGAATTTACAACAGCAAAGTCTGGTGTGTAATAATGAAGCAGAAAGTATTAATTGTGATGGGGAAGGATCTAATAACCAGTAAGAAACTTTTACAACATTTTACTGTTATTTATTGTTATAAAATGTTTGATTATCTTCTAAAAACCATGGTTTACTTAAAATGGGATCTTGGGGATTTCTGAAAGTGTGTGTGGAAAGTGACTGTATAATTTGTATGTAAATTGTATATAGTTAATATTGAAAATCTAAATTTTCCATTAAGATGGTAGACGTTAAGTCCAATACTGCCAGGTTTTCCTCCCTGAGCACCAGATGAAGTAGTGAGCTTAGCTTTAGGGACTATGTTGTATGAAAAATAACTTAAAAAAACTTAAAGACCCGTACTGTGAGCAACACATGGTCTCACCATGAGAGACATGAAGTGATCTAGACAGCAAAGTACAGGGACACCAGATTGACTTTGCTTGTATTGCATAGTCATTAAGTGAAATAGTGAGCAGAATCATCCTTTGCTTTTTAAATTTTATCCCCTGTCACAAGCTACTACCCTGCTGGCCTCCCTGCATACTTTTTTTTAGATTAGTAGTTAATAGTTGAATCTTGTATAAGTTAAAAGTATGTCTGTGCTGTGTGATGTTATTCCACTTTTCATTGCACTTGTTACTTTTAAATGGATAAAAAGCCTCATCTCCTTTCCTGTTACCTCAGCCCTGCACTTGAGGGATAAATACGTGCCTTTCTCTGAGACTATAATGCGGTGATTTCATAGTTTTTATTTACCAGTTTTTATTTGGAGGACAGATGAGAAAGATGTATGCAAATTTGGAGGGTTCATAGGAGGTAAAAAAAAAAAAAAAAGATTGGGTAGAGTGTTTCTTTTTTTTTTTTAAATCAGATTTTTGAAAGGCCAAGTGTGTATAGTGCATTAGAATAGCTATTAAATATGAATTGAAACCGAAAAAAATTAATGGATATGAAAACCAAGGGTTGCAATATGTTTATTTTAGGAATACCATATTGTACAACTTGCAGGTGTGCTCTGTAGTCTGAAGAGATGGCATCACCAGCCTGTGGAGCTTTGTGGCCCTGATTTGTGTTGCTTTGAAGGCATGATTGGAACTGATAGAACTGGATTGCTTAAAAGCATTGCTTTTAAGAGTATTGGGCCAAATATGAAGGAAAATAGTATCTGAAAACAGCAGTAATTAAAAGTTGGAAATAGTAGGAAAGTAGTCCAAAGGTTATAATTCATATAAGTAGATTCCTTGGCGTTAGTCTTTAGTTTAGCTAGAGATCCTGAAAACCTATGCCCATGCTCACACAATAACCTTATTTTTATCTCTGAGGAAATAACTCCTGTTCTATCATTGATGGTGGTATTGTCTTTGTAAACGAAAGCCTACTGCAGTATTTTGCATATTCTGAATAAATTATGTAACATGCAAAATTTGTAGTAGGAAACTACTGTTGTACTTGATAAAGTGTTGGACACTGTGGTGTTTAGTGTCTAGTGCTAGACTTGTATTTTAATTGAAACAGATGATTATGACTGAGAGTATGCATTTGTAAGGGAAATTATTTTGGCACATAAATTATTCTTTCAGCTGTTCATTTGTTTATGAAAATTTTCAAAGGGAATAACAAACAAGGTAGTTTTCTCGCAGCATTCCCTGGAGAGACAAAAATAAACTTCGTGTGTTTAATAATCTAATTGGCAAAATGAATAAAGTGTGGAGTTTTATGAAAAGGACTCATTATCTTAACAAGTGGAAGTTTCAGATCATTATTGATATTTATTTATTTTAAAAGCATTACATATTCAACATTTGGCCTGATGTGATTTTTTATCTTCATTACTAGGGTTGATATTGCTGATGATATTATTAATGCCAGTGAAAGTAACGGAGACTGTTCAGAACCTGTGGCTAGCACTAATTTAGACAGTGAAGTTATGCAGCAAGATTTTGTATTTGAGGATGAAGAAAATAACCAGGTAAGACATGGAAAGAATAAAAGATCTTTGGGTTAGGTGTGCTAGACCTGCAACTCTGATTGCTTTGTGTATTCCTTTCATACCAGAAGTCATAGTTCATTATTGTTGACACACACATTTTTCTTGATTATGAGTCCCAAGAACATACACTCTATCAGTAAAGATCAGGAACCATCATTGGGTAGAGAAGTAGATATAAAATATTTAAAAATATTTTCCTGAAAGGAAACAAATGACATTGTTAGCTGAGGTGGTTGGTGGTATTATGGTTGTATTTTGTTCTTTTTAAAAGCTTTTTTTTTCCTAATTCCCAATTTTTTCCTGAAGAACGCGGGATCTTTTCATAGAGAAAACCCATGAACATCATTTTGAAAGTAGATTGTGGGGCGCCTGGGTGGCTCAGTCAGTTAAGCATCTGACTTCACCTCAGGTCCTGATATCGTGGTCTGCATTCCATGGGTTTGAGCCCCACATCAGGCTTTGTGCTGACAGCTTGGAGCCTGGAGCCTGCTTCGGATTCTGTGTCTCCCTCTCTCTGCCCCTTCCCCACTTCTCTCTCTCTCTCTCTCTCAAAATAATAAATAAACATTAAAAATTTTTTTTTTTTTTAATTTTTTTTTTTTCAACGTTTATTTATTTTTGGGACAGAGAGAGACAGAACATGAACGGGGGAGGGTCAGAGAGAGAGGGAGACACAGAATCGGAAACAGGCTCCAGGCTCTGAGCCATCAGCCCAGAGCCCGACGCGGGGCTCGAACTCACGGACCGCGAGATCGTGACCTGGCTGAAGTCGGACGCTTAACCGACTGCGCCACCCAGGCGCCCCTAAAAAATTTTTTAAAAAGTAACTAAATTGTTTTCACTGTCATAAATTGTCCATGGTTACATTGCTTTTAAAGTAACGTCAATAAATATACAAATTGGGGTGTCTGGTAGTTCAGTCTGTTAAGTGTCTGACACTTGATCTCAACTCAGGTCTTGACCTCAGAGTCGTGAGTTCAAGCCCAGCTTTGGGCTCTGTGCTGGGCATGAAAAATAAATAAAAAATAAATAAACACACACACACACACACACGTATATACATATACGTACACAAAGCAGTATCTTTCTTTTTTTTTAAATTATATCTTTTATTTTTTAAAATTTGCATCCAAATTAGTTAGCATATAGTGCAACAATGATTTCAGGAGTAGATTCCTTAGTGACCCTTACCTATTTAGCCCATCCCCTCTCCCACAACCCCTCCTGTAACCCTCAGTTTGTTCTCCATATTGAAGAGTCTCCTATGTTTTGTCCCCCCTCCCTGTTTTTATATTATTTTTGTTTCCCTTCCCTTATGTTCATCTGTTTTGTCTCTTAAAGTCCTCATATGAGTGAAGTCATATGATTTTTGTCTTTCTCTGTCTGACTAATTTCACTTAGCATAATACCTCCAGCTCCATCTACATAGTTGTAAATGGCAAGATTTCATTCTTTTTGATTGCCAAGTAATCCTCCATTGTATATATATATACCACATCTTCTTTATCCATTCATCCATGCAGTATCTTTGTACAACATGTTTCACAGTTTAGTTTTGATAACTTTTTAAAATAAGATTCTTAATGGATAAGGAAGTTTTTATTCAGCATGTTTTCATTCTAAGTCATGAACTAAAGTGTAGGTATAATAAAGAATTTAGGGTCTGTCGACTGAGATTTGTATTCTGGCTTTGCCTTTTAATAGCAGTGTGACTTTGGCCAAGTTACCTAACTTTCCTTATCTGCTCCTTGATTTTCTTTAGACAGGTAGGGAGTAATACTTCTGTTAGAGGATTATTATAAGTATCCAGAGAAGTAGAAATATAAAATTATTTTATAAACTAGGAAATGTTCACTGAAGTTAAGTTGCTCCTGTTATTTTTACTCCACTTGTATATTACTTATATATTAATGCTTTTACTTATGCTGGTATATTAGATAAATCCCTTTTCATGTAGTAGTCTCCTTGCCCTTTTCTGGATTTTCAATTTCTGCCTGTCTACTGAATCATTCCCATCAGTGTAAAATGTTATTTTCCCATGTGTAGGAAATAATTCTCTCTTGACTCTTCACCCCCCTGTATGTAGATAATCCCCTATTTTTTGCTTCCCCCTCTAGTAAAATTACTTGAATTGTCTCTTTTCTTTAATTCTTCTCTTTCCACTCTCTCTTAAACCTACTTCTGGTAACTTTTTGCCCCATCATTCCTCTGAAACTGCTTTTGCAAGGTACCAATGATGTCTCTTGCACATTTTACTTGACCTAAGAGTACAGTTTGATTTAATTAATTACTCCCACTACCTTGATAGGTTCTTTTGTTTTATTTATTTATTTATTCATTCATTCATTCATTCATTCATTCATTCGTTTGTTTTGTTTTGTTTTTTCCCCCTTGGCTTTCAGAAGATCTCATTCTTCTCTGTTGTTTTCTACTTGACTGACTGCCCTGTTTCTTTGTTGGTTGCTTTTCGTGTTCTGAACCTTTGAAATTTGGAACAGCCCAGTGCCCATTTCTCGGATTGCTTATTTTCATTCACTCAGTTGGTAATATCATTTCATCTAATGGTTTTGAAATACTGTCTACCTGTAAAGATTTCCAAATTTATATCTCTAGTTGAGGCCTTTCTCTTGAATTTGATTCCTATATCGAGTTGTTATACTTAACATCTCCACTTGAATATCTTGTAAGCATTTTAAGCTTTACAGGCGCAAGACTGAATTTATAATCTTGTCCACATGGCTGTTCTTCTTTTTGTCTTTAAAATCTCAGTAAAGGGCAATTTCTCCTTCCATATGCATAGACCAAAAGCCTTGGGTCATCCTTGATTTCTTTCGCTGCACATCCCATTCTTTACAGAGTCCTGTTGGCAATACCTTCAAAGTTTATCTGGCGTCTGACCACTTTTTACCATTTTCATTGCCACCCTGTAGGTCCATATCAATATAATTTCTCCTAGATTAATAGATTAATATAGTCTTGGTAACTGACATCATCTTTGCCTTCCTGTGGTCTGTTCTTAGCACAGCAGCCAGAGTGATTGTTTTAAAAGGAAAATTAGAGAATTTTCCTTTCCTTTCTCTTCTCAGAACCTTCCATTGCCATCTAGGTATAAAAATAGAGGAATAGGTACTGCAGAAACACTGAATGATAGCTTAGTCTTTTTCTTTTAGTTTTTTAATGTTTGTTTATTTTTGAGAGAGAGAGAGAGTCAGAGTGCAAACTTGGGAGGGGCAGAGAGAGAGGGAGACACAAAATCTGAAGTAGGCTCAGCACAGAGCCTGACGTGGGGCTCGAACTCATGAACCGTGAGATCATGACCTGAGCTGAAGTTGATTGCTTAACCACCTGAGCCACCCAGGCCCCCCGACAGCTCAGTCTTAAGGTTAGCTATCTGGATTGCTGTTTTCCCAGGTGTCCTGTGGTTTGCTTCTTCCTCTCACCTTGTAGATGTTTGCTCAGTTTTACCTTTTCTGTAAGGCCAAATCTCCTCATCACTCTGTATTAGTATTAGCAGGTCTTCCCATTGACCCACCCCCATCTAGTCCCTGAAGTTTCGGCCCTTTTCCCCCTTGCCCTTGATAGTGTTATCGCTATTGCACATATCTTTTAAATTAGTAGTTTACTGTCTGTCTCCCACCAGGGACTATAATCCCTCAACCCTTCATGAGGATTGAGATTTTTATTTGTTCATTATTGCATCCCATTATCTAGAACACATAGGTATTCATTAAGTATTTGTGGAATATGTGATGAATAAATGAGTAACATCTGGCACATAGTAGGCAACTAAATATATATATATATTTTAAGTAGGCTCCACACCCTGTGTGGGGCTTGAATTTAAAACCCTGAGATCAAGAGTCATGTGCTTTACTGACTGCGCTAGCCAGGTGCCCCTAAGTAAATGTGTTGAATGAAATTGGTGTATCATTTACTTTGTTAACAATGCAAGAATTATTTTTCCCCAAAACCTTTTTTTTGTTGTTTTTTTAAGAGCAGTTTTAGGTTTACAACAAAATGGAGAGGGAGGTATGGTAATTTCCCCTATGCTCCCTGCCCCAACACAGGCACACTCCCACATTATCACCGTCACTCACCTGAATGGTATGTATTTTACCAAGGACGAACCTGCCTTGACACATCATAATCATTCACAGTCTAGTTTACCTTAATGTTCATTCCTAGTGTTGTGCATTTCATAGGTTTGGACAAACGTAAAATGACATGTATTTGTTATAATATTCATACTGTGGTTTTTTGTTTTTTTTTTTTTTAATTTTTTTTTTTTTCAACGTTTATTTATTTTTGGGACAGAGAGAGACACAGCATGAACGGGGGAGGGGCAGAGAGAGAGGGAGACACAGAATCGGAAACAGGCTCCAGGCTCTGAGCCATCAGCCCAGAGCCTGATGCGGGGCTCGAACTCACAGACCGCGAGATCGTGACCTGGCTGAAGTCGGACGCTTAACCGACTGCGCCACCCAGGCGCCCCCATACTGTGGTTTTTAAACTGTCCTAAACATCCTCTGTGCTCTGTTTATTTCTCCCACCACCCCTGCAACCACAGATCTTTTTATTGTCTGCATAGTTTTGCCTTTTCCAGAATCGTATAGTTGGAATTGTACAGTATGTAGCCTTTTCATAGTGGTTTCTTAGTAGTATGCATTTAAGTTACTTTCACATTTGCTTCATGGCTTGATAGCTCGTTTTTTAGTGCTTAGTCATTGCCATTGCTGCAGTGTACCACAATTTATTTATCCATTCATCTACTGAAGGACATCTTGGTTGCTTGCAAGTTTTGGCAGTTATCAATAACACTGGTACTAATATCTGTGTAGACATAAGGTCTTCGCACCTTTGGGTAAATAATAAGCAGTATAATTGATAGGTCAAATGGTACAAATTTTATAAGAAACCTCCAACTGTCTTCCAAAATGGCTGTACCATTTTGTTTTCCTGCCAGTAATGTTTAAGTTTTCCTCTTGCTCCACTACTTCACCAGTATTTGTTGTTGTCAGTGTTCCAGATTTTTGCAGTTCTAATATGTGTATAATGATATTTCATTGTTGTTGTTGTTGTTTTGCTTTTTTTTTTTTAATTTTTTTTTTTTTCAACGTTTATTTATTTTGGGGACAGAGAGACAGAGCATGAACGGGGGAAGGGCAGAGAGAGAGGGAGACACAGAATCGGAAACAGGCTCCAGGCTCTGAGCCATCAGCCCAGAGCCCGACGCGGGGCTCGAACTCACAGACCGCGAGATCGTGACCTGGCTGAAGTCGGATGCTCAACCGACTGCGCCACCCAGGCGCCCCTCATTGTTGTTTTTAATTTGCAGTTTTCTTAATGCCATAATGATGTTGAGTATCTTTTCATATGCTTATTTGTCATCTGTATATTTAATGAGTTCAGGCCTTCTGCCCATTGTTTTCCTCACGAACCCGAAGCCCATTTTTTAATTGGGTTGTTTTCTGTTGAGTTTTAGGAGTTCTTCGTTTATTTTGAATAACAGTCTTTTATCAGATCAGTCTTTAGCAAATTAATGGGTTTTTTAAATGTGCTACTAGATTTGTAGTAAATATTTAGAATTTTTGTACTGATAGGAGAGTGATCTGTAAATGGTACAATAGTTTGTACAGGAATTTGGACTATTTTTGAGGGGTTGAAAGTGATCAGTAGCCTGATTAGGGATTATATCAAAATACTTGTTCTTATCAATAACTTTATCATAAATCAATCCATTTCAAGATTAGCAAGCTTTTAATTGTTGATACCTAACAAACTTACATTTATTTATATCCTCCAAA
The DNA here is from genome assembly GCF_018350155.1 of Leopardus geoffroyi. Classification (NCBI taxonomy): domain Eukaryota; kingdom Metazoa; phylum Chordata; class Mammalia; order Carnivora; family Felidae; genus Leopardus; species Leopardus geoffroyi. Next base: position 114,225,204 of record NC_059326.1, on the reverse strand, counting down.
CAATGAGCGATTACTGAGATGTAATCTCCTTCAAGTGGAGTCCAGATGTATTTGGGAAGGTCTCACAGAGCTAGATGATAGAGCACAAGAGATAGATGATTGTCACTTCAATGTGTACTATTATGAGATCTCCTCAGATTGTTTTTGTTTTTTCTTAACAGTTACGAAAATACTTAAAACCTCTGCCAGGAAACAGTCATTCAGTAACATGTTTGTTATGTTGTTTTTAAATCCCAGTCTCTCTTTACTTTTAAAAATGGCGATATAATTGGGCACCTGGGTGGCTCAGTCAGTTAAGCGTCTGACTTCGGCTCAGGTCATGATCTCACAGTTCATGAGTTCAAGCCCCGCAATGGGGTCTGTGCTGATAGCTCAGTGCCTGGAGTATGTTTAGATTCTGTGTTTCCCTCTCTCTTTGCCCCTCCCCTGCTTGCTCATGCGTACGCTCTGTCTCTCTCCCAAAAATAAACAAACATAAAAACATTTTTAAAAATTGCGATATAATTGACATATTAGTTTCAAGTATGCAACATGATACTGTATATATTATGAAGTGATCACAGCCTGTCTAGTTAACATCCATCACCACACAGTTAAAAAACTTTATTTCTTGTGTTGAGACTTGTAAGATCTACTCTTAGCAACATTCAAATATACTATACAGAATTATTAAATATAGTCACTATGCTTTACATTATATCCCTATATCTTATTTATTTTCTAATTGGAAGTTTGTACCTTTTTACTGCTTTCACGCATTTTGCCCACCCCCGAGCCTCTACCTCTGGCAATGACAGATCTGTTCTCTGTATCTATGAGGTTGTTTTTGTTTTGTTTTTTATTTTATTAAAAAAAATTTTTTTTCAACGTTTTATTTATTTTTGGGACAGAGAGAGACAGAGCATGAACGGGGGAGGGGCAGAGAGAGAGGGAGACACAGAATCGGAAACAGGCTCCAGGCTCTGAGCCATCAGCCCAGAGCCCGACGCGGGGCTCGAACTCATGGACTGCGAGATCGTGACCTGGCTGAAGTCGGACGCTTAACTGACTGCACCACCCAGGTGTCCTTGTTTTGTTTTTTAGATGTCACATATAAATGAAATCATATGGCATATGTCTTTCTCTGTCTGACTTATTTCACTTAGCATAATGCACTCATGGTCCATCCATGTTGTGACAGATGGCAGGATTTCCTTCTTTTTTATGGCAAAACAATACTCCAAATATATAAATATATACACCGCATTTTCTTTATTCATTCATCCATTGATAGACACTTAGGTTGTTTCCATGTTTAGGCTATTGTAAATAATGCTACAGTGAACATGGTGCTGCAGTTATCTTTTTGAATTAGTGTTTTGTTTCCTTTGGATAAATATCCAAAAGTGGAATTGCTGATAATCATATGTTCTAATTTTAATTTTTTGAGGTACGTCCATACGGCTTTCCATAGTGGCTGGGTCACTTTACATTTTCACAACAGTGCACTATGGTTCCCTTTTCTCCACATCTTTGTGCCAATGTTTGCTCTCCCTCCCTCTTTCTCTCTTTTCCTTTCTTTCTTGACTGCGAGGGGAGGAGGGGCAGAGGGAGAGAGAGAATCTTAGGCAGACTCTCTGCTCAGAGCGGAGCCTGAAGTGGGGCACAATCCCGTGACCCTGGGATCATGACCTGAGCCTAAATCAATAGTCATATGTTCAGGGTGCCTAGGTGGCTCAGTTGGTTAACAGGCTGACTCTTGATTTCAGTTCAAGTCATGATCTCGCAGTTTGTGGATGAAGTCTCTCATTGGGTTCTGTGTTGACATTGTAGAGCCTACTTGGGATTCTTTCTCTCCCCTTCTCTCTGCACCCCTCTCAAAATACATAAATAAACTTAAAAGAAGAGCTAGATGTTCAGCCAACTTGAGCCACCCATGCTCCCCAACACTTGTGATTTCTAGTCTTTTTGATAATAGCCATTCTGCTAAGCGTGAGATGCTATCTTACTGTGGTTTTGATTCGTATTTCTCTGGTGATTAGTGACGTTGAATACCTTTTCATGTACCTGTTAACCATCTGTATGTCTTCTTTGACAAATGTGTATTCAGATCCTCTGCCCATTTTTAAATTGCATTGTTTGGGTCTTTTTCCTATTGAGTTGTATGAGTTCTTTATACATTTTGGATATTGACCTATTGTCAGATATATTGCTTGCCATTATTTTCTCCCATTCACTAGATTGCCTTTTCATTCTAATGATGGTTTTCTTTGCTGTGGAGACTTACCAGTTTTGACCACATTAATCATTGGAAGAAATTGGCTTATAACGAAGTATATTTAACATACCGTTTAGTGAGAGTTTACTAAGCAGATGAAATGTGAGAGTGGAATGAGAATATTTAGCTTACTTAAAAGAAGTAACTATTAGCATGCTTGAGTACTAGGTAAGTGGAGATGGGAAGATGCGGAACTAAACAATGTGGAAGCTTCAATAATGGATGCATAAGGAATGGGTGGAGGCCAGAGAAAGTACTGGAAATGCCCATCAGGCTTTAATTAGTTCCTGGCAGTAAGCTGTGACAGCCCCCAAAACATCGGCCTTATGATTATGTTGCAGCTGCTCCTCCCACTAGTACTGCCGCTGCCACCACTACCACCAGAGCTCTCTGGCTTACCTTAATTGAGACCAGAGTGCCTGGACCTCCTTTTGAGGACGCTGATGTTTGTGGGGAAGGGATGGGGTCGGGGGGAGAGTATGAGCTGTTTTGCCTGCTGATAGTTTAGAATAAAAAAGCTTTTTCTACCCATGTACAAAGGAATGAATGTTTTATGTGGAGTGAATTCTGAGGAAGTACAGTTTGTTCACATGATAAAACATACTTTAGTTTCTCAAGAAAGAATTGCATGTTTCTGTGTCTTTTAAATTGAAGTCTGGCCATACTTTAACCTGACTCTAACAGCTTTTATTTTTTTGTCCTGGGGCATATTTTAGAGCATAACCCTATATTCCTACTCTGAATTTCACTGCTGGGCTATCAGCATTCTTCTTCTGTCACTGCATCTTTCTTTTATGTTCCCTCCACTTGCCGTGTTTTTTGTTGTTGTTGTTGTTGTTTGTTTCTTTGTTTTACTACTTTCCAGTATTTGTTTAAGAATTATGTTGGTTGGGGCGCCTGGGTGGCGCAGTCGGTTAAGCGTCCGACTTCAGCCAGGTCACGATCTCGCGGTCTGGGAGTTCGAGCCCCGCGTCAGGCTCTGGGCTGATGGCTCAGAGCCTGGAGCCTGTTTCCGATTCTGTGTCTCCCTCTCTCTCTGTCCCTTCCCCGTTCATGCTCTGTCTCTCTCTGTCCCAAAAATAAATAAACGTTGAAAAAAAAATTGAAAAAAAAAAAAAGAATTATGTTGGCTACATCTGGCTAGAAAATATGTAGGTATTCTGTCAGTCCTTACACTTGTTTCAGTTATTTCATACTATAAGGAATTATAGATTAAATTAGAGTTGGTGATGTAATAGTGTACTTTTATAATAGAGCTTTATAAGTTTTTCTTGTAAGCTATTTTTTTTTTTTTATTCTCTCCAGTAACTGTAAGATAGGCAATTAAATGATTATAACTCTCATTTGTGATGAGACTTGAATTTGGTTCTTGGAGTAAAACACCAAGTCTTATTTTTTTTAATTTTTAATTTTTTTTAATGTTTATTTTAGAGAGAGAGGGAGACAGAATCCCAACCAGGCTCTGGAGTGTGATGTGGAACTTGAACCCATGAACTGTGAGATCATGACCTGATCTGAAATCACGTGTCGGACACTTAACTGACTGAGCTACCCAGGTGCCCCACCAAGGCTCATTTTAAATCTTGGGTCTAGGTAATGATTATTTCCCGAGCCCAGATGCCTTCATATTTAAGAATGTAAAGCTGTATTCCAGAGCAGAGAGGTTGCTGAAGTCTGATTAGTGGTTCTCAAGGTTTGAGTCTCAGGATCTCTTGATATTCTTAAGAGTTATTGAACATACTAGAAGGATTTTATTTACATAGGTATATTGATTATTATTTACCACATTAAAAATTAAAATTGAAAAATTAAAAAAATGTTTATTAAACTCACTCAAGTTACTATAAATAAGGTTGCTTTTAATAAAAAGCTTAATAAAAAGCTACATAGGGGCGCCTGGGTGGCTCAGTCGGTTGAGCGTCTGACTTCGGCTCAGGTCATCTCACGGTTCGTGGGTTCAAGCCCCATGTTGGGCTCTGTGCTGACACCTCAGAGCTTGGAGCCTGCTTCGGATTCTGTGTCTCCGTCTCTCTCTGCCCCTCCCTTGTTCATGCTGTGTCTGTCTCTGTCTCTCAACAATAAATAAATGTTAAAAAAAAAAAAAAGGCTACATAAAACATTTTTTACTTTGAGGAATGGTATTATTTTACATAAAAATATCATTAATGCTTGTTTGGCTTAATAAAAGTCAAGTTGGATTCTCATATCTGCTTCTGCATTCAGTCTGTTGCTATAGGTTCTTTTGTTTGAAGTGCATGAAGACAATTCAACCTCAAAGAGATATTTAGTTGGAAAATGGAAAAGTAATTTAATAGCTTTTTCCAGATAATTATGAACTGTCTTTCATATTAAAACTGGACAAATAGTTTGTTAAGAATTGAACTGTTGATTGGAAGTGATTCTCAAAAACACTGAAGAGTTTACATAATTTGTAGTAATGCACAGGATTTTTTTATTAGGCTCAGTAAGTATCTGGGGAAGGAACAGGAATAGGATGGTGTCCTTAGACTCATTAGAAAATAGGGGGAGTGTTCTCATGTGTTTCTGAGGTTTACAGTTGTTATTTCAAATGTATATGATAAGGGGATATGGTGAACCAAATGATTTCTGTGTTACCTGCTAGGAAGTTACCAACTTAACATGTTTGTGGCTGGGAAGAAAGAGAAGCAGCAGTTGGCAGGTAGGACAATAAAGCTATCCTTTTTGGAGGAAAGAGTTCTAATTCTAAGGAAGGAAAAGGAATGTGATAGTAACTGTAGTACCTCTTAATAGTGTAGTGAGAATACAGGGTCTCCGTTTTACACACACATCCACACACATGCACACAGGCCTCAAGTTTTGAGAAAGATAAATTATTCTCTGTTAAAAGGGATGCCAATACTTAAAGACGATTACAAAGAATTAAAAGGGGGCATTTGACTGACTTGTAATCTAATAGAATTTAGTTTGGAAATTTCCTTTCATATATGAGTGTTGGGAGCTCCATTAATACAGCAGTGGTATTCTTTTTGTCAGTCTGTAGGTATACTGTTAGAGCCATGCAGTGACCACGGTGACAGTGAAGATGGCTGTCTTGAGGGGTAAGCATTTCCTCTCATTACTAATTAATTGGTCAATTTGAGAATTGGAGCCCTTTACACATTTGGGGGTGAAATTTTTACATGAATCTATTAACATTTTTGGTAATCTAAAAAACCAACTTCTTATTTTAATGGTATGCATGAAGAATATTCATAAATATTCAGTGGGGCTACAGGTTCAGACAGACATTAGTTATAACTTGGAAAATATTCAGAGGGAAGAACAGAGCTTTCTTGGAGACACTTAAAAACTTTCAATTGGTTTGTAGAACAATTGGAAATTTATGGATATTCTGAATACACTTTTCAGTAAGTTGATTCATAGGCATAGAACTGTGGATAACTAACTGAAAGATTATAGTATATTTGCTTTAACACATTTGTACAGGATGGTTTTTTCCCCTTCCAGCTCCTCCTTGGTGTGTCCCAGGGTAGTGCACTCTTATGCAGTTTGTTCTTGTTTCCTCATTGGCCAGCAAAAATGGGAGGGAGATACCTGAGGCAATGAGTAGTTCAGCCATATGTGGTCTCCATAGATACTTGATAGATAGAGTCGTTTTGAGCAGAATATTTTAAGTCACTGAGTAGGTTTTGGTCTTGTTACCCTTTTTCTGATTCCCTGAGACATTGCCAAGAAATGTATTATAACTTTCTTAGGAAAGATGATTTAGGAAAGATGATTTGGTATTTAGAAAACACATCAGTAATGAACACAGACTAGAATGTAAATACTGAGGATTCTGAAACAACATTACTGATTTGGTGATAGCGTGTTGGCAAGGGTAAACTTGTGTTAATGCCATTGTCTTTCTTAATTGCGAATAGGAAACCTGTACTCTGAGGGTAAGTAAATTCTTTGGAGCCATGTCTCTGGAGTGTCTCCATACTCTGAAGGTCCACAGATTTCCTGCTTACAGCAGTTCCTTGTGCTTCCTTTCAGGAGGCAGGAATGATCCTCTTCCAGCCCAGGGAGTATTGGAGCTATGGGCTGAAGATATAAGATTAACAGCATTAACAGGCATCCCCAGAATGATGACATCTGGATTTGGTAGAACAATAAGGATCCATTTAGTGAGGACTCAATCTTTTTGGAAAAGATCTTTCCTCTTCAACTTGTGTATAGGTTAGCAAACTTGTTTTTAGATCCAAAGAATTCCTTGGTTAGATGGATTACATTTTGCATGTTTAACACTCATGTTTCTCAAATTAAGGTGATCGGGTCTTTTGTAGTCTCAAGGTAGAAGACTTGAGTTCCGCCATTTGCTCCCACTCTAATCAAAGGAAGCTTGCCTTTGAGCTTGCCAGGGAATTTAGGTCATTTTTCATGCTCAGGAAGAATAAGGTAATTATATATATGAGGAGATGACTTGGAATAACTAGATCAAGACCTGTCTTCTAGGTACACACTGTTGTGGCAGGATAGAAGCAGCATCTGTGTGTATCATTGTAAATTATAACCATATCTTTGGGGAAAACTTTTAACCCGTTATGAGATTAGATGCTCTGTTGACTGGTCAGATAGTTAGAGATCATTTGTGACAGCTTGCTCTAATACTTGTTCTAAATAGGGGTTCATTTTTATAGGGGAATAAGAGGTGAATTGAAATTTTAAATTTCCTTTTTACATGTTACCATTATGTTTTGAGGAAGGAGAGGTCTAGAAGTAGTTGTCTTGTTTTGATTGTGATAGAACACAATCAGATTTAAAATACAGGACCATAAAAAAAAAAAATAGGACTATAGCTATACCTTTAAAAAAATCTTCAAAAGGAAAAACAAAAAGTCTCAGAGTTGGGGATAATAAAGCTATTCAATTAAAACTAATATTTACTTTACAAAATCTTTTCCATTTGACATTCAGCCCTTTTGTTTTCTATTTATTGTGGATTTAAATTTCCTTTTTAGATGTTTTTCTTTTGAGGGGTGGTTGTGTGGGAGGATGGCAGGTGTTAATTTTTCTAAACCTGAAGTAATTCTGTGGATCTTTTCAGTAGTGTGTGATTTTCAGATATAGGGCTCCAAAGAATGGGCATATGTCCAGTTGTCATTTTCTCTCACATTGTAAATGCTAAGTATATGGGGAAGAGAGGAATCTAGGTAAAAAAAAAAAATGCAATGGTAGTAATCTATTTATTCTTAAAAGACTAATAACTGTACTTGTATTTTTAGGAAAGAATATGTGTCATTTGACAGTGATACATTGTCACACCTGATTCTGGTAAGTTATTTTTTCTTATGGTTCTTAAAAATTTGACCAAGTTTAATCTATCAGTTATTATATCTGGCCTTTAACTCTTGGATTGAAAGGTTTATAGGAGACTTAAATCTAGATTCTCTTTACCATATATTTTACAGTTAAGTAGCGACTTTTAGTCGTAAGAAACTTGTTTATGAAAACACTTCCTAAATTTGGGATTCAAACTTTGTCTTCCACTAGTACGTATTATCAAATTGCAGGTGTATATTTGCAAATAGTTCGGAGGGTGGAAGTGGGACAGCTGAGTATATGGGCACAGTAGACTGAAGGAGATCATCCAAGGATGTATGCTGCTTGTTTTTAAGCTGAGTGAGAAAAGCTTTGTGGTTGTGAAATGTATTTTTTATTTTAAAATACAGGATTCTAGTAGCAAGATATGTGATTTGAATGCCAACACTGAATCAGAAGTGCCAGGAGGTCAAAGTGTTGGTGTTCAAGGGGAAGCAGCATGTGGAACCCAAATTCCACATTTAGATCTGAAGAATGTTTCTGATGGTGATAAATGGGAAGGTAATTTTAGCCACACATTATTTTCCTGATATTTTTGTTTGTAACTGAAATTATTTAAAGCAATAATGAGATTACTGTTCTTTTTTGGACAACCTGATTCATTTCGACTTTCTGTTTTCTCTTTCATGTAAGAGGAGCGAGTGAGTGTTGTTACTCGACTGCACTAATGAGATTGTAGGGTGACTGTCTCATAGGAACTAGAAATTCTTACCTGATCCATGAGCTTTGAAGATGAAGTTAGAACTGATTAAAAAAATAAAGTCCCCCAGTATAGGCTTTTGTTAACTGTTAAACCAGGTTCTGCCTCCCGGTCTTTGGAAATCTTGTATGTTAGGGCTTGGGGATCTCACCATTTTGTAAACAGAAGCCTTATAGGTAGCTACCTTTTCTCTATGATCATCAGGAATACTTTTTTGCAAAATGATCTTCAAAGGCGTTCCTAAGCAAATACTGTCCCATAACCCTGCATCTGTATATTAGGTTATGAAAGTATGAGAACAGAGTCCTATCAGTTTTTACAGAGGAGGAAAGTTTAAATTTAAAAAGCAAGCCACATGTGTATATTTATTTGTTAGAACTCAGCAAATGTACACTTAAGACGTTGATTTCACTGGATATGTGTTTTTTTTTTTAATCAAAAGATGCAAAACCTAAATAAATATTGAACTCCAGTGAATGATTTGCATGCTAAAGTGTTTATGGGGAAGTATTTCATTCCCTGCAGTTTACTTTGAAATTCATGAAAAAAATAAGATAGTTAATGGGGTGGATAAATGTTTATAAAGCAAGTATAGTAAAATGTTAATGGTAGAATCTAGGTGATTGGAGTATGGATGTTCACTGTAAAATTTTTTCAACTTTGCTGTCTGTTTATAAACTTTCAAATAAAATGTTGAGGGTGGGGGAATGGAAGCCAGCAACAAATTTGGATCCAGGGGTATGGGATCATATAACTTTCTAAGTAAAAGAGACATTGAGACAACTGAGGAATCTTCAAGTTACTTATTTGTTTGCTTGGATGAAGATCCCTTGGTTATCTCACCTTTGGCAAGTTAGCTGATGACATACAGTGGCAATAACAAGAATTGCAGTGCTAATACCACAGGTTCCGTTTGCCACCTCAAGTCTGTTCATTTGATCACAATTGGAGTTTATTTTTAAGGTATAGCTATTTTTTTAAAAGCCCCAACCAAGTCATTGTCTGTGCCAATCTTTACTGCTGTCTCTCCACCCCCTCCTTTTTTTTTTTTTTTTTTTTTTGTTTTTTGTTTTATTTATATTTTGTTCTAGATGTTTGGCATGCCCAGTGGCATATTATGTGTCTTAACTTAGACTAAATCAGGAAGTTGTCTTTCATTTGCTTTGTTCCGGGTTATTAGGATGTTTGGAATTTATGAAGATGCTCCCCAGAATTCTGGAATATGTTAGCATCTAAAGGCAGTAAAGATTACACGTCCCTTTTCATTTATATATCCTGGCATAGTCACTGAAAAGAAGTGGTGTTAACAGAGGATCCCTGGAGCCATAATAGGAAAGGAGTCCCTGAAAGATGAGGCTGGGATTCTGACAGAGGCCTGATGCTTCTCCCTTTTGGAGAATGCAGATAAATAGCTCTTTATAATCTTTGGCCTGGGGGTCCCGATCTTGTTTTATAAGCATAGAAGAGCAGTTGTTTTCCATTGTGTGAGGAGACAGAATTTTCTGTGTTCAGCGTCAGTTTTCTGGAGGCTTACCTAAAGACAACTTAATGCTGGGCTCGCAGTTTCCCTTTCAGAATCTACTCCTTACAACTTGTGGTAGGGAAAGAAAGTAACTATAGACCTCTAATTTTCAGTGCCTCAGCTGCCCTGTTATAAACCTGGCTCAACCACTGTTAAAAATCCACATAGGCCTCCTGCTGGCTTTCATAGGAATAGGGTGACTTTCAGAGAGCCAGTGGTAGTAGCCCTTTGAGTGAACCCAGTCATGAACCCTGCATGTGCTTGAAAAAGTGGCTGTTAGCAGACCTTGTTTTTGCTTCCAACTTTGCCACCAATACAAAGATTAATTTTGTATATCTAGGAATTAGGGTATTCTAAGGAAAGACTTCCTTAAGAGACCAAATTACTTTAGACTCTAGATACCTTAGAATCAGAGACCTACCTTGTTTGATATGACTCTTCATAGAGAAGTGGGGTCACTCCAAATAGAAGCCCACCTCACTCTTCCTTAGTGTGTGGGTTTTGTTTTTTGTATTGTTTGAAGGATTGTCAACAGAATGCAGTTGGCAAGCAGGTAGCACATGTCTACTGCCAGTATGCATTTGTAGCAGCCGTTTAGAAGGTTTTGGCTTTCAGTGAAAGTGGACAATATCTTTCCTTCAGATTCTCTCCTGCTAACTCTTGAATGAAAGACAAATAAGATCTTTTTAAAGAGCAAACTAAGGGAGGTATTTTTCTGTCAAATCAATTATACTGAAAAGCTTCAAACAGTACTTGGTTAAGAGTTTCCATTTCTTCAGTTTTATGTTTGAGTTTTAATAAAACAGCACTACTTTGATTTTTTTGCCTTGCTTGCTGAAATGGAAATGTATGTTTGTGTTTGTTTTTAAAGTTTGGTTAGTAGTAATTTCTTTGAATAAAGTTTTTGAGCAGAATGCCTAACTGGTTTTAGGGAAATGTTTTTGGTATCTTTGGCTTTGTGTTAGTTATGTGTATGGTTTGTTCTGACTGTGCTGTGTGTTCACTTTAGTATTTTTTGCCATTTTTTCCATTTTATTAGCGTCATGCCCTATCACTTTTCCCCTCATTGATTTCAAAACAATGCATCTGCAGAGAGATGGGGAGGGTAAGTATGGTTCACCATAGTTTAGTTTTTTGCCTTTTTATGGTTCACTTTGTTTGCCTTTTTATGAGCCCTTCTCCTGCTGTCCCCATATATTAGGAAAACTGTTCTGGGTTAAAAATGATACCCAGAAAAAAATTGTTTTTATTATTTCTCTCTTTTCTTAAAACAGGAGATTTCTCATAAAATGTTTATTACCAGTTACTTGCTGGGGAGCAGGTACAAGGGTTGCTTTGAAAATCACTTTATTGCTGGGTTTGTTGTGGGATTGCACGCTTTGTACCCAATTTTTAGTTATCAGATTGATCTGGGCTTTAAAAACAAACTATATTATGTTCTTATTACCCTGGAAAAAAATGTAATGCTTTAAATTGCTAACATATAAAGTTAAATTAAATTACTAAAGTAATTTTCTTCACTTGTGTGAAGAAAAAGAAAAGAACAGCATTGATTTTTGACACTGTCAAGCCATCTTTACATCCAAAAATACTTAAAAACTCATTTTTGCTATTGTTAATGGCCATACATCAGAATTTTAAATTGTAGTTATAAATAAAATTAGTGTGTAGATGGAAAAGTTTTTCTCCCTTCTGGACTTCAGTGACACTTATATTTTTGTATTTGGAGTATATTTGTGGATTGTATGTTTATCTGTATGTGTTCTGTATGTAATCAAACCTTATGTGTGCACAGACATCAAATATATCAGTGTGGTTTCATTTGATGACAGACGGGATAACTCCACTAAGATAAATGTGCTTAAGGATTAATACTGATAAATTTTGTCAGTAATACTGTTGGGTTTTAATTATTAGGATACATATTAAACATAGGAATCCTGTAATAGAAAATAACCACAATTTAATGCCAGTGGCCAGGTGCTGTCAGGTTAGCTCCTCATTTGGAAATGTTAAGAATTCTTTTGGGGTCAGAGAGCTCCATTTGGTGAGTGTTGTAAATAGTATGGGGAATGGCTTCTACTTTTAACATAGCCACTTGACAGTGAGGCATAGTTTATTCACCTGGCAGCTATTATTGAGGGCTATCGAGTGTTTACTGTTTCTAAAACAGCACTTGAAAAATAATAACTAATATAACTTTAAAGAGCTTGACAGTGTTTTTTCTTGCTTTGTGACTGGGTTCAGAAATTTAAGGTGTAATTCCTTCTATGAAAATAGAACTCTTGAGCTAAACAAGAAAAATGAAGCTTAGAAAATTATACACTATAATAGGCTTTATGAAGATCCTGTATCCCTTGTTTTTTAAAAAAAGTATACAATAAATATTATACGAACCACTGCATAATATGATTTAAAGACAACATAGTTGATAATTGTGTGACTTTTTTCCATGTGGAGCCAAGAGACCCATGGTACTATTCTTTGTGTTTGTTTTACAGAGCCATTTCCTGCTTTTAAGTCTTGGCAGGAAGACTCTGACTCTGGAGAAGCTCAGCTCTCTCCACAAGCTGGAAGAATGAATCATCACCCCCTGGAAGAGGACTGTCCCCCAGTATTATCGCACCGTAGTTTAGATTTTGGGCAAAGCCAGCGTTTCCTTCATGACCCAGAAACACTGGATTCCTCATCTAAGGCACTTTCTTTTACTAGGTGCATTATTTTTATGTACTTATGAGAGGTCATTCCTATTATGTCACCAGGTCCTTTGAGAGATTTGATCCTCTAGACTTTGCTGTTCACAGCCTTTCCCCCTGTATCATGAAAAACACTTTTGTAATTTTTGGGAAGGGACCCTTCCCCTAAATTCTGAGTTCATTGAGGGTTCGCTCTCTAATAGACATTTCCTCACAGTGTACATACTCATTTATTCACTTATGACTGAAATAAAAAACTCTGGAAGGGAAGCAGCAAGTGGAGCTCACCAGTCCCTAATGTTTTTATTGTCAAAACTAAATTGATTCTGAATGTCAAAACCTTTCCTTTGCAGTTTGAACACAAAAAGAACTCTGAGCTGCTAGGCACCTTTGCTTCTTTTCGGCCTTTGTCCAAACGACTTTTGAGTGATTACAAATTGTTTTCAACACTGCTTGCATAACCTGATGTTGTGGTCTGTAACACTATTGTGAAAGGTGTTTTTTTTACTACCTGTTCTTTAATGTTACTTTAAAGATTTGCTTCTTGGAAATGGCATTATGTTATATCAGAGTAATAAGAGATACAGTGTTGGTAACAATTTTCAACTGGGTAGCTTCTTTATTTTTGTTTTAATATTCTTTTTTTATTTTTTAAATTTAGTCATTTTGACACAGAGTGAGTGAGCGTGAGCGGGGGAGGGGCAGAGAGAGAGAGAGAGGAGGAAAGAGAATCCCTGTTAGTGTAGAGCCCACTGTGTGGCTCGATCTCATGAACCATGAGACCGTGACCTGAACCGAAATCACGAATCAGATGCTTAACTGACTGAGCCATCCAGGCTCCCCTCTTTACTTTTTATTGAAATAAAATTGACATACAGTATTAATATTCTCTTAGTTTCAGGGGTACCTACCTGGCTCAGTCAGTAGAGCATGCTTGATCTCAGGGTTGTAGGTTTGAGCCCCACATTGGGTATAGAAATTACTTAAAAATAAAATGAAAAAAAAATCTCTTAGTTTCAGGTGTACATCTCATAGTAATTTGATATTTTTGTACATTGACATGAACCCCACGAGAACTCTAGCTACCGTCTATAATAACTTGAACTAACAGTATCTGCCTCTTGTTTTAATTCAGGATTCGAAGATCATCCTTCAGTTCAAAAGATGAAAAAAGAGAAGATAGAACACCATATCAGTTGGTCAAGAAACTTCAGAAAAAAATTAGACAATTTGAGGAACAGTTTGAAAGGGAAAGAAATAACAAGGTAAATTTGTAGCATTGTTCAGGGTTTGGTAGAACCATTGGAACTGGGAGGAAGTTCTTTGGCGAGCATTAGTCCATCTCTTTCCTTAGATAGCGAAGTTGAGATGTACAGAGAAATACTGATCATGTAGAACTGAGATTATATAGATCCTTAGCCGCCTCATTTCCAGGCCAGTATTCTTACCATTGTATTTTTAGATTTCCATTGGCGAAAAAGATCGTATAATTTTTTTAATGGAAAATTACTTTATTAAAAACATTTTTTTTAAGTTTTTTAAATTTATTTTGAGAGAGAGAGCACAAGCCGGGGAGGGGCAGAGAGAAGGAGAGACAGAATCCCAAGCAGACTCTGCACCATCAGCGCAGAGGCTGACGCAAGGCTCGAACTCACAAACTGTGAGACCATGACCTAAGCCGAGATCAAGAGTTGTACGCTTAACCAACTTTGCCACCTAGGCGCCCCAAGCTTGTATAATTTTTAAAGGAAATACTTTACATTAACAAACCACATTAATGCTATTTCTGCTTCCTCAAAACCCACAAGTAGCGAGGGGAGCAGGGGGGAAAGTTCGGGAGTGAGAGGGATAGGGGAGAGATATTTAATTAGAGTGTGTGAAGTGAAAAGAATCCTATACTTGGAGTCAGAAGACATTTTCAAATGTGGCTTTTGTCAGTTGCTACACCCTGCTGTGAGAGAGCTTTACTTGATATCCCATTCTGTCTACATTAAATAAGGTAAGATGAAGCAAGGACTGGGCGAAATCTCTGCTGTAGGAACTGTAAAATATTATTTGGGCATAAATGAACAATTATTGCTTACCACAGAGGGGTCAGTGTTCCTTAATTTTTCAGCCCTCCTACAGTGATATTGCGGCCAATCCAAAGGTATTAAAATGGATGACAGAGCTTACTAAACTGCGGAAGCAAATTAAAGGTAGAAAACACATCATTTTTACAATATATTTGCATTTAAGTAGTATGTTTTATTCTCACTATTTTAGTATTCTCATTACATGAAAATTACATGAACTAATAATTCTATGACATGAATTAATGAGAGTTATATTCTATGAGAATTATGGTTATAATTTTTGATAATTTAAAATTTGAGACACTGGCAAAAATAAAAGCTTCATTTTGTTCTTCTCTTAGTTATGGTCAAAGTAGTAGTTCTATATTCTTCCAGATGTGTTTCTTGTGTTTCTGTTAGTGTTTTGAAAGGGGCCGTAAAGTATATGTTCATAGGTGATGTTATGAAATTTATCTGAAATACATTTCAAATATTAAGCAGTTTTGGATTTGGTAGGTATTTCATTAAGAATTGTTGGTGGGTATTTAATCAAAGACTATCATAATGAACTGTTTATACTACAGAGACTAAAAATTGTCTTTAATTTAAAACTAAGTCTTTGTTAGTGGGTTGGTTTGGCCCAGTACAGTAGTTGCTAAGTTATATTTACTTTGTGGGTGCTTAGTCAGCTTGCTTTTTGGTAATTGTTAATCCTTAAAAAATTATCTGTACCAAGTATGGGTTTATAATCTGGAGCATTACATTTTGGTATATTCATTTGAATTTATTCAACAGAATTTTTATTATCTTTAAGTACCAAATCTTGTAGACATCTGAGCCTATAGTAGTGGATAAGACAGTGTCCCTTTGGTCATTGAGTTTACACCCCTGTGGTTAAAATAAGTTCTCTTACCTCTTTAGAATTTTCCCGTACAATTCTATTAAGTATTTCCTTGTTTAATGCTAGTTTCCAACCACCAGTGAAAATCATTACCTTGAGTGTGTTACTGATAAGTGTATTAAATTGACCAGCATTAGTCTCTTAACTAATTTTCCAATTTTCTTCAACTTATGTTGTCTTACAGTTCATTCTCTGCATAGCAGCCAGAATTATCTTTTAAAACTGTTACTTATCTTCAGAGGCCTCATTGTGGCTTCCCTCTTCAATTAGAATAAACCCTTTACCATGGCTTTCAAGACCTTGCCTATTGTGCCCTTAGGCCATTTTATCATATTCTACTCTCATTTTCTGTTCCTTAAACATGCCATGCTTCAGGGCCTGTGCATTGGCTGTTGCCTCAGTTGGGGAGGAATGCTCTTCCCCCAAATCTTCTATGCTAGGTTAGCTGCTGCTTCTTCCATGTTCAATTAGGATGTCACCATCTCAGAAAGTCCTTTTTTGTCAGTCCATTCAATGTAGTCGCTCTTCCCCCAAACCACGTTCCTTTTGGCACTGTGATGTCATCCCCTGTTCTCTTCTTTTTATTTATTTATTTTATTTATTTTTTAAATGTACATCTAAGTTAGTTAGCATATAGTGCAACAATGATTTCAGGAGTAGATTCCTTAATGCCCCTTACCCATTTAGCCCATCCCCCATCCCACAACCCCTCCAGTAACACTCTGTTTGTTCTCCATATTTAAGAGTCTCTTATGCTTTGTCCCCCTCCCTGTTTTTGTATTATTTTTCCTTCCCTTCCCTTATGTTCATCTGTTTTGTATTTTAAAGTCCTCATGAATGAAGTCGTATATTTGTCTTTCTCTGACTAATTTCACTTAGCATAATACCCTTCAGTTCCATCCACGTAGTTGCAAATGGCAGTCCCCTGTTCTCTTTATAGCACTTAGCACTCTTTGAAATTATTTTATGAATCTGATTACTTGTTTTTTGTTTTTACTTCCTTGAATATATGCTCCATGAAAACAGGGACCATGTCTCTTTGTTTATTACTGTATCACCAGTGCTTATTAGAGAATCTTTCTTTATGGTAGGTTTTCTATGAATAATGGTTGAAAGAATGAATGGTATAGCTTGCTATCTGTAGAATTTAAATATTTCATTTAACCTTGAAATATCTGAGCCTGTGTGCTGTTAATGTCTACTCTCCTGTTGTATATCATGCTTATTCTTTTGCATCTTTAACAAAGTCAATATTACTAACTTGTGGTCTTGGTTCTGAAATGTAGATGCAAAACACAAAAGCTCTGATGGAGAATTTGTACCTCAGACACGCCCACGTAGTAACACTCTTCCAAAAAGCTTTGGCTCTTCTCTAGACCATGAAGATGAAGAGAATGAAGATGAATCCAGGGTTATTCAGAAGGAGAAGAAGCCATCTAAGGAAGCAACACTTGAACTTATTCTGAAAAGACTGAAAGAAAAACGTGTTGAGAGGTGTCTTCCAGAAGATATCAAAGTAATCTTGACCTATGCTTTTTGCCCAGACTAGCCTTTAGAGTCCCTGAAACAAAATAATTACCCCAGTGTCATAGAATTGTGTAGGTGGTCTTACTGGTTTGAGGATGCTCCCCAAGTTTGCAGATAAACATGTTTTTATCTCCACACCCGAAGTGTCCAGTCATTCTGGGACTGAGTCACAGTAGTAAAACTAAGGGGCACTTGGCTGGCTTGGTTGGTAAAGCATGTGACTCTGTCAGGGGCTTGGGAGTGAGTTTGAGCCCTACATTGGGTGAAGAGACTACTCGGGAATAAGAGCTGAAAAAAAAAAAAAAAAGTAAAACTAAAGAAACGAGAATGCTGATCTGTTTATTTATATTGGAGACACTTGGCAAGATGAGTATATAAAGAGTGTAAACATAACTGAGCTTGAGTCTTAGCCTTGTGTCTTAATAGTTACTTGTATTGAGTTCTTAGCTTTTGCAGGCCCTGACTCATTGTGTTATTTCCATTTTGCCCCTGTGTCCTTTCAACAGTCCTATGACTCACATGGATATGATTGTCCTTTAAAGTGCTAACACAATATGGTTGTGAGGATTAAATAAAAGAGTTTTTTCGAAGAACTGTAACTCAATAAAGCCCATTCCTAGGACAGTCCTGGTCAGAGCATTTGGCAACCCAAATTATTTATCAGATGAGATTTGCTGAGAGAATACAGAGTTGGTCTCAGGTGAACTTTTGTGTAGGCAGTGATGAGCCCTGATCCTGATGCTCATCCCTAGCTTGACAACAGAGTACACCTTTCTCAAAATCAAAATATTGGAAGTGTTTGTCTCCCTTGAACAGGGCTAGATTAGAATTTTTAATCACTTCCCTCCCTCCACTTTTCTTATTTTTCAGTTTTGTGTTAGATCAGCCAACCTCCTGTCCCCTCTCTCCACCCAGTTTTCTAGAGATTATTTTTTTTAATATATGAAATTTATGGTCAAATTGGTTTCCATACAATACCCAGTGCTCATCCCAAAAGATGCCCTCTTCAGTACCCATCACCTACCCTCCCCTCCCTCCAACCCCCTATCAACCCTCGGTTTGTTCTCAGTTTTTAAGAGTCTCTAGAGATGATTTTGATTGGATCATCGTAATTTGAATTCATCGTCTTAGGTTTAAGGTGCTGGCTTGAGGTTGAAATCACAGTGTTTTATAGGCTATCCCTAGCTGTCCTCTACTGGATGTATATAATCTAATGTATTAGTTATAGGAAGATATTATCCAGTGAATTTTTTTTTTTTTTTTTTTTTTTTTTTTTTTTTTAACTTTACCTCTCTTCCACTCTGGTGAGAAACATAGATTGTCTCACCCTGGGAGTAAGTAGAGAGTCTATTTGGTCTGGTGTTCAAAGGGCTGTTCAGTGGAACATCAGTTTGTTGGGATGTTAAAAGGTGGTCCTGTGGAACAAAGTGGGAAGGTTCTGTGGGCAAATAAATTTGGGATGTCTTTCCTCTATTACAGTTTAGAGTACTGAAAGATAGGAGATGAGTATTGCATGTAAAGAAAGCGTCATATAGGAAGGGAAACTGAGCTTATATAGTAGAAGTCTAGGTCACAAATTGGCAGTGTTTCACTTTTTCAAGATTTATCTACTATACTGCTGCCAGATTTTCTTAATAGTTTAGTAGAAATGCTAGATTATTAGATCTGTGCTATTGTGTGTGTGTGTTTTATGTGTGTATATGAAATTATAGTTACAATGCTAATAGAAGACTGCAAAATTAAACAGTAGGCATTTGTGTGTGCCTGTTGTGTGGTAGGTAGGCACTATTATAAATGCCTTTGTAACATATTAACTCATTTAGTCCTCAGTAA
The DNA here is from genome assembly GCF_018350155.1 of Leopardus geoffroyi. Lineage (NCBI taxonomy): Eukaryota > Metazoa > Chordata > Mammalia > Carnivora > Felidae > Leopardus > Leopardus geoffroyi. Next base: position 114,206,368 of record NC_059326.1, on the reverse strand, counting down.
AGCCCTATGAGGTAGGGTCTAGTATCCCTATTTTATAGATTAGAATATTGGACAAAAAGAATTTAACTTATCCAAGGTCACTAAGCCAGTATTCATAATTTATTTAGGTAAAATATAAATAAGCCACCAAAGAGAGTTGGTACCTCCTTATTAGAAGACCACATTCGAAAAATGTCTGCAAATCTGTAAGGAAAGGCTGCATTCTTTTTTTAAAAATATTTTTTTTAAGTAATCTTTATATCCATCATGGGGCTCAAACTCACAACCCCAAGATCAAGAGTTGCATACTAACAGACTGAACCAGCCAGGTGCCCCAGGAAAGACTGTATTATTCTAGGCTGGAGTGGTGATTGGCTGCCCTTTTACCCTAATTATTTACGTTGTGGGGATGATGAAAATCATGATGATGCCAGTGAGAGTGTTTTTTTATTTTATTTTTTCTTTTAAATTGTAGAAAATGACAAAAGATCACTTGATAGAAGAGAAAACTTCTCTCCAGAAAAGTCTTCTTTACTATGAAAGTCAACATGGAAGGCCGGTAAGTGTCTCTTGCTAAAAACATTTGATTTTCCATTTTAAAAAAGATCACGAATCTCCTTTGTGGCCCACATCTGCAGAGCTGTTTTATAGAGCACTGTTTCCTGCATTCATGAGATTGCCTATTTATTTAAAATAACTTCTTAAAAATTGGGTGAAAGTCATATTGCTTAATGCTTTGGACTTCAAATTTTCTGATGACTAGGTAATTGCCATTTTCCTTGCTTTAGGTGACCAGGGAAGAAAGACACATTGTGAAACCTCTCTATGAGAGATACAGACTTGTAAAACAGATGCTGACAAGAGCTAGCATCACTCCTGTCCTTGTGAGTAAAACACACAAAGCTTTATCTAGTTCGTTTTACCAAGGCCTACCCTTTAAAAAATACTTTTATGGTGGTATATTGGAGAAATACACAGCTAAAGTAGCAAGAATTGTATGTGTAAGGTGAGGTTACTGTTTTTAGAAGATAGGAAATTAACAATCAGTGTGTACCTCCCATCTCTCAGGCACTTGTAAAAGCACTCTATGTATATCATAAAAGAAGATGTTATTAAATCTTGACAAGTCAGAACAGGTAGCAGATAATAGCCTCCTTTTCACACATGATGAAATTGGGGCTAAGGAGTGATACACCCAGGGTCACCTAAGTTGTGGAATTAAAAAAAACGATTCCTTCTTTCCTTCCTTCCTTCCTTCCTTCCTTCCTTCCTTCCTCTCTTCCTCTCTTTCTTCCTTTCTTTCCCTCCCTCCCTCTCTTTTCTCTTCCCTTCTCTTTCTCTCTCTCTCCCTCCCTCTCTCTCCCCCTCTCTTCTCGCTCCCTTCCCCGTCCCTTCCCCTTCCCATTACAAGTGGGGAGGGGCAAAGGGAGAGGAAGAAAGATTCTTAAGCAGGTCCATGCCCAGCACACAGCCTGATGCAACATGGGGCTCACATGGGACTCGATCTCACAACCATGACCTGAGGTGAAATCAAGAGTTGAATGCTTAACCAAATGAGCCAGCAGGTGTCCCCCACAAAAAACAAATTTCAGACCCTGGCCTAGTTTCTTTCAATTTAAATGTGTGCGCGTGCGCGCGTGTGTGTGTTTTAATATGAAATTTATTGTCAAATTGGTTTTCTTACAATACCCCTTACTCATCCCAACAGGTGCCCTCCTTAATACCCATCACACACTTTCCCCTCCCTCCCATCCCCCATCAACCCTCAGTTTATTCTCAGTTTGTAAGAGTCTCTTATGGTTTGCTTCCCTCCCTCTCTTTTTTTCCCCTTCCCCTCCCCCATGGTCTTCTGTTAAGTTTCTCAGGATCCACATAAAAGTGAAAACATATGGTATCTATTTTTCTCTGTATGACTTACTTCACTTAGCATAACACTCTCCAGTTCCATCCACGTTGCTACAAAAGGCCATATTTCATTCTTTCTCATTGCCAAGTAGTATTCCATTGTATGTATAAACCACAACTTCTTTATCCATTCATCAGTTGATGGACATTTTGGCTCTTTCCATAATTTGACTATTGTTGAAAGTGCTGCTGTAAACATTGGGGTACAAGTGCTCCTCTGCATCAGCACTCTTGTATCCCTTGGGTAAATTCCTAGCAGTGCTATTGCTGGGTCATAGGGTAGATGTATTTTTAATTTTTTGAGGAACCTCCACACTGTTTTCCAGAGTGGCCGCACCAGTTTGCATTCCCACCAACAGTGCAAGAGGGTTCCCGTTTCTCCACATCCTCTCCAGCATCTGTAGTCTCCTGATTTGCTCATTTTAGCCACTCTGACTGGCGTGAGGTGATATCTGAGTGTGGTTTTGATTTGTATTCCCCTGATGAGGAGTGATGTTGAGCATCTTTTCATGTCCCTGTTGGCTATATGGATGTCTTCTTTAGAGAAGTGTCTGTTCATGTTTTCTGCCCATTTCTTCACTGGATTATTTGTTTTTCAGGTGTGGAGTTTGGTGAGCTCTTCATAGATTTTGGATACTAGCCCTTTATTCGATATGTCATTTGCAAATATCCTTTCCTATTCCATCAGTTGCCTTTTAGTTTTGTTGATTGTTTCCTTTGCTGTGCAGAAGCTTTTTATCTTCATGAGGTCCCAGTAGTTCATTTTTGCTTTTAATTCCCTTGCCTTTGGAGATGTGTCAAGCAAGAAATTGCTGTGGCTGAGGTGAGAGAGGTTTTTTCCTGCTTCTCCTCTAGGGTTTTGATGGTTTCCTGTCTCACATTCAGGTCTTTCATCCACTTTGAGTTTATTTTTGTGAATGGTGTAAGAAAGTGGTCTAGTTTCATTCTTCTGCATGTTGCTGTCCAGTTCTCCCAGCACCATGTGTTAAAGAGACTGTCTTTTTTCCATTGGATATTCTTTCCTGCTTTGTCAAAGATGAGTTGGCCATACTTTTGTGGGTTCAATTCTGGAGTCTCTGTTCTATTCCATTGGTGTATGTGTCTGTTTTTGTGCCAATACCATGCTGTCTTGATGGCTTACAGCTTTGTAGTAGAGGGTAAAGTCTGGGATTGTGATGCCTCCCGCTTTGGTCTTCTTCAATGTTACTTTGGCTATTCTGGGTCTTTTGTGGTTCCATACAAATTTTAGGATTGCTTGTTCTAGCTTCGAGAAGAATGCTGATGCAATTTTAATTGGTATTGATTTGAATGTGTAGATTGCTTTGAGTAGTATTGACATATTTTTTTTTTTTTTTTTTAAAGTTTATTTATTTTTGGGACAGAGAGAGACAGAGCATGAACGGGGGAGGGGCAGAGAGAGAGGGAGACACAGAATCGGAAACAGGCTCCAGGCTCTGAGCCATCAGCCCAGAGCCCGACGCGGGGCTCGAACTCACGGACCGCGAGATCGTGACCTGGCTGAAGTCGGACGCTTAACCGACTGCGCCACCCAGGCACCCCGAGTAGTATTGACATCTTAACAATATTTACTTTTCCAATCCATGAGCATGGATTGTTTTTTCCATTTCTTGGTATCTTCTTCAATTTCCTTCATAAGCTTTTTCAGCATACAGATCTTTTACATCTTTGGTTAGGTTTATTCCTAGGTATTGTAGGATTCTTGGTACAGTTGTGAATGGGATCAGTTTCTTTATTTGTCTTTCTGTTGATTCATTATTAGTATATAAGAATGCAACTGATTTCTGTACATTAATTTTGTATCCTGCGACTTTGCTGATAAATTCATGTGTTTGAAACACATTAGTTTTGCAGTGTGGGTTTTCCTCAGAAAATTAAAAATAGACCTACCCTATGACCCAGCAGTAGCACTGCTAGGAATTTACCCAAGGGATACAGGAGTACTGATGCATAGGGGCACTTGTACCCCAATGTTTATAGCAGCACTCTCAACAATAGCCAAATTGTGGAAAGAGCCTAAATGTCCATCAACTGATGAATGGATAAAGAAATTGTGGTTTATATACACAATGGAGTACTACGTGGCAATGAGAAAGAACGAAATATGGCCCTTTGTAGCAACGTGGATGGAACTGGAGAGTGTGATGCTAAGTGAAATAAGCCATACAGAGAAAGACAGATACCATATGGTTTCACTCTTATGTGGATCCTGAGAAACGTAACAGGAACCCATGGGGGAGGGGGAGGAAAAAAGAAAAAAAAAAAAAAAGAGGTTAGAGTGGGAGAGAGCCAAAGCATAAGAGACTCTTAAAAACTGAGAACAAACTGAGGGTTGATGGGGGGTGGGTGGGAGGGAGGGGAGGGTGGGTGATGGGTACTGAGGAGGGCACCTTTTGGGATGAGCACTGGGTGTTGTATGGAAACCAATTTGGCAATAAATTTCATATATTGAAACAATTAAAAAAAATATTTGAAGAAATAATAAAAAAAGAAACACATTAGTTTTGTGATAGCTGTCATGATGATGTTGGACTTAATTGTACAATCTAATAAACTGATTTTTTTTCAAGCTTATCTTTTTTAGTGAACAAGTATTAAAATAATACGCATTCACATTGGTGTACATTTTTAGAGAAAAACAAATGATATGTACAAATTAATTGCTATCCCCTAATTAACCCATAGATACTGTGACTCTAGATTTCTCTCAGGCTCAAATAGAAAGCTGCATGTAGCCCATTCTGAATCATCTTGTAGGAATTAATTCAGTGGAACTCATGGTTTGCTTAGGCATGTAGGGTCATTTTTAGATTGATAGTCGCTTGCATGGGGGTTTCTTTCAGGCTTTGACTACTCATTATTAGAAGGCTCACATTAGCTTTCTGAGCATTTTTTATTTAATTCCCATATAAATGGATTCTTTTTAATTGGCTGCTTTTTTTTAGTTGCTCATCCCAACACTATTTCATTTCGATAAAGTCAGTTTTGTTTGAATAAGGAATCCTGTGTAGTTTGTATTTGCACATATTTGATACACATCTTAATTCTGTGATTACAAGGCATTCTGTGTGTCAGTGACATTTTCTTAATTCAAATTCAAAGTCTTCAAATTTCTTTATGAAAACCATTTGAGAAATCCACAAGTTTTTTTAAAATAAAACTGAAGCTTTAGGAAGCATTACTAGATCTTATGGGACTCCTAAATATGACGATCACATAGAGAAATTTGAAGTGTAAAAGTTACGCCAAACATGAAAAGATGCTCAACGTCGCTCCTCATCAGGGAAATACAAATCAAAACCACACTCAGATATCACCTCATGCCAGTCAGAGTGGCTAAAATGAACAAATCAGGAGACTATAGATGCTGGAGAAACGGGAACCCTCTTGCACTGTTGTTGGGAATGCAAACTGGTGCAGCCACTCTGGAAAACAGTGTGGAGGTTCCTCAAAAAATTAAAAATAGACCTACCCTATGACCCAGCAGTAGCACTGCTAGACATTTACCCAAGGGATACAGGAGTACTGATGCATAGGGGCACTTGTACCCCAATGTTCATAGCAGCACTCTCAACAATAGCCAAATTGTGGAAAGAGCCTAAATGTACATCAACTGATGAATGGATAAAGAAATTGTGGTTTATATACACAATGGAGTACTACATGGCAATGAGAAAGAATGAAATATGGCCCTTTGTAGCAACGTGGATGGAACTGGAGAGTGTGATGCTAAGTGAAATAAGCCATACAGAGAAAGACAGATACCATATGTTTTCACTCTTATGTGGATCCTGAGAAACTTAACAGAAACCCATGGGGAAGGGGAAGGAAAAAAAAAAAAAAAGAGGTTAGAGTGGGAGAGAGCCCAAAGCATAAGAGCCTCTTAAAAACTGAGAACAAACTGAGGGTTGCTGGGGGGTGGGAGGGAGGGGAGGGTGGGTGATGGGTATTGAAGAGGGCATTTTTTGGGATGAGCACTGGATGTGGTATGGAAACCAATTTGACAATAAATTTCATTTAAAAAAAAAAGTTAAGCCAAGACAGTTTGATAGGAAAGAATAGTTTTTTTCAGCAAATGTTCTTGAGACCATTGAGTATTCACATGCAAAAAAAAAAAAAAAAAAAAGCATGAATGTAGACCCTTATCTCACACAAAATTTAACTCAGAATGGTTCATTGACCTAATTGTAAGAGCTAAAACTATAAAAGTCATAGGAAATAGAAGAATAAATCTTTGCAATCTTGAATTAGGCCGGGTTTTCTTGGATATGACAGCAAAAACATTGTCAAAAAAAAAATTAAAATAAATTGGACCTCATCAAAATTAAAAAGAAAATCGTGCATGAAAGGACATTTTGAATTGAAAAGACAACCAACAGAATGGGTAAAATGTTTGTAAATCATGTATCTGATAAGGGACTGGTACCAGAATATATAAAGAACTCTTAGAGTTTAATAATAAAAAGTTATATAACCCAATTAAAAAGTGGACAAAGGATTTGAATAAACATTTCTTCAGCGATCTATAAGTGGCCATTAGGCACTTGAAAAGATGTTCAGCATCATTAGTTATTAGGAAATGCAATAAACCACATTCACATACCACTTTATACCCACTAGTATGGCTTTAATGAGAAAAGATAACCATGTTGACAAGGATGTGGAGAAATTGGAATGCTTACACACTGCTGATAGAATGTTAAATGGTGCAGCTACTTTCATAACTAGTTTGGCAGTTCCTCAAAAGGTTAAACATAGAGTTGCCATCTGACCTAGCAGTTCTCCTTCTAGGTATATGCTTCAGAGAATTGAAAATATGTCTGTACAAAAACTTGTACACAATTGTTCATACAGCATCATTCCTAATGGCTAAAATATAGGAAAAAACCCACATGTCCAGCAACTGATAGATAAACAAATTGTGCTTTACCCAAATATTGGAATATCAGTTAGCCATAAAAAGGGAAAATGAAAGCTATTGACAGCTATTGTTAAAAAGGCAAATGCTCCAAATAAAATTGCATGTAATACTTTCTTTTTTAAAAAATAAATGAGCTCTTTTAGAGTATCCAGACATAAATGAACATTTAGCACTCTTGTGCATACGTAATAAGAAAACATAAACAAAAATAAATTTACTAAGGAATCCTAAAAATTTTATTTCATGTGGTTAAGATTTTGAAAATAAAAGTTTTATATCTGTTCATAGTGAGTGAAGCTTCCTTGAATGCTTTAAATATTTAAAGTGTAAACCATTTGTATGTTACAGGGATCTCCATCTACCAAGCGAAGGGGTCAGATGTTACAACCAATCATAGAAGGAGAAACTGCCCATTTTTTTGAAGAAATCAAGGTAATCGTTAAGAGAATTCATTCTCTGATGTCTTTCTTAAGGAAAAAGTTGAGTCATGGCTTGTTTATCTGTTCAATAACTTTTTAGGAAGAAGAAGAAGATGGTGTTACTCTGTCCTCTGAGCTAACTGATATCTTGAAAACTGCTGTGCAGGCACAGTCTTCATTGGAAAACTCTGAATCTGATGTTGAAGAAAATCAGGAAAAACTGGCTCTGGATCTCCGATTGTCAAGTACTCGAGCAGCTTCTATGTATGTTTGCTGGTTTGTGATTTCAACCTGTTTGTATAATAAAATTTACATGCTGGTGTAAATGTTAAGTAAACAAGAACTTGGAGGGAATTAATGTAGTGCTTCAGAGATGGACCCTTTTTAGAGTGTGATTTATAAATCACTTACTGTGTTTTAAAAATTAAAGAAACTAAAATCCTGCATTTGCTTCATAACGGAGTACAGGAATCAGCTAGTTAGGTTTGTTCTCTCTCAGCTTCTTTCCCTGGTATGGTGTGTAACCGGTTTTCAGCCCTGGCTTCACTTTTTTTTTTTTTCTTTTTTTTTTTTTTAATTGAGGTATAACCAACATGCTCTATATTAGTTTCAGGTTGGTGTACACCATATTGATTTGACAATTCTATATATTACTCAGTGCTCACCACAGCAAGTGTGGTCACCATACAATGTTATTGTAGTATTATTGACTACATTCCTTGGGCTGTACTTACCATCTTTGTGACTTACTTATTTTATAATTGGAAGTTTGTGCCTCATTCAGATCCCGTTCACCTATTGTATCTATCTCCTCACCTGTCTACCTCCCTCACAGCCACCCAGTTTGTTCTCTGTATTAATGAGACCGCTATTATTTGTTCATTTTGTTTTTTAGATTCCACATATAAGTAAAATCATAGGGTATTGGTCTTTATCTCTCTGACTTAATTCATTTAGCATTATATACCCATTAGTTTCATCCGTGTTGTTGCAAATGGCAAGATCTCCTTCTTTTTTATGGCCCAGTAATATTCCTGTGTGTGTGTGTGTGTGTGTGTGTGTGTGTGTGTGTGTTTATGTTTATGTTTATGTATACCACATCTTCTTTATCCATTACTCTACTGATGGACACTTGGATTGCTTCCATATCTTGGCTATTGTAAATAATGGTGCAGTAAACATAAGGGTGCCTATCTCTTTTCAAATTAGGGTTTTTGTTTTCTTTTGGTAAATAGGAGTGGAATTACTGGATCATATGGTAACTTCTGTTTTTAATTTTTTGAGCAGTCTCCATATTGTTTTCCACAGTAGCGCTGGTTTCACTTTAAGATTACCTAGGGAAAAAGTTTTTTTAAATACTGCTGTAGAGGTGCCTTTAGTTTGCAGCCAGTGTTTGAACCCCTGGTAAGAGTCAAAATGTTCTTTCAATAATGTTTTCTTTCCGTTTAAATTTCAGGCCTGAATTACTGGAACAACTTTGGAAAGCTAGAGCTGAAAAGAAGAAGCTACGTAAAACGTTACGGGAATTTGAAGAAGCATTTTATCAACAGAATGGAAGGTTTGTTGAACATCACAAAATTGAGTCTTCCTTCTTCCTTTTTTTTTTTTTTTAATTATTTTACAATGTTTATTTATTTTTGAGAGAGAGAGAGACAGAGCACTAGCGGGGGAGGGGCAGAGAGAGAGGGAGACACAGAATCTGAAATGGGCTCCAGGCTCTGAGCTCAACACAGAGACCCATGTGGGGCTCGAACTCACGAACCATGAGATCATGACCTAAGCCAAAGTCAGACGCTTAACCGACTGAGCCACCCAGGTGCCCCAAGTCTTCCTTCTTCTTAAACTTAAGGGCTTATATGGTAAATTAAAGGAATATATAGGAATAGAAATAAATTGTGCACATAAGCATGTTATTGAAAAAAAAAAAGTAGAAAACATTCCTTTTTACTTGGAAGTCCTGCTATTAATGGCAAGAAAAAGAGCTAGGGGAACAATACCTGATAAAATATTTCAGAGTTGTTCTAGAGGGGCTTGGTTGAGTGGCAGTTATGTTGTGTTTTTTAATTCTACATCCTCACCCTTTTGGCAGTGTTTGTGAAACAAAAGGTTTTTCCTTTTGTAAAGGGTCCTGTGACAGCTAGTGTGGATCCTTACACTAAGACTGTGGCTACTAGGCTGCATGTTGGGCCATTCCAGGCTTCGCATTTTCAGGGTGTGCAACAGGGTGCCAGTCAATAGTGTGGCTCCTAGAATACAGTATGGCATGTGTTTTTATCTAACTGGGGCACAGTTGACTCAGTGGAACTCTTTAAGAAAAATACATTCTAGTTCAGATGATGGACAGAAATGAATGTTATCTCAGACCTCAGAAAAGTTTCTCCATGTATGTAACTGGGTGGTCTTAACAAGCCAGTAGCTATATTACAAATTCCAAACTGTGTTTACTTTGAGAATTTTCTATATAGTGGGCAAAAATGGTTAAAAAACACTCAGTGTAAGAATGCATTTTTTCAAGTACCTTCTTATTCTTTGCCTTAATGGAAGAAAACTTTTTTGTAATTATACTTAGGATGGTTTGATGCTTTACCTAGAGATTAAACTGAATTGGATTGGGTCATTAATATAAAGTGAGAAAACTGCTTTTTTCTGTGGGTAAGATCTTTTACTTCTCAATTCACTGAAGCCATAGTACAGTAAATGTATGAAATTACTGACTGTAATCCTCTAGCACTTGATATACACTTCCAGACCTGACAGAGTCTAGCAGCGCGTGTCTTACTAAAGTATTTGGCTTCTGCTGGTTCTCTGCAATGAACATCGATAAGTATAGCATTATTGAATCTGTCAGTAGAGAAATTCATCAAAAAAAGTATTTTAGGATTGTTCCTTGGGGATGGGGTGTGGGAAATTAGTGCAGTAATCTATCTTCTTGCAGAGCAGTTTTTTTATTTGAATTTACATTTGGTAACATTGTGTCTCACATCAGGACAAGTTTTGGGACTTTATTTTTCAGATGATCTCCAGAATATTACAGATGTTATTTTCTTCCCTAGGAATGCCCAGAAGGAGGATCGTGTTCCAGTGCTTGAGGAGTACAGGGAGTACAAGAAAATTAAAGCCAAACTTAGGCTTCTTGAAGTTCTTATCAGCAAACAAGATTCTTCAAAATCCATATAAAATATACTCCTTGAAAACATCATAAAAATCAGTTGTATTCCCTGAAGCAATCATCGTGTGTACTTGGCTGGTACTTGAGTTCATTTTGTCAGGCACTCAGAAAGTATCACTTTGTACTTGGTTGTGGTGCCACTAGAGAATGATGGGAGGGTAAGTAGACCCTCTCTAGGGAGCGTGGTGTTCCATATTAACCACAGACTGTCCTCTTCACCTTTAGCAAACATCAGTTTTCTTCATTGTTTTGTACTACAGATACATCCTGTTAGCAAAAGACTAGTACTTTATTCTTTCAACTTCAAGAACTTTGGAGATACAAGCTTTTTGTTGTTACCAACTTTGCTTTTATTATTATTTTTTTAATTACTGAAGAAAATTGAGAGGAACATCTTCACATTGAATTCTTCGGTTGCCTTTTTCTTACAGAATGACTGAAAATTTGAAAGAAAAGCCTATAAATGTGCACATATGCAACTATGTCTTATGTTTTCTTAGAAAACCAAACTCAAACTGAAATTTCAAGTCCTACTGTGGAACACATTTCTGTTTAATTTCCAAAGTGAAAGTTTCTCACAGGTAATATGTTAGCAAAATTTTGCAATTCAGTGGTCACACAGCTCCTGGATGAAGATAACAGAGGGCGCACCAAAAAGTGACCTTGTTTATTAGTATAGTGAACACACACACCACACATCACACACAGAACTGAATCATTTCACATGCTGCCTATGGGACATAAGTTACTGTTTGTTTCCTCAGTTATTCTTTTTGAGCTGGTGATGATGTGATTTGTCTGCATCAGATCCTGTACTTTTTCCTCCCACCCACCTCCAGATAATGTGAGAAAATAGCCATGTCTGTGTAGGAACACTGATGGTGCTCAGATTTGTGTGTTCAATCAGATGGGCCTAAGTTGGCAAAAGAGTCATTATGCGTGAATCAAATCTGTTCTTAACAAGGGCTATACCACTGCATTTTTTACATGTACCTTCCGGGGGTCACATCATTTTTTTTTTCTCTTTTAATTGGCAAAATCCATGAAGAAAACATCCTCTAACAGGACCACTTTGGCTCAGCACATGCTATTTAAAGCAGCTGTGTAGTGGTGTTCAAAGATGTCTAGTGGTATGCCCCTTGTCATATACTCTAAGCTGATTTTTTGTTCTTTGGCTTTGCATGGCTTTCCTTCAAGTACTCTTCTGGTATCATTCTGCTCATCGTTTTCACAGAATGGTGACTTTATTTGGGCTAACAGTAGTAATAGCATATTCTGGTCAGGCTTAATCTAAGTGTTAATTCTTTTCTTGGTGCTTTTTTGGATTGATGAGTGTCTCACTTTGTGCCCATGGTTTGCATGCATTGACTCATGCGTGATTTTCTTAACTAGCTAATATTAACAGTTCCATGTAAAAATGGACCTCTGCAACATTCTTTAATACAAGTGAGGGAAGCACGAACCTCAGACTTGCAGCACCATTACATAGTAAGCACATGAAGTAGCTTGATAATAAGTAGTGTTTCTAGTGTTTCACATTTCACCTATGTGTGCAATGCCTTTTTCGGGGGGAGGGAATGTTCATTGGTGGTGAACATGTAGTTTTACTGGGGAATAAAGCACTAAATCCAGCCCTTTTTGTGTGGTTTCCTTTTGGTATGCCTAGGTTGTTCATAACGTATACCTAGAAAAATGAAATTGAAAATGCCAAAACAAGTATCATATCACTTTGATTTGAATCCAGCATGCAGTGTGCATTTATTTCTTTCAGTCTCCAGACAGGAGTGTATCCAAACATCTAATTTAATGTGCACTGTGTATTGTTTTATATGAATGTTTATATATACCACATGCAAAAATGTCCATATGCACTATTTAAATGTTTTAAATAATATATTCCTTCTTTATAATGCTAAATCTATATGAGTACCATATTTTTATAAGTCAGTGGCCTGACTGGTTTCATTTTAGAATTAACAGCTGCTTCATGGTGTTGATTATTCACTGTTAATGTTTGGCTGCGAGTAGAATAGATAAAAGTAGCATGGCAGCACTTACGCTATGTGACAGTACTTGTGTGTCATAGTTGAGCAGTAGGTGGTAGAACTAGGCAGTTTGTGATGAGTTTTACTTTGGTACAAGTAAAAACAGTATATCTATATACAAATAATATATAGATATATATGACCACCAATATAATCGCATTGCTGTGTCTGGCACTTCATTGTATAGACTTTTGTAATAAAAGAACTTGAATGTTCTAAGTCATTGTAAATGTTTTTTGTTTTCACTACATGTTAAAAGACAAAAAATCGAGACCTCAAGTGTTTCTTTGCCTTAATGTTCTTGGGCTTTGTTGGAATTACCTCATTCAGGGACCACGGGGGGACAACATGGTTACTAAGCCACTTGGCTGGCTACAGCTCTGGGGAGTGGTAAGACTAGGGAAGGCCATGTTGTTAAATGCCTTGTGGAAGTCTAGAAGATGCAGAGAGAACAGTCAGCATTTCTTGTTGGAATGAATTATTCTATTAAGCATACTTGAGGTACAGTTTCTAAGAAAAGAGCGTGCATGGCTGGCTTGAGGAAGGTGGGTAGATTTAAAATCTATTGAGCACCAATGTGGAAATTGAGTATGATGGTGAGATGATGTTGTTTGGGCCAAGAGAACATATGGCTCTTCCAGGAGGACTTATGTAATGTGCTAAAAATATAGAAGAGTTACCTCACACAACTTTACGACCACTCAGACGGGTTTTGCGGCACCCTCATTCATATTTCTCATACATTAAGTTGACTTCTCGTAACTCTGATACTGCTACCTTGCTCTTTGTTTTTACAGTATATTTTGCTTTTAGAGTAGTTGAGGAAATACTTAGGAAACTTCAAATGTGTTACTTTAGAATCTTTCTAGATGAATTTCCAGTTTGAAAATATTAGTGAAAATTCTGTAGATGATTGGTAAGTTTGTTCTTGTACACTTTAGCTTTTTCTAGATGACCTCAAACTGGGAGGAATGGAGGTGAGATTACTTTATTTGGGGTCTTATATAATGGTTTTCCAGAATCATAGGTATTTATTAATTTATTTATGGCCAGGACAAGTTATAACATGGTACATGATGAAAACACCTAACGGTTCCTATACTCTAGGTAACATTGAGAAAACTGCTTATGACCTATTAGAGACCTGCCCCATGAACTATATGCAGCATTTGATACTTTAACTCCACATTCCTAGAATTTAATAATAAATCTCATTATAAAATCATTTACATGTACCGGTGTGTATACTCTGGAAGTGTGCTGTTTGGATTGCACAGTGGGGCCCATTCAGGGGTACTTAATTTCTGGAAATCTTTTGGTGAAATCATTTTGGTAATTATACTCTGATGATAGCTTGATGATAGGTGGTACAGTGTTTTTAAAGTGTACCTGAAATGGGTACATGTTTAGGAAATAACTCAGTACAGGGATAAATCTTTGTTACAAATGCTCAACGATTGTATTGCAGATTCTCACCTGCACTTGTCTTAATTTTGTAGAGCTGAAATCCTTCTCATCACTCGGTTTAGTTTTAAACTGACGTAGTGTAATTCTTTCTCCAGCTCCACGGCATATAAAAAGAGTCTGCAGGATAATTTAGAAGGAAGCAGAGAATGGGTCAGTAACATGCCTTCGTGCATAGTGAGACAGCAAGTTATTAGTGCCTTTTGTGAAGTACTTGGGGTGGGAAGATAATACTTTTACCTTCTAAAACATGCCTAGTAGGGCCAATTATGGATCTTATATTCTAAAATAGTGGAGAACAGGGTCTGCTGTGCATATTAAATATAAATGGCAGTTCCCGTTAAAAAACTTAAAAGGGGGAGCACCTGGGTGGCTCAGTCCAAATTCAGCTCAGGTCATGATCTCAGGTTCGTGAGTTCAAGCCCTGTGTAGGGCTCTGTGCAGGCTTGGAGCCCAGAACCTGGTTCGGGTTCTTTGTCTCCCTCTCTCTGCCCCACCCCTGCTTGCACTCTGTCTCTATCTCTCAAAAATGAATAAACGTGAAAAAAAAGTGTTTTTTTAAATATAAATGGCAGTTCCTATTTGGAGATGTAAGAGTAAAAGCAGTTGGTTTCACTCTTACCTTACATGTAAACAAATGGAGTATTGTGCTTTCTGATTAATTTCAAAGTTGAGTAAAAAGATGAAAAAAAAGGGGGTGGCATCTCAGAATAAGGTTCTGATTTCGGGAAAATAATGTAATTCATGTCCCCAGTCACCATATCATGATATCCCAGAGTGCCCTGGTTAGAACAAATACTTACTCTCGAAATTCTTGTTGCGTGACAGGCTGGTAGTCATCTTGAATTTCTGAAGAATAATACTTTTTCTCAAGCCTCTCTTTCCACTTTTTCATCTGCTCTGCACTTTGAATCTCCTGTCAAGTCAGAGGACAAGCATAGGCTGCACCTTTAAATTTTTCTCTATCTTAAGTCTTTGGTACCCAAGCATCACAGCATTGAGAATCTTTTTATTTTTTAATCTAAATGGCTTTATTTTTTTTTCTTGTCTTATTGCACTGGTTAAACCTCCAGTACAAGATGGAATAGAGATAGTGAGAATGGACGTCCTTGCTTTGATGCTGATCTTAGGGAGAAAGCATTCAGTTTGTCATCTGTATGTAGGCTTATAGCTGACAGGTTTTTGGGTTTTTTTTGGTTTTGTTTTTTGTTTTTGTTTTTGTTTTTTTGTAGATACTCCTTATGAAGTCTTGTAAAATCTCTTTTCTACAGTTTGCTGAGAGTTTCTGTTATGGCTGAATGTTGACTTAGGTGAAATGCTTTTTTTTAAGGTACATAAATTATTATTTGTTCTTTTCCTTTTTATTCTATTGGTATGGTGAGTTGCATTAATTGATTTTCAACATTCCCTTCCTGAGAGACACCCCATTGGTCACAGTGCTTTATTGTTAAATTCAATTTGCCAATGTTTTGTTGAGGATTTTTGCATCTGCATTTATGAAATATGTTGGTCTGTACATTTTTTTTCTTTTAGTGTCTTTCTCTGTTTTCTTTATCAGGTAACTTTATTTTTTTACTTTTTTTTTGAGTTGATTTTTTTTTTTAAATTTTAATTTTTTAAAATTTGCATCCAAATTAGCGTATAGTGCAACAATGATTTCAGGAGTAGATTCCTTAGTGCCTCTTATCCATTTAGCCCATCTCCCCTCCCACAACCCCTCCTGTAACCCTCAGTTCTCCATATTTATGAGTCTCTTCTGTTTTGTCCCCCTCCCTGTTTTTATATTATTTTTGTTTCCCTTCCCTTATGTTCATGTTTTGTCTTTTAAAGTCCTCCTATGAGTGAAGTGATTTTTGTCTTTATCTCACTAATTTCACTTAGCATAATACCCTCCATTTCCATCCACATAGTTGCAAATGGCAAGATTTCATTCTTTTTGATTGCTGAGTAATATTCCATTATATATATATATATATATATATATATCTACGCGCCACATCTTCTTTATCCATTCATCCATCAATGGACATTTGGGCTCTTTCCATAGTTTGGCTATTGTGGATAGTGCTGCTATAAACATGGGGGTGCATGTGTCCCTTCAAAACAGCACACCTGTATTCCGTGGATAAATGCCTCATAGTGCAATTGCTGGGTTGTAGGGTAGTTCTATTTTTAGTTTTTTTAGGAACCTCCATATTGTTTTCCAGAGTGGCTGCACCAGTTTGCATTCCCACAGCATTGAGAATCTTGCTGAGAGTAAACTACACAGTTTACTCTCCAGAGCTGTGATGTTGAGCCCCACTGGACTTTTGCCCTTCCTGGTTTTTTCAGTCTGTGCATCAGCAGATTCACTTGAGAGGGCTTGGTATTAGTACTGTTCACTCTTGTTTGGGTGGGTTTTTCTTTGTGTGTGTGTGTGTGTGTGTGTGTGTGTGTGTGTGTGTGTGTGTGTGTTTTAATTAAAATCCTCAGCTTGTTCTTCACTGCCTCTTCCCCTGTGCCTCTCCAGCTGAGTTTTTCTGGTTTTCTGTTCTTCACTTGGCCAAAGCTGAGCTGTCCTTTTCTGTACTTTTGTTGTTTAATGAAGCAAATGTATTTCAGAGTACATCTGTGGGTATATGTTCTCCCAGCTGCTTCGCAGCCAGACCCCTGCAGTCTTACCTAACAGTCCCTAGTCCCTTTTTCGGGATTAGTGCATCAATATATGCACTCCAGTCTGTCCACAGACCCCAAAATAAGCTCCTCATACCAGCGAATTCTTGTTGCATTTTTCTCTGCTTCTGAAGAGTCCTTCCTGTGTTTTGTCCTCACTACCACCCACTTCCTTTTTAGCATCCAAATAACATTTTCCCAACTTTAGGGGAAAAAAAAGTTATGTTGTGGAAAATAGGGGCAGCACTAAAAAAAGAGAAAGAAGAGACATTGCACCCAGATATGATCCAGAGACTTGCCAGTATCTGATACCGTCCTGCTCCAGCAATAATGTGAAGTAACTAAGTTGATCCCTTTATAAGCATTCTGATTACTTTCCTCAGAGAGGAAGGTGATGTCCTTGTCCATACGAGCATAAATGTATGCTATTCTGGTCAAAGAAACTATTCTATCAGACAATGTCTATCGTTAAACCAACATATCAGAAGTAGGAAAGGATGGCTTTCAATCTTGCTACTTTTATTTTGGCCACATTATAGCATTTATGTTTTTACACAGTCACCGATAAATTTAATGTGGTAAAGCGGTAGGCCCTGCAACTATTTCTAAATGACCAGGCCTAATTAAAATGTAGATGTGTAAGTAGTCTGGGTTAAACAGACTGCCTAGTAAACTTGACTCATCCTTCAGAAAACCCATCTCAACTATCACTACGTCTGTGACGCCTGCCTTGACATTCACAGGAAAGTGATGCTTTTCCTCACAAGCAGAGCACTGACTCTTCAAGGGCATTTTCTCCAAGTTCCAAGGTCCTTACACCCTCACCTCTTCCTGTAGATGGTAGCTGTCTCTTACTGTTGTCTCTGGATTAATTTAGTGTTAAACACTGGCTCTTCTAGTCCTCTACTACCTCAGAAAGGAATTCTCTGTGTTAAATACCCTCTTTTTGGACTACCTAGTGTAGTCCACTGGACCCTAACTAATGAGTACTTGGTAGCAGGGGAACTCCAAAGAAACAGACCCTCAGAGATAGCGTATTTCCAGCAAGGGACATAACAGACTTTTAAGAATATGAGATGAACACCCGGCCCTTTGGGATTCCTCAGGCTACAGAACCAGCAGGGAAAGAAGCGGTTACTCAACTAACTGAGGTAACTGATCCCAATTGCCAAGGAAAAATTGATTGCTGCTACAGAATGGGCTCAGAGAGGGCTGTATTTGGAACCCAGGGAATTCTCTGGGGGATGCCTCCTGATACTCTTATGAACAAAAAGTTCTGTCTCAGCAGAGCACGCAGCTCTTGATTTCAGGGTTGTGAGTTTGGGCCCCTATATTAGGGTAGAGTTTACTTAATATAAATAAATCCATAAATAGTAGTTTGAACATTAAGTTCTTAAGGAATTGTGATATCAGTAGAAAAGGTCTTATCATCACTCAGAGAGAGATACAGTTACTGTTGGGACTGTGCTTTTCCCTTTTGGGGAAGAGGAGAAAAGTGCCTTCATTTGTATAAAGGATAATTCCAACTTATTCAATGGAACCTTGAAAAATAGTTATTATCGTTTTATAGAAGTTCACACATGTGTACTAAAAGCCGAAAGGATGAGCTGGACTATTTGATCTCTCTCAACTCAAAATTTGCCTTTTTTTTTTTTTTTTAATATTTTTATTTACTTTTGAGAGAGAGCATGTGCGCATGAGTGGGGGAGGGGCAGAAAGAGAGAGGGAGACACAGAATCTGGAACAGGCTCTGGGCTCAGAGCTGTGAGCACAGAGCCTGACGCAGGGCCCGAACTCAGAAATGGCGAGATCATGACCTGAGCCAAAGTGGAATGCTTAACCGACTGCGCCACCCAGGCACCCCTCAAAACACCTTCTTAAACTCTGATGCTGGGTCTCAGGTTTTACTAACCTCATTCCTCAGGCTTTTGCTACACTGGCTTGTTAGGTTCTGCCTTCGTGGAGGATGGAGGGGTGCAGGAGAGTCTGGGTTTTTATCTATCACCATTGTTTCTGCAAATAGTAGTTGTCTCCAGCAGCAGTGGTTGGCTCCAGGCTGCGGCATTCCTGATGTCTTTGGCATAACCAGAACCAGGCCCATCACACTCAGAAACAGCAGTGGCAGGGGTGGGATGGGGATTACCCTCAGAGGTCTCACTAGACAGCTCTGGAGGCTGAGTCTCTAAGATTCAGAAAACTTCACCTTTTGTAACCTCAGCCTTGGGAGGGGTAGCTTCCTCCTACAGTCTGAGTTGCATCAGGGTTTTTACTTTTTCTGCCTTCCATTCCCCATGTAATCATTTCCCTGTAGTTAATTTCTTGTTTGAAATATATAATGTGGTTTCCATTTTCCTAAGTCCTGACTCACAGTATATATTCTTATTTCATCAAGTATATTTTTGTGTCTTTAAGGAATGTTTAAAATTTTTCCATTTCTTGGTTTTAAACACTTTTTATGAATTCCTGGGCATTTTCTTTGTTGCTATTATAGAGTCTTCTATAATTTTTATTTTTTTTTAATTTTTTTTTAATTTTTTCAACGTTTATTTATTTTTGGGATAGAGAGAGACACAGCATGAACGGGGGAGGGGCAGAGAGAGAGGGAGACACAGAATCGGAAACAGGCTCCAGGCTCTGAGCCATCAGCCCAGAGCCTGACGCGGGGCTCGAACTCACGGACCGCGAGATCGTGACCTGGCTGAAGTCGGACGCTTAACCGACTGCGCCACCCAGGCGCCCCGAGTCTTCTATAATTTTTAATGAACTGGTTGGTGTTTGCATAATTGCATTTACTTAGATTATTTTTTTCCTAATGCTGTATTGAATTCTGGTACTTGCATACCTAGGAAACTTGAATACCTAGTTGGCAGACCTAGGAAGCTTTAAGAGAATCGTAAGTCAAATAGAAGTAGTTTATTTATATCTCTTCCCTTTCAATTCTTAACATTTCTAATTTATCTCTCTTAATTGTTTTGGCTGATCCCTCCAGTACATCCTTTCTTGTCCCTTGTCCCCGACATGTCATTGTTTCTCTGTTAAGTAAGGTACTAGCTTAGGGGTGAGATAGATCTGTTTTTTGGTGGGGGGGAGGGTGAGATAAATGTTTTTATCATATCAAGGAAGTGTTCATTGATTCCTGTTTTGTTTTGTTGTCCTAAGATTAATTATTGAATCTTCCCAAATATCTAGCATCTGTGGAAAATGATCATGTAACTTTCCTTTTGGATCTATTAATAGAATGAGTTATGTTAATTAGTTGATTACCCAATTTTAAACCATCTTTCCATTCTTAGAGTAAGCCCTACTGAATCATGTTATATTATTGTGTTCTGTTCGATTCTGTTGCTATTATTTTATTTAGGATTTTTACTTCAAAATTTATAACTGGTATGTGTATGTGTGTGTATAGTCATTTTACATGATGACTATATAGCCATTTTATAAAAATAATTTGACAGTTGTTCATTTTCTTTTTTCTCTGGAACAGCTTGAATAGTTTGAAACTATTTGTTCCTTACAAATATGATACAATTTATTTGTGGGGCCTCATTTATTTTTCAGGTAGCTCTTTCATGACCTTATTTCTTCTACAAGTGGATTTGTTTAGGTTTTTAAAAATCTTTTCTGGGATCAGTTTTGATAAATTTATTTTCGGAGAAAAATTACCCACTGCTTTCAGTTTTTCAAACATTATTTGCATAAAGTTATACAAAAAAGTCTCTTTATTAAAGTATTTTTAAATATGCTAAATTTATTATAAATAAATATGCTAAAATTTATTCTTATTGGTTATTAGCTCTAAATGATAATTCTCTTTTTAAAAATTTTATTTATTTATTTTGAGATAGAGAAAGAGTGTGAGAGCAAGGGCAGGGCAGAGAGAGAGAGGGAGATGGAGAATCTCAAGTAGGCTCCACACTCACTGGGGAGCCCGATGTGGGTCTCTATCTCATGATCATGAAATCATGACCTGAGCTGAAATCAAGAGTCAGATGCTTAACTGATTGAGCCACCCAGGCGCTCCTACATGAATTCTTTAACTTTGAGCTATTATATATGAACCACTCCATCAATGTTTTCTACTTTATACCTTCTCTCTCCCTTCTTCCTTTTTGCAAAATTTCTCCGATCATCTTTTGGTTGGCTGAAACTGATATTCTCTTAGAACCCTCAGGAATACAACATTATTCTGAGTTCTTGCACGTTGAAAACTCTTTGAGCCTGTACACTGGAAACACAGTTGTGCTCCAAATAAATATGCTTGGCTTACATTTTCTTTCCTTGCATGTATTGTGGGTACGGTTCTGTTGATGTATGGTGTTGAATGTTGTCATGCTAACCTGGTTTTCCTTTTCTTGGAAGTCCAGATTTTTTTTTTTTTTTTATTAAGAATTTTTTTTTTTTTTCAACCTCCATTCATTTTTGGGACAGAGAGAGACAGAGCATGAACGGGGGAGGGGCAGAGAGAGAGGGAGACACAGAATCGGAAACAGGTTCCAGGCTCTGAGCCATCAGCCCAGAGCCGGACGCAGGGCTCGAACTCACGGACCGCGAGATCGTGACCTGGCTGAAGTCGGACGCCTAACCGACTGCGCCACCCAGGCGCCCCCAGATTTTTTTTTTTTTTAACGTTTATTTATTTTTGAGACAGAGAGAGACAGAGCATGAATGGGGGAGGGGCAGAGAGAGAGGGAGACACAGAATCTGAAATAGGCTCCAGGCTCTGAGCAGTCAGCCCAGAGCCCAACGCGAGGCTCGAACTCACGGACCGCGAGATCGTGACCTGAGCTGAAGTCGGATGCTTAACCGACTGAGCCACCCAGGCGCCCCTTGGAAGTCCAGATTTTACCTGGATGAGTCTCACGTTCATTCGAGGTGATTTCCCACAGGTACACAGTATGTCTTTCAATTTACATCATCTTTTATTTCAGAAATGGTTTACTGAATTATAATTTTGTTTTTAAAAATTTTTTTTTCAACGTTTATTTATTTTTGGGACAGAGAGAGACAGAGCATGAACGGGGGAGGGGCAGAGAGAGAGGGAGACACAGAATCGGAAACGGGCTCCAGGCTCTGAGCCATCAGCCCAGAGCCCGACGCGGGGCTCGAACTCACGGACCGCGAGATTGTGACCTGGCTGAAGTCGGACGCTTAACCGACTGCGCCACCCAGGCGCCCCTATAATTTTGTTTTTAAAAGAATCTCAAAATTAGGGGAAAGTTACAAAAACTTTTTCTTTCCTTTGAAGTATTTAAAGTTGCCAACATGAATGCCCCAGTGTCCCTGATCACATCAATATGTATTTCCTGCTTACAAGGACGTTTTCCTTTATAGTCGCAGCACAACCATCAGAGTCAGAAGATTTGATACTGATAGATGATTATCTTCTAATGTTGAGTCCCCCATTCAAATTTGCCACTTGTCCAGGATTAGGCACTGTATTTACTTGTCTGTCTTTTAATCTCATTCATTCTGGTATCGTTCCTCTTCTTTACCGTGGCTTGTCATGTTGACCATGACACTTTTAAAGAATACAGACCAGTTATCTTGCAGAATGTCCCTCAGTTTTGTGTGATATTTTGTCATGTTCTACATTTTTGGCAGAAATGGTACAGAAGTGATGCTGTTGTCTCTTAGCATCTTACTGGCTGGTGTATGGTTTCAGTTTTTCCCCATACTGATTAAGGCAGTATCTGCCAGATTCCTCCACCCTGACATATTCTTTTTCTTTTGGTTAAATAATATGTATTTTGTGGAGAGGTATGGAAAAGTTCCATTCTTTCTCCGATTTTTATCCATGTATATGTTTAGATGAGTATGAACTCATGGAATCCTTTGTTATTCAATGGGCTATACATTATTATTCATTATAGCGCTTAAATATTTCCAGATTTGGCCAGTGGGAGCCCCTCAAACCTGACTCTTGTGTGCTTTGAACAGATCTTCATTATTCTTACAGCACTTTCACTTTCTGGCTCAACAAGATATTATAGATTCATGTTGTATCTTCCAACCCTAGAATTAACCGTATCTCCAAGGGGCCCTCATTCCTTTTAGAAGAGAATGGTATTTGGAAACCAAGATCTAGATTTACTTCTAGATTTCTCAGTGGACAGATAGAGCTATAGAACACACACACACACACACACACACACACACACACACACACACACACCTGTAATTCTAATCCAACACCACAAGGTTCATTTTAACCCTCAACCTTTCCCTTTGGTAACTCTCTTATCTCACAATGAGAAACCTCACTCCAATGTATGTACAGCTGACACCTGCACAATGCAGGGGTCAGGGGTGCTGACCCCAGTGCAGGTGAAAATGCATGTGTAACTTTTGACTCCCTAAAAACTTAACAACTAATAGCCTACCATTGATTGAAGTCTTAACTGATCCCATAAACAGTCGATTAAAACATATTCTGTATATATATTATATACTATGTTGTTACAGTAGAGTAAGCTAGAGAAAACAAAATGTTACTGGGAAAAAACATAAGGCAGAGAAAATACACTCACAGGAAGTACTGTACCATATTTATTGAAAAAAAACCTCACATATAAGTGGACTTGTGAAGTTCAAACCTGTGTTGTTCAAAAACATGGTCCTTGAGCAACACAAGTTTGAACTGTGTGGGCCTACTTATACATGGATTTTTTTCCTGTACTGTAAACATAACCCCTGCATTGTTCAAGGTTCAACTGTATAAAACATGAATGATGATTACAAGAGAAAAATTATCATCTCCAAAGAGTATACTCACTAAACCCTGCGCGACAATCCCACAGTGACTGTACAGCTATAGGACCAGAGTATGTGGCTGAGAGCACCAATAAAAGAAGTAGCACATAGGGGTGCCTGGGTGGCTCAGTCGGTTAAGTGGCCAACTTTGGGTCAGGTCATGATCTTGTGGTTCATGAGTTCAAGCCCTGTGTTGGGCTCTGTGCTGATAACTCAGAGCCTGGAGCCTGCTTCGGATTCTGTGTCTCCTTCCCGCCCCCTCCCCCCCCCCCCCCCGCCCGACCTCATATCTCTCTCTCTCTCAAAAATAAACATTTTAAAAAAAAGAGGTAGCATGTAGAATTGAAATAATTTGTTATAAACAACAACAGCTAGATTTGGGGAGAAATTTTCAGAGTTGGCAATTAGTGCTGTAAAGAAAGCAAATAATTTCAATTCTTAATCAGAACTTTTTTTTTTTTTGTAAGCACATTTCTAATAAAGCTATCTTTACGAGAAAGTTAAAATCTTACATTTTCATCAAAGCCTTCTCTTCTGGCTTGCTCAGCCAAATCGCCTTTCATACTAAGAATATAAAATAAAATAAAGATCAGAGACCTATGACAGTAGAAAGGGAAAATAAAGTATGATCAGCTCTATAGTAAGGATGATAATTGCATTTCTGGTCTTTCTGATAACACTCATTATTTGGAAAGTGTCATTAATAGAAATTCTCCAGAGTGTCACATCTCTAGCTATAAAATAATGTTTACAGTCTGTGCCACTGCCAGAGGTCTGGGTTTGGGAAGCATTTGGACACCAAAGTGATTGAATAAATAAATGTAAGTGTATCCTTAAATATTTTGTGTAAAAATGTTTTTATTTTCATAGCTAAGTGAATGCACTTAATGTAGACTAACAGTTTTTCCTCCCTTCTCAGGGGGACTTTATTCTCCTGTTCAGCTTTCTGTTAAAGTTCTTTCTGAGTGGCACAACACGCTTTATATTAATTTTTCATTAGCTTAGCTTGGAGCCTCCTGGCGCTCTCAGAATTAGGAGGCCCTAGTGGATGATGTATTGACAACGTATTTAGAATAAGCACTTGGGATGGTGGCTGTTTTACAATCAAAACCTTACTCTCATTGCAAGTTTCTCATATAATGTACAGTTTTAAATGGCAAAATTTTAAGCCATCTTACCCTTTATCGTCTTCATCCTTTTGAGGTTTCTTTAGTCTAAGTTTTTCAAGAGCATTGTTGTAACTCTGGACATAATTAAAAATAGTTTAAAAGTTCATCAAAAATACATCCTGTATTAATTTAAAAAAATTTTTAATGTTTATTTATTTTTGAGAGAGACAGAGACAGAATGTGAGTGGGTTAGGGGCAGAGAGAGGGGGAGAGACAGAATTCGAAGCAGGCTCCAGTCTCTGAGCTGTTAGCATAGAGCCTGACGTGGGGCTCGAACTCATGAGCTGTGAGATCACGACGCTCAACTGACTGAGCCACCCAGGCGCCCCATCCTGTATTAATTTTGATCAAGGTAAAAGAAATATGGAATGCTTGTCTCTAGGGACTACTCCCCTAAAGAAATGTGGAGGCGGGGCACGTGGGTGGCTCAGTTGGTTTAAGCTCCTGTCTCTTGATTTCAGCTTAGGTCATGATCTCATGGTTGGTGAGTTTGAAACCCCATGCTGGGCTCTGCGCTGACAGCACAGAGCCAGCTTGGGATTCTCTGTCCCCTCCCTCTCTGTCCCTCCCCCACTCATGCGTGCGCACTCTCTCTCTCTCAAAATAAATAAACTTTAAAAGAAATATGGAGGGAATGCTATGATTTCTTTCACTTTGTCACCACTTATGTTTTCTGCCTACTGGTGAAAAAGAGAAAGGGGTTCTCTTGTGGGCATCCACTTGAACTTGAAAAAAAAATCTTTAAAAAGTTTTATTAACATGTATTGCATTTAATGATGTAAACACTTTAATGCACATAACCAACATCATAATGAGATAAAAGATGAAAAAACCTACAATTAAACTCACTGGGGGACATATTAATGGTTTCCTTTTACAGATACGTTATTGGACCGAGTTTTGAAACTCCACTAGCCTCATGGCCATTAGGACTTTTTCTGTGTGAAGTGATGTGGTTAGAGCCATGGATGTGCAGAGATGGGCGAGATTGTACACCTGTGACTACTAACCACGCAAGTGAGGTAGGTGTTGAGAGGACAGGGGCGATACCACTGTCAGGGAGAATAGTATGTCAGTGAGGGAATGGAGGGAACGTTGCTGGGGGCGGCAGGTGACCTGAGCAGAGGCCCAGAGGGGAGAGCCAGTGATGGTAAACAACACTGTGTGGGTGCCTGGGTGGCTCAGTCAGTTAAGGGTCTGATGTCACTCAGGTCAGGATCTCACGGTTTATGAGTTTGAGCCCCGCATTGGGCTCTCTGCTGGCAGCTCAGAGCCTGGAGCCTGCTTTGGATTCTGTGTGTCCCTCTCTCTCTGCCCCACCCCTGCTTGCACTCTGTCTCTGTCTCTCAAAAATGAATAAACGTTTAAAAAAAATTTAAACAGCACAGTGCTCAAAACACTAGCTGGGACGCAGTGCTGTTGAGTAGAGGCATCCACCCAATTCTTTGGGTAAAGAATTTGGACTTATTTTGACAGGCCCAGAGAGACTGAAGGATTTTGAGTAGAGAAATGATATCTGAGCTGGATAGGCACAGGAGAGGGGCCATAAGATGTTGCTATAGAAGATGTTCCTACACAGGAGGCTGGGTGCAAAGTACTGAGGGGCCCCACTCTGGTGGTGGCAGTTAGAATTCAACATGGCCTGGATTTCACAAATGTGAACAAAAACTGCATAGATGAACTTTACACACAGGCCGTGGCAACCAACTATATGAGGCAAAGGGAGTAAAAAAATTCAAGGCTTTTAAGCCTGGAGCGACTGTTCCTGTTGCCATTAACAGAAACAGGAAAATGAGGAAGATAAGGCACGTGGAGTTCTGAGTTTAGATTGTCTATAGAAATTTACTAGCATCTAAATTGAAATTTTTGGAGGGAAGAGAGAGTTTTATTACAAAACCCAACAGAGCTTTGCGTTTAGTAGACATCTCAGTTGCTATTTGATATACTGAAATAATTTTGGCCACCTTTTTAAAGCCAGAAAGAAATCTCACTTCTCTGGTAGTGACATAATACAGATATGAGCAAGACTGGACCAAAACAGAAAACAAAACAACCCCGCCCTGAACCCAAAAACCCACCACTGCTTGGGGTTTAAAGTACAGGAGTAAAAAGTGAACAAGGTTTGTCTTAGAATTCTAAATAGGAAAAGAAGTAGACATACCTTTTTAATCATTTCACCAAGTTCAAAATCTGGCCTTCTGCCTATTGAATAATCAGCTTTCACTTCAGAATAGGTATCATTAATAATTGCCAAGAACATGTTCTGGGAAGAAATAGTCACAAAAATAATTATTTCCATAAAGATTTAATGTAAATGTTACTGACTCTGATGACTGCTGGGATTTGTAAAATTAGATTTAAAAATTTTAAAGTAGTTCATATGCTCAGTAATAGAGAAATGCCTATGCAGACTGTAACACAGCAGAATGGGAAACGTATACTGTGTGGATATAGGCAAATAAGTTTATGGCAAATGAGAAAAACAATGTAAAAGAATGCATATGAACTGGATACTAATGCATATATATATATATATGTAGATAAATATATTAACTGATCAACATTGAATATCAGACGAAAACAGAATAACGTAATTATATGTTCATAAGAGTGGTTTTTGTTTTTTGTTTTTACTTGCTCCCATATTTAAAGTTAGTTTTTATTAAACATAAGAGTATCACATTCGTACATATCCTGTTCTCTCTGGCACCACTGCCAGAGGAAGACAGCAGTCTTTACAACCATTATCAGAGTCAGGAAGCAAGGTGGTAGAGACAGCTGTTAACTTAAAACCTCTCACAGCTCAGACAGATTCTACTTCCCTCTATATGGCCACAACGATCCAGTCTTTGTAGCCCTTCTAGATTCCATCAAAAGAAAGGCTTTTACCAGAGGCAGGTGGCCTGGTGGTATGGGAAAGCTAAATCTTAGTGCTGAGGAAACAGGAACCTCTCCTCCACTTACTGGCCTTAGTGTAGGAGGAGAATGGGAAAATCCTCAGGCCGGGAAGCTTAATTTTTTTTTTTTTTCAGACTATAGGGTCACTTTTGATTGAGGCAAAGGAGCCCTATAAGAGTGGTTTTTTAAAGTTCTCTAAAGCTATTTAGATGCACAGTCTTACTAAGGCTTTTAGGAATACTCTGTCCAAATAATACAAATAATTGTGGAGAGGGTATTCTTACACCCAGCCCACCTCTCCACCTTTCACTGAGGCCCAACTCTGTCACTCTGAGGACTTTTGGCCACCACCAGGGGATAACTGCTGTGTGTGACAAAAATGTTGTCAAAGAGGGAAAGCAAATTTCCTTGATTAGGAAGGCCAAATAAATTCGTCTTGAGCAGACGTGAAAGACCCATCCTGGGGACTCCTAAAAACCACAAAGATACGTGGTTTTAGCCTTAAGGGCCAGAAGCCATTTGCAATATGCGCAGAATACATTCATCCCTTCCGGTATGCCATGTCCCAGGTTGGAGGGACCCGGGATATCCAAGTTATAGATGTAGAAGATTTAGCACATTCCTGGCACACACCTGACATCAAAATGGTAACTTTTATGATCACATTCTCCTTTGGACAACTTGGAAACATTCAGACACTGGAGTTATAGCCTAGATTACTAGGAATCCACACAGTTCCTAATAAATGTAAAAAAACTCTAACAGCTAAGCAGTTATACTATAATTTCTTCTAAATTAATCATTTCATTTTTTATTCTAAAAAATAGAAGTGAAAAAGGGGACATACATGCTTGTACTTACCAGCAGGACAAAGAACACAAAAAAGATGAAAGTGATGAAGTAAATGGGCCCCAAGATACGATTGGCTTGCTGAATACCAGCAAAATTAAAATCTCCAAGAACAATTCGGAATTGTGCAAATCTTTGATGGGAAGAAAGAAAAACATTATATCCCTTCATAAATACATCACAATTGATGGAGGTTACCCATGTGTCCAGGAAAGTATCTAGCTGCATATTGCATAGGCTCTCTGGCTCTAGTTAACACCGAGTTCTATAAAACTAAGTATGGAAATTCCCCTGAGGGCAAGACAAGGTACTTCAGTAGCTGAACAGTGATTCAGGAAATGATGGGCTTCCACTTAATGAATGTTCACCTACAAGATTGGAACCGTGAGATACTTGCTTACCAGCTGGTCTTGGCAATGGCCATCTTAGCCTGTCCTGTGTCCTTCTAAAACTGGGACTACCTGACCTTGTCCAATAAGCGATTTTCAATTGTACCTACACCTAAGAACCCTAAAATTTCTAATATCAACAGTATGTTTAATTTGTACACCTCTTCTGCCAAAATAAGATGCCAACAATTTGTCACTTGCTGAATCTCAAACAGTCCTGGTGATGATCCTCAAACATGACACTGAGGTTTATTTTCTTCAATAACTATAAATCTTGGATTTGATGTAAGGTAACATCTAAAATATTACAGATCTTCATTTTATTAATTTTAAAGTTGGAAAATTAAGGTATTGAGCACAGTAGTAACAGAGGTAGAATTAGGATTCCTCAACCTGATGTCCTATTTTCTCATCACTAATTTGCAGTAGCATTGCCAGACACATAAGGGATATATGTTAATAAGTCATGCAGATGCATTCTTTATTTTTTTTAAGTTGAGAACTCTTTAATTTCATCTGTACTTCTACATTAAGCAATTAATTTAAAAGTATTGGAATCTTTACAAGTTAAAATTGTTCTCTTGGGAATAATGATCTTTCTAGCTATAATACAAACACTAAGCAATCTGCAGAAGCAAGTTAGAATTTTTCATAAATGGTGATAAATGTAGTTAAGGATTGTTGCCTGGGTTCTGCATTATTCTGGTCAATTAAATTTAAGCATTACTTCTAATTAATTAACATTAATATATCCATCTGTACCAGAAATATCAGATTTAACCTAAATTCCAAAGTAGGTCAGTGGGTCAGTAGATTATTAGGTTAGAAAAAAGATTTACTGTAGTTTCCATTTCTTAAACTCAGGTTCCTGAGTTGATCATCTTAAATTAATAATTTAAAGATTATTAATTAGATGAAATTAAAATTTTTTCTTTGATTTATGTGAACAGTACATAGGAAAATGGTCTCTGTTACTCCTGTTTTGTAACAGTAGCATGTTATTTTATTAGTCATATTTTGTTTTCTGGAATGGATAACATGTATTTTATATTCCTTATGTAAAGCCAGGGCTCTAACATTGGACAGTTAAAAAGAAAAAGGCAGTGCGCCAGTTTTTCTGATTATAGTAATAATGCATGTTCATGGGAGAAATTTTAGAAAGTATTAAAGAAAAAGTTTTTAAAATTCATAAGCTGGTTAGCAATAATGGCAGTTGATACTTTGGGCTTATTTGGATTTATGGTTGATGTATTTTGATGTATTTTGTATGGTTTCATGTATTTTGTTACTGCTGTTGGATGCTTAAAATGAGTTATTTATTTTAAGGGGAAGCCTGGATGGAATTTTTAATAGTATGTAGGTACTTTGCATGATTGGTTAGTCAGTCAAAAGGAAGAAGGCTCCTTGTTTCTGGTTGTTGCTGCCAAGCATGTAAAGGGAGCATACAGTTATATACAATGAAGGAAGAAATGTACTCAAAGAAATAGGCTACTTGGAGTCTCAGGACTCAAGAGTTACCTGGAATTTCACCCCCCCGTACCTAAGAGATGATTAAATCATAATTAAAGTATTTATTCAGCTTTTATTATTTTTTTTTAATTTTTTTTAACGTTTATTTATTTTTGAGACAGAGAGAGACAGAGCATGAACGGGGGAGGGGCAGAGAGAGAGGGAGACACAGAATCGGAAGCAGGCTCCAGGCTCTGAGCCATCAGCCCAGAGCCTGACGCGGGGCTCGAACTCACAGACCGTGAGATCGTGACCTGAGCTGAAGTCGGAGGCTTAACCGACTGAGCCACCCAGGCACCCCTTTATTCAGCTTTTAATACTGGTTTATAATGCTCTTCTACACAAACTAGAAAAAGAAAAGCTGAATTGGAAGGAGGCCAAAGTTCTGTTTTAGTGTTTCAAACTTGATCTTTTATCCTTGAGTTGGATTTATAGGAGTAAAGATAAGCTAAGGGCACCATTTCTCCTTTCCAGAAATTAGCTCGTTAACTAAAGCTTCCATTCAGCCTTTCTCTGTTAGGAAAGTGACAGAGTGTTCTGTAAATACAGGGTACCTGTGCTCTGTAAATAATGTGAATAACAAAACCCTAACCAATTTGCTGAATGGTTATAATCACAAAGGAACTGGAGACTTCAAATACAATGTCGTTGTAATTTCCCCCTCTCAATTGGAGTTTAGTTTAGTTGGTATCTTTCAGTCCCCGCAAGCTAAAAGGAACACCATGACTGCTTAGTATACAAGGTTGTATCAAATGAAAATACTGTTTTGTAGCTTCCTGCCTGGTAACTTTCTAGATTTCTCTCTTATAAATTAAAATAGCTAACAGACTCTTCCATAGTAAGATAACATTGTGGTTAATATGACTTCCCAGTCTCTCACTTGGAGAGATTGCATATTTAGCTATTCCTCAGCATTTTCCAAATATTGCCTCTAGTCAACGGTCTGTCTTCTGTAACTCAGGTTAAACATATTGGGCCTTCTCATTCTAGCTTTCATATCTCATACCTTCTCCACCCACTTTTTGTATCTCTAGGCCTCATTTGCAGTAATTTTTGCTGGTCTATTTTTCACTTTACTCCTCCTCTCTTCATCTCTTGTTTGCTGTCAAACCTGTCAACTAGGTTTTTAATCTCAGTTACTATAATTTGCAGTTGTAGAATTCTATTTTTGATACTCTTTCAAATATGTCACTTTTTATACTGTTCTGTTCTCCAAAGATATTTTCTGGCTTGTGTTTTATTTCTCTAAGTATAAGAAGTATTGCGTGATTATTCCATTTTCTGAAGTCTATTGTCTGTTGTATCTATTGGTTCTGGCTTCTGACTTTTCCTGCATCTGTACCAGGTTACTTTTCACTATGGGCAGTAAGTTATGTTTGAAAAATTGCTTGTAGAAGTAATTTGAGGCTTAGGATGAATATACCTTTCTCCATGGTGGTTTTTTGTTTGTGGGTGCCCATACACACAGGCATTCTAGCCCGGGGCCATCTTAATCCAAGTTCAAGACATAAAGTTCCCAGAATATCTAGGTGATCATGACAGATTGATTCACCTTTAACGTGAGGCTCCCTGCCTGATGTGCAGAGAGGTTACCAGACAATCCCTGGCTACCCTATCCTGCCCCTGCACCCTCATACAAGCCCCAGACTTTGCCTTCTGTCTCCTTCTCCCTGAGAGGTGGCCAGAAACACAGTTCATTAACTATTTCTTCTGGATTATCAAAATGCCTTGATGATGGAGGGTTTGAAGAAGGGTTGGGGAAGGTGATACGATAACTGAAAAACACTGAAGAAGAAAAAAAACCAACTACTAGGAATATGTCTCCCCACCTAGACAACAATCACATAGGCAGAATTTGTCTGATGTAACTACTTTGGAACTCTGGGTCTATTTATGGCTTACAACTTACAGGGGAAGGCTTAGCTAACTTCGGTCAATTTCAACTTTTGGTTTGTCAGAAGCTACCCACCTCCCACCCCCCACCCCCCACCCCCCAGCCAATGGCAGGCAGCCATGCTTTTCTGGAACAGCTTGTATGCAACCTGTGGGAGCCAGGGTAGGCAATCAAGACCCTCAGGGATCTGTGTTTAGATTGCTGATTGCTCCTTCTGATCACACGGGTGCAGACAGAGATGCGCATGTTCCCCTGTCTGTTTCAAGTCCCTCTGCCTCTTGCTGAAGCAGTATCCTTGGGATTACAGGGCTAGTGCCCTCCCTTCCCCCTTCAATTTCTCTTTTTCCCCTTTTGGGAGTCAGGCATTGAAGACATTCAAAAGCAACAACATATACAGAGGAAATTAGAAAGTCACCACGCTTGCCCATGGAAAGGTGCAGGCTCAGTAAAGACCTGAGAAGACCTTTGCACCTCAGGATAGTTCTCAGCACAGAAACAGTATACAATAAACAACAACAACAAAACCCCAAACAGGAAACCCTGGTGAAGAGCAAGAGTCTCATTTCCAGGGTTATCACATTATTACATTCAAATATTAATTTTTCAACAAAAACAAGAAAAGACGGGACATAAAAGAAGCAGGGAAGTGTGACCCAATCAAAGGAAGAAAATTCACCAACAGAAACTATTCCTGAGAAAGACCAGATGGCAGACCTACTAGACAAAGACTTTAAAACAAGCCTTTTTAAAGATGCTCAAAGAACTAAAAGACATGGAGAAAGTCAAGAAAATAATTTATGAACAAAATGGAAGTACCTATAAAGATATAGAAAACCTCAAAGAAACCAAGAAGAAATTATAGAGCTGAAAAATACAATAACTGAAATGAAAATTCACTGGAGGGATTAAGAGGCAGATTTGAGCATGCAGAAGAAAAAAAAAAAAATCAGTGAACCTAAAATAAGATGATTGAAATGACCAAGTCTGAGGAACAGAAAGGAAAAAGATTGAAGAAAAGTGAACAGAGCCTGTGGAACACCATCAAGAGACCAACATAAGAACATGAAAAGATTCTCCATATCACTAACCATTAGGGAAATGCAAATCATAACCACAATGAGATGTCATGTCACACCCATTAGGATGGCTACCATTAAAAAAAGAAGAAGAAGAAAAGAAAGGAAAGAAAAACAGTCCAGAAAATAACAAGTGTTGACGAGGATGTGGGGGAACACACCCTTGTACACTGTTGGTGGGAATGTAAATGGCGCAGCCACTGTAGAAAGCAGCGTGGCAGTTCCTCACAAAAATTCAGAATAGAATCACCATATGATCCAGCAATTCCACCTCTGGGTGTATACCAAAAAGAATTGAAAGCAGTCTTGGGGCACCTGAGTGGCTCAGTTTGTTAAGCGTTTGACTTCAGCTCAGGTCATGATCTCATGGTTTGTGAGTTTGAGCCTGGCATCGGGCTCGGTGCTGACAGCTCAGAGCCTGGAGCCTGCTTCGGATTCTGTGTCTCCCTCTCTCTCTGCCCTTCCCCTGCTCATGCTCTGTCTCTGTCCGTCTCTCCCTCAGAAATAAAATAAACATTCAAAAAAAATTTTTTTAAAAGAAAACAGTCTTTTTTTTTTTAATTTTTTTTTTTTAACGTTTATTTGTTTTTGAGACAGGGAGAGACAGCATGAATGGGGGAGGTCAGAGAGAGAGGGAGACACAGAATCTGAAACAGGCTCCAGCCTCTGAGCTGTCAGCACAGAGCCCGACGCAGGGCTCGAACTCACGGACTGCGAGATCATGACCTGAGCCGAAGTTGGACGCTTAACCGACTGAGCCACCCAGGCGCCCCAAAAGAAAGCAGTCTTGATGAGAGATTTATACACCCATGTTCATAGCAGGATGATTCACATTATCTAAGACTTAGAAGAAGTCCAGATGTCCATCAGGAGATTAATGGATAATCAAAATGTGGTTTAGGGGAGGCTGGGTGGCTCAGTCTGTTAAGTGTCTGACTTCACATTGGGTCATGGTGTCACAGTTTGTGAGTTTGATCGCAGCATCAGGCTCTGTGCTGAAAACTCAGGGCCTGGGGCCTGGGGCCTGCTTGGGATTCTATGTCTCCCTCTCTTTCTGCCCTTCCGCTGCTCATGCTCTATCTCTCTCTCTCTAAAATAAACATTAAATTTTTTTTAAAAAATGTGGTTTATATATAGAATGGAATATTATTCAGTCTTAAAAAGGGAAGAAATTCTGACATACTGCACAACATTGATGAATCTTGAAGACATGCTAAGCAAAATCTGTCACAAAAAGATAAATACTGTGCAATACACTAAGTACCTAGAGTTATCAAAATCATAGAGACAAAAAGTAGAAAGGTGGTTTCCAGGGCCTGGAGGAGGGGAGAAGTGGAGAATTCTTGATTAATGAGCATAGTTTCAGTTTTAGAAGATGAAAAGAGTTCTGGAGATGGATGGTGCTGATAGTTGCACAATATCAATGTATTTAATCTCATTGAATTGTACACTTAGAAATGGTTAAGATGGGAAATTTTAGGTATGTATTACCACAATAAAAAAAAATTCCTTATCAGCTTAACAGAACAGGAGGGCAAAAGAAGCCTTGGATGCTGAGCTTACTTCTCTGGGTTCTTGCCTTTTGATTTTGGTCCACTTTTTACTCTCTTTTTTTGTTAGTTCTTTAGTGCTATCTATATTTCATCTAGCTTTTTAAATTGTCCTGAAGAGGAGGTTGATCTCAATAACCTAGCACTTCATTACCAAAAGCAGAAATGTCTTCATTAATGCATTCCAAAATTGTCTACCTGTTTATGCTGAGCCTTATACTTCTTTTCTTTCGCACTCTCTAGGGTAAGAACAGTTTCCAAGTTCTGTAAATTACTACATTTATAATCGATGTCCAGTACCACTAAGTTTTATTATTAAGTAACACTTGAATTAAAATCCTAGGAAAGGACCGAGAAGTTGTTGGAACTGCAAACCTAATTCACTCAAGAGAAAGCTAATTAGACTTCTCAAATTATAGGCTGTTTGACATTGGAAGGGATCATTGGGAGTAGTAACTTAATCCAGTTCCTTCATTTGCAGATAAAGAAATAAAGGTCTAGAAGTTGAAGAGCTAAGTGGCAGAATTCAAAAGTAGAATTATATCCTCTGGGTTCCTAGTTCATTCTTCTTTTCACTACTGATAAATGAAATTTCATATAAATGCCACTTCAAATATTTCCATGCGGATGGTAAAAAGAGGGCAATCTAGAACATTTCTTTACACCAAAGTTTTCCCAAAATCAAATAAAAGGGCATGAACAAATAAGTTTGGAGAATTCATAACTAAAGTTAAGAAAGTTATTACAGTTTTTCTTAGAGCCATCTGTTAATATGCACTACAAATTTCCAACAGAGTGATGCAAAATTTCCCAAACTTACTTAAATATGAAGCCATTTCCCCCCAGTCTTGGTCTAAATTACACAGAACATATTTTGAGAATTGATATTTTAGACTATCATAATTTTCTTACACACCCAGAACTTGTTTTACATACCCAGAAAGGAGAGTAAATTTATTTAAGTTATTCAGTTAAAAAGAAAAAAAGCCTGAAAACTTTGCTAAGGATTCTAACTGATCAGTTCTATAAGTTTGTTGTCTAATTGCTTTATTTGTCTAAAAATATTTTTAAAACACAGCTTTGCCAGATCAGCAAAGGGTAATCAGATCAGTACCAATAAAAGGATCCTAAAGATGGAGCTCTTAAAGGAAAACATTTAAGCTTGCTTTTCCCCAGAGAATAAATTATTACAGAGACACAGAAGCCAATTTCTGTTATATTTAACACTCCCCATGAAAGTGAAAAGTTACCTTTCTAATTTGACCTTGCAATATTTAAAAAATGGACTGCACCATCCATTTGGATCTTCTAATGCTAAACACTACTTTGAGTATGACAGGTATTTTGCCATCATTGAAAATATAAAACCAAGTTTAAATTTGTTAAAATGTATGTTACTACTTATCATAGGCCTTTCTTATAAACTAGTAAATATAACTATATTTGTGCTAACAGCTTACATGGCATTTTGAAAAGTGGAAAAGTCGTCAACTTGTGATCCAAAAACAAGAAATCCTAACTGAGCATAAGCAAAGAATATTATAAAAAACATGATGGCAAATCCTACTATGTCTTTGAGACAGCGGGACAAGGTTGTTGACAGCTGAGACATTGTCTTATTAAAGCTTATGAATTTGAATATCTGAAAAAGAACAAAGTTAATTGAAATAGAAGAATATTCAGTATCACAATTACTTAGAGTAAGTTAAATTAATTTCAGAAAAAAATTGCTTCAAATTAAAGGAAGTGCTTAATGATAGGAGTGTTTGAGGATTAGCCCACAATCATTCCAAGACAAAACTACTTTTATAATTACTTTATAGTTAAGAAAATCCTTTTGCTTTTTCATAACGTTGCAGCTTCAGTTCCCATTTTGCTAATAAAAGATATGTCTAATCTGCTGTATTTAATATAATAAAATATAAATACCTTTATCCATGCAAAAAAGATGGTAATAGCAATTATATTGTTGTAATAAATGTACCAGTATGCAAGAAAATAGAAGTCTGAATATTTTTCAGTGTTTTTTAACAGGTCTTCAAGTAAGAGAAAAATTTGTATATTACAGTATATGTTGAAGGAAACGGCCACAAAACACAACTAAATGGAAAAATAAGAAAGGTTAAATTAGGGACGGTTTCTACCTCTAAATCTGCAGCCTATGAGCAGACAAAGGAGCAAGTTCATTAAAAGTTTAACAAAAATGGAGGGAGAAATAAGACGTAGGCTTTTACATGAATGAAAGTAAGCCTCAACTTACAGAAGTTTAAAATAGCATAATGATGACAAAAGTAGAAAAATACTTATCACCTGACCATCCTAAACTATCTGCTTGTTTCTTTGAGTTATAAAGCACAAATGTATAAAATGATTATATTATTCTGACTAGGCTGTGTTTGTGCTCCATGCAACTACGTGATACCAAGAAATTTATATTTTATTTTTTATTTATTTATTATTTATAATTCCAGGGTAGTTAGTTTCAGGTGTACAGTGTAGCAGCTCAACACTTCCATACACATGATATGTAAAAGTTTAATATTTTCTACCACCTAATACTAGAAGAAATATTTTACAGTAACACAAAAATAAGCCTTTTGAGAGCCTCTGACAACTCTTCCAGAAGAGGATTTCAGAACCAGGTTACCTCAAGTATCACAGCTTTAGAACGGTCATGAAAATCTTCCTTTGAACCTTTGCCTGAAATGCTCAGATAGTTAATCATTCAATGTTACGCTGTATGGTAAATTTCATCGAGGATAGCAGAGAAGTAGGTGGCTCATTTTCTGACTCTGAGACACGTTTAATCTGGTTTTGGGAAAAAAGGCTTATATTCTGGATTGGCTATAACTAAGGGTCAATAAGGGTGAAAGATCACGTTGTGTAAGCCAGAAATATTTGTTCACTGTTCCTAAGACCAATTGCTTACCATCTGTCGCACCCTGCCTACATATCTATGTTTATTTTAATATGTTCCAGTGGTGAGAACGGACAGTTTTTGGAATTCCTTTCAGAGATTATCTCCCCTTCCTGGTGTTCTCTGCGCCCACAAGCTACCCTCTGGCTGCTCATTCCCTTCTTCCCCCTCTTCCAGGATCTGCCTAGGCTTGATTTTGCATATTTTTTCAAAATTGACTGTGAGGAGGAAAGCAGATTGAGGCAACATAGGAGAGTACATGTCCAAAAATAACCATGATTTTCAACATGAGGCCCCATAAGAAACATATGTTTGAGTGGGGGAGGGAGACCTCTTGTGCACTTTAAATCATAATACCTGTAGAATCACTTATTCTAAGTTTATGCTGGTCCTCTCAAGGACTAAATCAGGAAAGAAAGAGACTTCATCTTTTTGGTGGCACACCATTAGTATGCACTATGACAGTTGCTTTTATGATTGATACTTGCAGCTTTTGAAGGAAGTTCCAGATGAGTAGAAAACCTCCTTACTTGGTAGATTCAGATGTGATTCCCTTGAACGATACATATGAATATACACTTACCACCAAAAGTAGTAATTCTAGCCAGTTCCAAACACTTTTGAAATAGGCAGACTTAAATTCTCTTATTTTTTGGGCTTCTTGTGTTGTGAAGACAATAAGAAAAATACAAAATGTGATTTCACAGGAAGCAATAATATAATCATAGTGGCTAACATATCTGAGGAGCTTCACAGAGTAAAACTGCCATGAAGTAATGATTCCTCCAGTTGCAGGGAATTCTGCCACCAATCTGTAAAATTAGGTTAGCGGAAGTCACTGTGTATTTATTTCAAGCGTTTGTTTTTCAGTACCTAACTCATTGTGAAATTTCTAATTAGTGATGATGCGTACTTTAAGAATCAGTTATTTTGTACAAAATATGTTTTCTTAGACTCATGTGTTCAACTTAAATTCTAGTGGATTTGCCTATTTTTTTTTTAATGTTTATTTATTTTTGAGAGAGAGTGTGAGCAGGGGAGGGGCAGAGACAGGGTGACATAGGATCCAAAATGGGCTCTGTGCTGACAGCAGACAGCCTGATGTGGGGCTTGAATTCATGAACCAGGAGATCATGACCTGAGCCGAAGTCAGATGCTTAACTGACTGAGCCACCCAGGTGCCCCAGATTTACTTATTTTTTAATGGCTCCACTTTTTTGTATTCTGAATATTCACAGTGGTCAGAGACCAACACAGTGGAGGAAGTAAGATGTGATTATAGGCAGACATTCTTCCTATTTTGTGCTCAGATTGTTTGGTTATAACTGGGAATACTATTTTATCTCCACAGGACAGTGAGATGATGTTCAAGAAAATAGTACATGGTTAGTTACTGTTATTAGGACTCCCACCAAAATGCATAATTCTTGATTATTTCAGAGAAGGAAAATACACTCTCCCCCTTTAGATTAGCAGAGACACTTCTTGCTTCTAAATGTTAAGCTTATATATTCTACTTAAAACAAATGTTTTCTGTTTGCTTTACACACAGGATGTTGGATACAGGGATCTATATGCAAACAGAAGTATAAAAATTAATTCCTCCACTAAATAAAAATATTTGACGTTGTTCACAGTATTTCTAGTGTTCTCTACAACTTTAGATAGCTAAGAATTGGCAGTAATTTAAAGAACGAGTATCTCTATCACGATGTAATTTTCCCACTTAGAAATATTAGCAAATATTATTGGGACTGGAATAAGGTGCTGTGAAAAAAATATGTAAATAAATAAAACCAGTTAAATAGAAAACAGAACTGTTTAAAACTGTTTCACCTTGCACATAGTAGGTGCACAGCATCGAATAAGTGAGTGAAGTGAAACAAACCCAATATTTTGATCTGACGTGTACACTAATAAGGGAAAAAAGGAACTGTATTCTGTTTAGTTTGCCAGATATGTTTGCAAAAAGGAAAGTAAATGAATAAGGTCTTGACTTAAGTAATGTGCTCCCCTACAACTACTGATTAGATATACTACCAGTTTAAAGTTTCAAAATCTGCTGGTTTTAAAAAGTAACATTTTATTTTATTTTATATTTAATGTTTATTTATTTTTGAGCGAGAGCACTAGCTGGAGAGGGGCAGAGAGAGAGAGAGAGGCAGAGAGACAGAGACAGAGGATCCAAAGTAGGCTCTGTGCTGATAGCAGAGAGCCCTATGTGGGGCTCAGACTCACAAACCACGAGATCATGACCTGAGCCGAAGTCTGATACTTAACCAACTGGGCCATCCAGGCCCCCCTAAAAAGTAACATTTTAAAAGGTAACACAGAATAAGCATAAAACCCACAGACAGGAAATCTGGACTTAGTCTAGGGGTAACAAGGAATTCTTTGTATGATTTTAGGCCAGTTATCCCAATGTTTCTCTTCTTATTTAAGGCATACAAATGACTTGTCCTCTTTATCCTGATCAGGACTATTGGAAAGAGTGATTAATGCTGGTAAAAGCTCTGATTTTCTGACAAAAAGAGAAAAAAGCTATAAAATAAGTGGTGTAATATCCATTGGCTACTTAAGAGCATTCATTTATTTTATTCATTTTGTACAGGGTTTATTCTATTTTATTTTCTTATTATTTTTTTAAAGTTTATTTTTATTTCTGAGAGAGATTGAGAGCAAGAGAGAGTGGGGAAGCAGCAGAGAGAGAGAGAGGGAGAGAGAGAATCCCAAGCAGGTTCTGTGTTATCAGCCTGAACCCAAAGCGCTATCAGTGCAGAGCCTGATGCAGGGTCCAATCTCCCAAACCATGAGATCATGACCTGAGCCAAGATCAAGAATCAGATGCTTAACCAGCTGAGCCACCCAGGAGCCCCTATTTTGTACAGATTTTAAAGTCAGACAGTGTTTCACTGTCACTGTTGCACAAGGGCAAAATCCTCTAATCAGAGTAGACACCGAGTCCATATTTCATTCAGAGTAAAAATGTAAAACTCATGAGAGAGAAGTGGCTCACTGAGATTTTAGTGGACACTACTTTTTGCTTTTCGAGCAGTCATTATCCCAGTCCTCCTTTCTACAGAACCCCTACTGTGTTAGGCATCCACCATTCCCAGATCACTCAGAGAAAGTGGATTCAATCCCCAGGCAGATCCAATCATGGCAATCCTATTTCCTTTGCCAGTGTTTGGTTCTAGAACACGGGCCTAAAGCCAATTAGCATGATCCAGGTTAGGCAAATGACCTAAGGTCATCAGACTGATGGAGATAATTTTTTCTCTTTAGATAGTTTTGTCTCTTCCCACTATCTCTTCCTTCTCTTTCTCTTCCTCCTCTTCCTCCTATGGGAATGTCTCTCATCATCCTCCTGGGTCTAAGTTAGCCCAGGTATGTATGTCCGTATCGTGCAATGGACAGAAATGCAAGAGAGCAAGTTTTAATGTGCAAACCCATTTCAAACTTCTGCTTGTATCCTATGTGCTCCCATGCCAAGTCACAAAGATGAGCCCAGGTTAGGAGCCAGGGAAGTGCACCCTTCCCTGAGTGGCAGGGCACCGTGAGGTTATATGGCGGAGATGTGAAGAACTGGGGCCATTTTTGCAAGGTCACCACAGGCTCTAGCCATTTCTAGGATGCTGGGTACTGGTATATATTGTTTGAAATTTAAATTGTTCATTCTCGAGACAAGAATTCATACCTTACTAAAGAAGCTCATTCTGAAAGCAAATCAACGGATCTGAATGATCTGATTTAGAGGAAGTAATCAAGACTAAATGTTAGATCTGTGCAGCTGCAGAATGACAAGAAATAAGACTATGTGTTCTCAATATAAAACTGACATATTGTATGTAATTCTCCATGTTCTTGAATATCTTCCAAAACAATGAAACAATGAATATGATGTTGCTTTACCACATTTTTCATTATTGGCATAAGTTCATTGTATTTATTTTGAGGCCTATGATTTTAATCTCAGCAAACACACAAACTGGAAACCCTAACAAGGGCTCTGGATGCTATTTATTTTATTAATTAATTCATTTATTAATTATTTAAAATGTTTTTAATGTTTATTTATTTTTGAGAGACAGAGAAACATACAGAGTGCCAGTGGAGGAGGGACAGTGAGAGAGAGGGAGACACAGAATGTGAAGCAGGCTCCAGGCTCTGAGCTGTCAGCACAGAGCCCGATGAAGGGCCTGAACTCACAAACACTGGGATCATGACCTGAGCTGAAGTCAGATGCTTAAACTCACTGAGCCACCCAGGTACTCCTTCATTTATTTTTTAAGGAGGCTCCATGCCCTGAACTCCATGGGTCCTGAACTCAAGACCCTGAGAAAAAGAGTCTCATGCTCCACTGACTGAGCCAGCCAGGCACCCCTCTGGAGGCTTTAAAAAAAAAAGTTACAGACAGGGAGGGAGCCAAACCATAAGAGACTCTTAAGGACTGAGAACAAACTGAGGGTTGATGGGGGATGAGGGAGAGGGAAATTGGGTGATGGGCATGGAGGAGGGCACTTGTTGGGATGAGCACTGGGTGTTGTATGGAAACAAATTTGACAATAAATTATATTTTAAAAAACCCAATATACTACGGTTTTGAGTCACTTACCTGATGATGCAAAACAGGTTTACGTTAGCATTGTATAACGAAAAATCAATGAAAATAACTCTGGTCCCTCTTGTGATCCAGCTGTTGAGTCGAAGGTTAATGAACTTGTTTTTTGTGTCAGATTTTGATTTTGGTAAAGTGAAAATAAATCCCCCATTTCGGTAAACACCAACAAATCCCCAGTGCCAAGGGGAGCTACTATTAGGAGTAGAGTACTTCCATCTGTTAGGTATAAAAAGAATAATGGAGAGATGAGAAAGCCTGACTGAAGTATATGCAAAGAATTTAAGCTAACCTTAAAAAAAAAAAGCAGTATTAAGTATCACAGTAATTTTGAAGCAAGACAATGAGTTAAGGATTAAGATTTAATACAGTTTTTAAAGTTTATTTATTTAGAGAGAGTGAGTGAGCGAGGGGTAGAGAGAGGCAGAGAGAGAATCTCAAGTAGGCTCTGTGCTGCCAACGTGGACGCTGACACGGGGCTCAAACCGACAAATGCTGAGATTGTGACTTGACCCGAAGTTGGACGCTTAACCTACTGAGCCACCCAGGTGCCCCAAGATTTAATATGTTTTCACTTTTTGGTGTGTATTGTGGGCAACACACTGGATTAGATGCTGTGAGAAAAGTTTTTTTTTTTTTTTTAAAAATCCATCTGTTGCCTCAGGGAACTTAAAATTGAGAGAACAATGATTTTTTTTTCTTTCATACATGTCTCTGTTGTCTTATGAGATCTTTAGGCTTTTTGTTGGACAGGAATATCAAGGGCTGTGATTTGGAAATATCTATTTCAGTATGGTAAAAGTGGGGCTTCATAGTCTGTCTTCTACAGGTCATGTACCATTTATAAATGTCAATAAAGAAGAGCTTTGTTACAATATCTATATCGTTATAATGAAAGCTCATAAATCAGAGTAAAATGAGCATACCTAAATTGTTTCCATCCTTCCTACTTTTAACTTAATTATGCGATTTCAAAACATAAAGCCTTAACTCCTCATTTCAGTCCCTGTTCAGTTTCCTCAAACAGATTTGAAGGATTATCTGAAGATGCACTGCTTCAACTAGTTTTTCTATCAATAATACTATGTTTGTTTCCAGGAGGAGGGATAAGTGGTAACACTAAGAAAAAATACTCAGATTTAATGACAATTTCATTGTTGTATTTTCCAGTGTTTTCCACATGGTTGTTAAAATGAAACAAGAACATTTATTATACCAACCTTCTCCTACTTCCAATTTTTATGTTTTTAATTAGTGAATGTTTCATTTTAGATGGACAAACAAGCACACATTGATTATTAATTTGGTTATTAGGGAATGATAAGTATTACGATTCCAAATCTGTAGTGTTAATTTTGGTATTTAAATTACTTGTAGTTGTTATGAGAATTTGGAATATTAGAATACCTAACAGATTAGTTTTCAGATTCCAGTTTAAAATGTGCAATTGAGTAATTGATTTATTTTGTAATTTTTCATTGAAAGAGAAGTAGTGTATAGTACTGTAATATTTAAGGTGTTGTGTCAGCATACTTATGCGTTTATTAGATTTATGAGAATTATATATTGCTATGCTATAGTATAGCCAAAAACTTAAACAAAGGAAAAACAAATCAACAAAAACCACAATGCAATGATTAATCTTGGGGCTATAGGAGAGGTTGTTGAACAAAAGAAATTTTAATCACTGTTCATATTTATAATATGAATCATTAATGGACTTGTTATCAACTTGTTAATTGAATTGTTAATCGACTCATGATTAACAAAAATTATGATTTAACTACAGGCTAAGAAAAGTGTGTGTTGAGGGAGAGACACATGACAGACAACTTTCATGACAGAGATGGTAGGTACATAAAACTGTAAAATCAAGTAATAGCAGTATAAAGCGCATTATTTAGAAATAGGATGTACGGGGGTGCCAGGGTGGCTCAGTCGGTCAAGCATCAGGCTCTTGATTTTGGCTCAGGTTACGATCTCGTGGCTCGTGAGTTCAAGCCACATATTGGGCTCGGCACTGATAGCGTGGAGCCTATTTGGGATTCTGTCTGCCTCTCTCTCTGTCCCTCCCCCACGTGTGCTCTCTCTCTCTCTCAAAAGAAATAAATAAACTTAAAAGAAATAGGAAGTATATACCAAAAGAAACAACTAAAAGAGCTAAAAGGGGCTGCTTCTGAAGAACTGTGAATAGGAAAGGGTGGATATTTATATTTGTAACATTTTGATAAGTATTAAATTAAAAAACTTGTTCTCTGCCCCCTATGATTTTCATAGGATCCTAAAAGCAATGATACCAGCAGTTTCTGTATTGAGGGGAGGAAATGTCAGTGGCTTTGGGTTTCATGTTTTCAGTACAGACAGAATTAGCCTCAGCCAATTTGGAGAACCCTGCTAAAATAGCTTTGGGAAGGCGTCATCAGATGCGGTGCTCCACGGCATAACTGCTCCTTTTCAGCGTTGGCAATAACGGAAGATATTGCTGAAGTCAGCCAGAGTGAGAAAGGAGGGAAGCGGCGGAGCACACTTAAGACACTCCCTGGGGTCCCAAGAAGCATTTGGCATGGGTCTGAGGGAGTCTGGTCAGAGACTGAAAACCTGAGTATTGTAAAAGCATAGACAGATTCCTTACCCTGTGTCCGGAACAACTTAGCACTTCATATACCCGAGTTAGAAAAAAAGAATA
Organism: Leopardus geoffroyi; assembly: GCF_018350155.1. Taxonomy (NCBI): domain Eukaryota; kingdom Metazoa; phylum Chordata; class Mammalia; order Carnivora; family Felidae; genus Leopardus; species Leopardus geoffroyi. Next base: position 114,161,488 of record NC_059326.1, on the reverse strand, counting down.
CTCTCTTATATCCTTTGGTAAACAAAATAACAGGTTCACTCTTACGTTTCTTTTTTTATTAAAATTTTTTTTAAAAGTTCATTTATTTATTTTAAGAGAGAGAGAGCAAGTAGGGGAGGGGCAGAGAGAATCCTAAGCAGGCTCCTCACTGTCAGCACAGAGCCCGATGCAGGGTTCGAACTCATGAACTGTGAGATCTCGACCTGAACTGAACCCAGGAGTTGGGCGTATAACCAACTGAGCCACTCAGGCACCCCCACTCTTACATTTCTAAACACTGCTCCTCTGAGTCTTCCTCTGGTACGATTATTGAAATAGTCTCCTTACCTGCCAGACCTTTGTTGGTTTATTTGTAAAATATACCTATTTTCCCAGTTTTTAAAAGGTACAAAGGCAAGAGGCTAGAAAAAGTTACATGTAACTACTTACTCAGTTTCCTGCTTAAGGCCAAAATCAGACGTGTCTTCATTGCTAGAAGTGTATTTGTCATAACATTCACTCATCAAAGACTGAAAGGATGAGTAGACCTTGCATGTGTTGTTGCGGACTCTTAGTTGACGGACTCTGGGCACTCCTAAAAGTATGTTCTCATAGTAGATGCGACTGCTGTTCTTTAAATTATACAAAGTCTTGTTCGTGTACCATGCATCCCAGTACAGACCTTCCAAAAGGGGTCCTTCCATAAACTTCATATAGAAAGATAAATGTTATGGGAAAAGTATTTTCATGTCATTTGTATAACAGAATCTACATTTAACATTACCTTAAAAGCATGAGTCAGTGAGTGTATGAGTATGAAAATTATTGACCAAGCCACCATTAACATGAATGGAAATGATGATGTTGAGGAGGATAATGAAGATGGTTAATATTTACTGAGCCCTTAGGTAGTAGGCAATGCTCTAGTTCTTTAGAAATACTAACTCCTTTAATTCCACAACCTTTTACCCTTTCTTATATGAGGGGTACACCAACAATTGTCCCCTAAGAGTATCAATGCCCATAGCCATGTATTCATGGTTGTCATGGCCCTAATTCAGGACTTGCCCTCAGAGTTGTCTATGTTCCCCTTCCCCACTAACTCCAGTGGTGGCAACTGCTACTCTTGGCTCTTCTGCCCTTCTAAGAGATCCCAAACCCAGGGTTCAGTTTTTTCTTTTCTGCCTTTGTTTTCTTTGCCACTGGCCATGCATACTTCAAGACAGTACAATAAAAAGAAGCAGGGTGATCTCCACTTCTAGTCTCGGGAGAAATTTCTTCTTTCATATTTCACCTGGTCTATACCAATGACCTCTAATCATCTGCCCTCATCTCACACTTCCCCTCTCCCTCTCAGGAAGTGACCTTGTCTCTTTCATAGGTTTTAGATTCCTAGCATGACATTCATGATTTGACCTCTTGTTCAGTTTATAGTTTGCCCTTTCCACCTCATCTTCTACATGCCTATAATGTCAAACAAAGTGCCATATGTAGAATTACTTACAGCACGTACTGTTTATTCTTCCTAGAATGCCCTGTTACTCATCCTTTAAAACTCAACTGAATTGTCATCACCTCTAGAAAACATTCCTATCTCTTCTTTATGTGCCCCAATGTTTGCGACTTGGGATACCTGAAACTTCTGTTCTCTTATTGTGAGCATCTTGCTAAGTTAAAAGTAATGTAAAAAACAAGTCTGTTCCAATGTTGATGGAATGATTCTCTCACATAGTTAAAAACACTATAAAGTTATATTTTACATATGTACTATTTATTTGATTATACACCGTACATTACTGTAATACACACAGTATAGGGCTGCATACCAAAATTATATATATCTCACTTTACGGGCCATGAAAGCATTTTTTTAAAGTTTATTTTTTTCAGTAATCTCTACACCCAAAGTTGGGCTCGAGCCTATAACTCCAAGATCAAGAGACACTTGCTCTTCTGACTGAGCCAGCCAGGCGCCCCCATTTAAGGATTTTTTAAGAATAATTTTCACTATACACAACTACATTTTGATGCGGATCCTAACCCCACATAATGTTTTTCCAAATGCAAAGATAGTGTTAAAAAAAGTATAACTTTTTTAAAAGTTATAAAAACTCTATTACACTGAGAGCATAGGTTCTCAATATACACTTACTAATTGGTTGATTCTAAAAGTTTAAATAAATGATATTCATTTTTACTCATTCCTTCAACAAATATGTCTCCAGTGCCTATTACTTGTGCCAAGAGTTTGTTTATGCAATACCATACGCTACTTCATTCTCAGTCACATGATACCTTACCTTCCAAAAATCAGTTATGCTGTGAATAGACTTAAAGTTGGTTCTTTCATCACCAGGCACAGAAGTGTCCAAAAATAGAGATGACATAACTTTGTTTAAGTAATACATATGTGGGTTTACCATGCCAAAAGTCACTAAGGAGAAGAATTTTTGTTTACAAATTTGTCTTTAAAAAGTCAGTTTATCAGGATTAAAAGTTAGATTTTGTTCCCAATCTTGTTTTGAAAATCCAAATTTTTTCTTGACTAATTATAAAAGTAATTTAAAAAATGAAAATAGAAATATACAAAACAGGAAGAAGTTTCTTGTCATCTCACTGCTAGAGTTAGGTTTAGTACATATTCTTGACATTTTTCTGTATGCCTACACATTATAAAGAAAATAAGTTTATTTTCACAAAAATGAGATCGCATTATGCATAGTCTTCTGCCAGTTAGCTTTTTCTCTATTTTTACAGTAAGCAATATAATGGTAAATAGTTAAAGCTATGGACTTTGAAATCAAACAGATGATTTGAGTCCCATCATAAGGATAATACCTGATAGTTTTGTTATGAGAAGTGAGATAATGCATGTGGAGCACTTAAACCATGTTTTGGCACAAGATAAGAATTTTTAAAACCATTAACTAATATTCATTCTCTCTCTAGGAGTAGGTGGGTAGATTTTAGAGAAGGGTATAGACTAACTGTGTCTTTTTTTTTTTTTTTTTTTTTTTGCTAGAAACCTTTTAGTTTTTACAAGTATCTATCTTCAACATTACTTCGTGGCACATGAGTTTATGCCATGCTTTAATGTTCCATATTATTTCACTGTACATACCAAAATGTTAAACAAATCCTCCGTTGATGAAGATTTAAGTTGCTTTCAATTCTTCCTAATTATAAAAAGGTTTTTTTTATATCTGTGAATAATGGAATTATGATCTTTTATATTTTTCTGTTCCCCAAATGTTGTAATAAGCATTTAAAAACCAGTCTAAGCTGGAGTTGTCTTTTCAATCAAGATTTGACCCAAATTCACTCCAACTATACCAAGGAGTTAACGGGTATATAATTGCCAATGTGTAGGCCATGTCAACTTGTGATACGTCTGGCCATTGAGCTTACACCTACTATTTGTTGGGCACTCAAAGGATAAAATACTCCTTAATACTGATTCAGTCAATGCTCTTGACCCACAGACAGGTGAAATGCAGGTTGATACGTTTTCCTAGTCTCCTTATTAAAGATTTGCATTGTTCTATACCTTCTGTGATTGGGCACCAGCATACTTTACTGTTGTGCAATTTTACTATCACACAGCTGTGCAATAGGCCAGGGAAAAGAGCAAAGCAGACAAGACTAACTTCTTTGGCCTCATTTGTAGTTTGACCTATGAAACTGAGATAATGTATCAACATGGTTCTAAAAGACATCATGTGACAATTGCCAACTCAAGGGAATAACTGTACTCAAGAAAGAACTGACAACTAAAAGTAATAACTCAATCAATGCTGACGATGAAAGCTTTTCATTATGTCTGCGACTTAAAGCTTTGCCCTTTAAGAGATGGAAATAGTGTACATCTAAAGGAATTTAAGATAGGTCTAAAATACATCAATACTTTTTTTAGAAGTCTTAGTCTGAAAGTCTATGGTTTATAAAGTACATATGTTTTACTTTTCACCTCCACATAACTTCTTAGTTCAGTGTCTTCATCTACATCTGTACTTACATATACATAGGTTTATTAAAAAAATAAAGTAGAGTGACAACTCCTGAAGTGTGGTTCTAATTTCTACTTCCTTTCTGTAATGCAGCTTAGGTTTCGGAGCCCCTGTGAGACATAAAACAAATTTTTTCTTTACATTAATATGTAATTTATAATGTATATAAGTAACCATGATGGAACTGTGTTTTCCACTTTTATTCTGATACACTGTGTGAAGGCAAGCTCCAATTGCTTCTGGTTATTTTTTTTATTCTCACTTTCATGAAGGAGGAATAATTACAACATTCCCATGGGGGTGAGCGGGCAGTCACTTTATGACTGTACACTAATGAATTTTATAACATGGACGTTTTCTCAATAGTCCCGTCTGAAAGTGAAAAAGCAAAATACAAATAAATAAAGAAAGAAAGAAAGAAAGAAAGAAAGAAAGAAAGAAAAAAAGAAAAAAATTCCTCATCTTCACAATCGTTTTCTCTACCGTCTATATTGCTTCCTGGGAAGGTTGGATTCCGCTGGAGGGGTAAAGGACTTGGCCTGGTGTTCTACCGAGGTCACGACTCCCCAGACCAATAAAGGACTTTGGAGAAGGGCCTAGCGACGGTATTTGTACAGCAAGTAACAGCTCCCAGCTCGAGCCTCGGGCAAAGGGCGGGTGCCACCTCCCCTCAAGTCTTCAGTTTCCGTCTGTGAAATGGGACCCCTGTCCACCCCGTCTCAAGGGGAGGCTGTCAGGGCTACACGTGCTGGAAGTCCTATCTCTGACATGAATAGATATGGCGCTACATAGTTACTATCAGGGTATGTGTAATTGCCAAATCGGCCCTGCTCCACCACTTCCTAGGATCACCCCTCACCGCCTCGGTGCCACCGTGACGCCTCAGCCATGGCCGACCTGGAAAACGACACCCGTTTGACCTTCCAGGTCTGCCGCGCCTGCGCGTAACTTTTCGACACGCGCCACCTAGCTCCTGCGCCTGCGCAAACCCTTCCGCTTCTCCACCTGCGCAAGCCTTTCTACGAGTGACAAGCGCGCGTGCGCACCGAGGACGCTCTGGAAAGCAGCAGGCTGAGGCGGGGTTAGGAATTGCGGCGCTTTATCTCTGGCGGAGGGGCCGGCTTCTAGGGCAAATCTGGCTTCGGGCCTGGGGTTGGTGGTAAAAGTCGTAGTAATTAATTGTAACGGGCTACTGTTTCTTGAACACCTTTTACATTTATTGGCTTGTTTAGTCTTCACATCCCCCCTTCCTGAAAGGTAGGTGTTTTATCCTCATTTTAGGTCTGGAAAAGCAGAGGCGCTGAGAGGGTCAGTGACTTACCGAAGTCCACAGGTGGCGGGGTCAGGTGTGCAGGACGCCAGAGCCCGAGTGCCTGACTAGGTGCCCACGCTGCCCCTGCTGCCTGCAGACACCGGTTCTCATGAACCGAGAGCTGCAGCTAGAAGTAGCTCCCACCCTTCTTCCCACCCAATATGGCTAAAGAAAATGATGAAATAGATTTAAACAAAATCCAGCTCTGAAGTGATGAGGGAGAGTAGGCCTAACAGGAGTCCTCGGGAGCCCAGACTCACATCTGGCACTGAAGCTTTGCAAAGATGGGAAGGTTTGTAAACCAGCTATAGAAAAGACCAAAGAAATTTGGCTGTAAATTAAGGCATCCGAAAACCCGCCAGGATATGAGACAAGCGGGAGTCTCATGTTGGAAAAAAGGAAAATAAATTCAGTAGAAAGGCCCTAGGGCAGCCAGCAAAGAAAACCATCAAGCTGTTTTTGGAAATAAAAAATAAAGCTTCTTTTGTTATTTCTCTGAAAGAGATGTAGAGTGATGTTGATAAACGCTATTTTATGTGCAGATGAAAAGCAAAACGAGGCCACACAGCAACAAGGGTCAAAGACTACCAATAATAAACAGGAGAGGCCTAGCAAAAGGCCATGGCCAGTGGATAGGAGGCCTGAGAAGAAAGGGCTAGTGTCCTAGCTTAAGGACAGTATAATAAAAGGATTTTCCCATTCCTGTACTTAGACTCTGAGATGCTCACAAAATTATGTTTTCTAATGTAATAGCTTATCTGAAGTTTAAATGTAGGAGGATCCCTCCCCCCCCCCTCAAATATAGGTATTGAAATTTACATGAAGTAAAAGAATTAAGCAGTTGACTCTGCAGACTATTCTTGTTCCATTGAACTCGGTAGACTCAGAGGTCTTGAAGATTTAACGGATTGATTTGGTTAAAGCAAAATAACAATTTCAGGAGGGAGTCTGTCAGGATTTAAGTTACTGTGGTTGTTTCCTTATGAAATGGCAAACCATGGAATGCCTAGCTGAATTTCAGGAGGAATTGACTGAGCCGTAAATGAGCTTCATTAAGATACAGTTATAGAACATACTATTGTTGCTTTTCTGGAAATTGTTATTCTTAGGTTTTACTTGATGTTGTATAATATATAAACACCAAAAGTTACAAAGATCTAGACTTTTGTGAAGAGAAGACAAGTCTATTTTGAATATTTGAAATTTTATTCTCTTTTGACATTAAGCTTTGGAACACTCAGATAATCTATACCATGTTAGTATTCCTCTAAGAGAAAACGGGTAAAACAGTATTTAGAAAGCAGAACCAGTAAACCTTATTACAAGCATTAGATGTGCTTAAAAAGTTGATATTAATTCATAATCTGTAATTGTTAAATGTATATGACTTAAATGTTAAAATCTCACATTTTATGATAGTCTTCTACAATTACAAACCCATAGGCCCAGATTTTCCTTAGGCTTTGCAAACCAGAGAAGATAGAATGTGTAAGAGTCAAAGGATAAATATTATAAATATATATTAGTTATATTACCTAATTAAAGTCATAATCTGTTAATACAGCTATGGATTTATTTTAAATTTTAATTGAATATATTACTAATAGTGTAGTTGTTGTATTTCCAAATGTTGGTAACCTCATTAAAGTTCTTCACTTTCATAGAGTCCAGATTGAGCTGCCAGACGCTGAAATTCTCCTTCAGGGTTAAAAGCTTGTTTCACATCCAAACCTTTACCGTTAAGTGCTAAATATTTGCTGAAAGTTGGTCGAACACGTAACTGCTTAGGAGCCGGAAGAGTTTGCCTTTGATGGACTGAAATAGATCAAAATAGAAGTTGATTCAGAAAACATGTTCTAAACAAATGGGTTGCTCTAGGTATTCAATATCAGACAGGACAAGAAAAAAAAATCAGAACTGTTGGGGGAAAATCTCTCGTATTTTATACTAGACATTTTTATATTATGCTGAGATTGTGTTTCTTACTAAATCTTTCTGATTAAGTCCTTTATAACACTTGGGTTGATAGGGTGACATACCTGTAACATCTAATCTTGTGTTACATGTGGTCACTCCAGCTTCATTAACTGCAGACACAGTATACCACCCAGCATCTTTCTTGTTTACGTCTTTTATCAGTAAAGTGACTCTACCAGAGGTATCATGATATAAACTGGAAAGAAACAATAATAAAAAATTAAAGTATAAGAATTGATTTTCCTGTGAAAGTTTATTTATGATGTCTGTGACCTAGAGTGCCAGACTGTAAGAAAATGAAGTATTTGGAAATTCTGAGCTGTACCTAGTCGGTGCCATGTAGCATTGGTTTTATTGAATTTAACCTCCCCCCCACTTAATTTTGTTTGTGTCATCGTTTCCTTGAGCCATCTTTCTTTATTGTTAGTAAAAAGGTAAGTCCTGGCCTACTTTATGCCTTATGTTTTTGATTAGTGGAATCTGGTGTAATGAGGTTTATTACATTTCTCTGCATGTTTTAAAAACCAGACAAAGTGAGATTACAAATGCATGCCATTTATAATGCATTTCAAGTACAACTGGATTCATCCCAATAAACTAGAGTTATGTCTAAAAATAACTTATCCTACCTTATTCGATCAGTGTTGAATTGTACCATTTCATTATTTCTTTTCCAGAAAATCTTTGGTGGAGGTACAGCTGAGATTTGGCATTCTAGCTTCACTGAGTCTCCCTCAAAAACTTTTTTGCTTTGTGGTTTGTAGATAAACATTGGTGCTCTTCTGTGTTCTTTTGCTACATATTAATAAAAAATTCAGGTATTTGAAATATTATAAAAAGAAAATAAGCCAAGCCAAGGTATTATGAAATTTGTATGTTGATACAAAAGTTTTAAAAAACACAAGATTGAAAGCTTATGTTTTAGCATTATTTTAAACAACATAGAGTACTATTTTGCATTATTATACCATTTAGATTTCTAAATTAGTAATGTTGCATTGAATTTACAATCATGTTTCATCAGAGAATTTAAGTTATATTCTCATTTATGTCTCTTCTATAAGGAGGCAGCATGAATGGTGGCAAGACTAGACAGCCTACGTTCAAATTCTCTATTTGCCCCACCAGCCATGCCAAATGGGAAAGATTTGTTTAGTTTCTCTGAGGCTCAGTTTTATCTATTGTAAAATAATTACAGGTATAGTGACTGCTCTGCCTACCACACAAAATTACTGTGAGGATCAGCTGAGATAATGAATGAAGCAGCATTTTGTAAACTGTAAAATAGTATATAAGTGTCAGTAATTATTACATCATTTCTTTAATTACCTGAAGGAAAAGAGGAAATGGTATCAGAATACTGTAACCCTAGCTTTTTTGAAGGAGAAATGAAATTGGACAGATGCCTGCCAAGGCCTCTTTCAACTGTAGCATTAATAATATTTCTGGAGCTATTCGCACAAAAAGGATTTGCTCAAAGCTTAATCACTTGAATTGGATTTTTTTTTGATTCCCTGATTATTCGGAAACCCTTTTTCACTGATTTGAATAGAACACAAAATCAAGGATTTGTTCATCCTTTAACTTGATCAAGATTTTATGTAATCAGCAGTAAATTATGTCAAAGTATCTTTTCTGCAGTATGCCATGGCTTAAACCATTACAAATGTAATATATATTTAAACCACTTAAATTGTAATATTTTTAAGTAGTATATAAGTTTTATAAGAAACTGCCTTACTGAAGACAAATTTGAGACAGTTTAGCCATACCTGTTTTCGAAAGCAAGTAGGTGTGTTTTTGTTATAAATAGAGACTAGTTTTCTATTAAACAACATCATCTGAGGCTAAAAGTTAACATTTATATCTCAGTTTTAAGTAATGTGTGATCATGGCAATGCTGGAAAAATAACAATCAGATTAATTTAGACGATAGATCAGAGAAGTGATTAGACTGAAGTTTTTCACTATAATATCCTTTAGTTACATCTAGAAATGGTTACATCTAGAAATGCTTATATAGTTGACTCTTGAACAGTGCAGGGCATTGGGGCACCCCTCCACCCCGCCGCCATGCAGTTGAAAGTCTGCACATAACTTTTGACTCCTGAAAAACTTAACTCCTAATAGCCTACTCTTAACTGGAAGCTTTACTGATAATATGAACAGTCGATTAACACATATTTTCTGTGTTATATGTATTATATACTGTATTCTTATGATGAAGTAAATTAGAGAAAAGAAAATGTTATTTAAAAAATCATAAGCAGGTGACAATACTGTGTTATAAAAAATCTGCATGTAAATGGACATGCACTGCTCAAACCTATGTTGAATTGAGAGTCAACTGTACTGCCTCATTTGGTTTGTCTAAAATTGCACTATTTCTTTATTTCCTTTTGTGAAAAGCTTTGGTTATAGGTCTCTTGTTGAAGTTTCCCAGAGTTTCTCTCAAAAATGCTGTCTGCCCCCTCTCCCACCCTGTGACTTTTAGATAAAAATTGGCATTCTCTTGGGTTGTGTAGACATTGACCTTAAGTATGAAGTCCTGTGGGATTTTCCTTTTTAACACTTGCTTTTTTTTTTTTTAATACTGCTGGATTTTAAGGAACTCTTGAAGATCCCTCTGATGGCTTACCCAGGACATCCAGCTGCACAGTAAAGGTGGCTTCTCCTGCTCTGTTCTTGGCAACACATGCATAGGCCCCTGCATCTGAAGCTCTGACCACTTCAAAGATGAGTGAATGAAAACCCTTTTCAGACACTATCATTTTGTGCAAGTCATCTGATTGAACTGGTCTTCCATTCAGATACCATGACACATCAGGAGCTGGCAGTCCGCTGACCTGGAAAGGAAGACACAAGAAGGAGATGACAGAATCTTAAATTATATCATCACTGGTACCTATTTGTCCATTTACAACTTTTAACAATTCTAGTATCTGGGTGGGTTTTTGATTGACAGTGCAAAGCAAGAGGTGTTTGCTTTCAACAATGTTTAACAAAACAGTAGAAATTAAACTCTCGAAATCAATGTAGTATTTTCAGACTACATCAAACCACATCTAGCTCTTTCGTATGCACCATGAGGCCCTGTAAGATGTCTCAGTTACTATATTTAGAACATTAACTTACGTTATATAGGTCTCCCCAAGAAATATGAAGTGATACGGGTTTTTTTGATAATGTGACTGCAGTTGAAGTCTCAGAGGGACATATGTGTGATGCTTGCTGATCTAATGGATGACTTTACCAAAGTAGAACGCTCTTGAGCTGTAATTCTGGTGTTTAAATTCCAGTTTAAGTGTTTTCTTATAAACCTTAACAATTAAATCCATACATGGACCTTCGTTCACAAGGAATCCAGAAAAACATTTTATAAGAAAAAGGTCTCCAAAATGAGAACAATAAAAATGTAGGTCTTTCTAAAGATCACTTCTAGCATGAAGATCTCTTCTACGCCAGGTGAGCAGGTTGGCTTGAATTTCTTAATGGAGAATACTGCTTTAGAAATCTTATTGGTTTGATAGCTTCATTTATGTATTTATTAGGGGGTAGGTACTATTGTGAGTACATTATGTCTATTTACTCAGTTAATTCTCATAACAGCCTTATGAGGTACATTTGTTACTCTGCCATACAGATGAGACAAAAGCACAGGAAGGTTCAGTGACTTAGGTTACATAGCTGGAAGGTGGCAAAGCCAGGATTCAAACCCAGGTAAGCTTGGTTCCAGAATTTTTGTTCTTATCCACTATACGTGCTGCTTGTTACAGTGTGTAACAGATTATGAAGAGGAAGAGGACACTTTTCAAAACAGTATCTTGTTGCTATTTTTCCTCCAATATTTTTACACTCTTACTTTGAAGTCCATTCTGCAGAATCTTCCTTCTTCAATTGACATGTTCTCTGGCACTTGAATGAAACGAGGTGGGTAAAATTTCTCCTGGATTGCATCCTGATCATTCACATCTCCCCTTGAGGATGATCTGCTTCTACAAAAATATTTTAATAATCACTATACAGGAAAGTTGTCATTGTTCTTCCTTTTGCACAAATATAGTTTAGCTATCATATTGGAACCCTCAGAGTCTATGCTATTTAATGTGTCAGTGTAATAACAACAGAGAGAGGCATATTTGAAGATTGTTAGAAATGGTAGCAATTTAGGAAGATCTGGTACAAAATATACATCTTTATTTCTTTTATACAATGCTACAAATTGATGAAGAAACTGATCTATTAAAATGGAGAGTACCCCATGGACAATTCTTAACATACACAATGATTTGGTAATTAGAATTGGGTTTTGTTTGTCATGAGATATTTGCTTAACGTGGACATGTGGTCCTGGCTTATTTGACCAAAACATATTAAAAACTTCTTCTGAGATAGTACTGACAATTAACAGATAAAAGAAATTTTTTTACGTTTATTTTGAGAGACAGAGACTGCGTCAGTGGGGGTGGGGCAGACATGGAGAGAGAGAATCCTAAGCAGGCTCAGTGCTGCCAATGCAGAGCCCATTGCAAGGGTCGAACTTATGAAACTGTGGGATCATGACCTTAACCGGTTGAGCCACCCAGGCACCCCTAACAGATAAAAATTTTGATCATCCTCTCGGACATTAGAAAAGTCACATTGTTTTTTATAAAAGGTATGTAGGAGGCTTGAAGTCTTTATAAATAATACAGTTTTAAGCTGAATATATTTTTGGTAGTAAAATAGATAGTTCTTTAAAAATAAAAAAAAATTTTGTACCTTACTTGTGATGTCGGAACTTGCAGTCTTGCGTGTTCTGAGTTGTGCTGTTTGAAATTAAAACAAGGTGAGAATGTTAATATGTGGTTACTAGCTTGAAATGAAGCAGAATTAAGTAGTCATAGTTGAAATGAACATTTCTTTGTTGGCTGTATTTGTGCCTTCATGGTTAATTCCATATACAGTTGATCCTTGAAATACACAGGTTTGAACTGCACAGGTTCACTTATATGTGGGTTTAAAAAAAATTTTTTTTAAGTTTATTCATTTTTGAGAGAGAGAGACAGAGCATGAGCAGGGGAGGGGCAGAGAGAAAGAGGGAGACACAGAATCCAAAGCAGGCTTCAGGCTCCAAGCTGTCAGCACAGAGCCCGAAGCAGGGCTAGAACTCCCGAACCATGAGATCATGACCCCAGCCGAAGTCAGATGCTTAATTGACTGAGCCACCCAGGAGCCCCTGTATATGGGTTTTTTTTTTAAGATAAAACATACTACAGTACTTTAAATGTATTTTCTCAGCATTTTTTTTCTAGCTTATTGTAAGAGTGTAGTATATAATACATATAGTGTACAAAATCTATGTTAATCTACTTATCAGTAAGGCTTCTGGTCAAAAGTAAGTTTTTAGTAGTTAAATTGTTGGAGAGTTAGAAGGTACAAGTGGATTTGAATTGTGTGTGTGGGGGGTCGGCACCCCTAACTCCTGCATTGTTCAAGGGTTAGCTGTATTAAGTACTTACCGTATAGTGCACTAACTTTCTAATACTCTAGCAAGTAATCCCCTGAATTAATAGGACTATTTAACAGGTATGGTACATGAACATTAGCTAGACGTTGAATTCATGGTAGTTCATTTTTCATATGACTACTTTACAACAAAGGGAGATGTGTTCCCCTGGTGTATTTGAAATGGGAACACATGGTACAGATTGTCCTTTAGTAAAACAGGAATAGATGTGAAGTCACTTGTGTTGGCAGTAGATACAAGGTATTATGCCCACTGCTCAAAAGTGCACCAACAGCAGTAAACACATATTAGACTGGAAAATGCTTCTCTTTTTAGCCATGGCACAAAATCATGATGGACACCATGGAAGCTATGTGTAGAGCTCTGAGAAGGTTTGAAAAACAACATTAATTCCTGGTTAATAAAAGTTTATGTAATTTAAGCAAACATCTTTTAGGATTTATATCTGAGTACCAGAAAATTATTTCCATTTGAGAATAAAACCAGAGATTGATGGAAATCCTAATTAATTGATCAAATACTTAAAGCTTATTTTGTGTATTTCACTGTGCTTGGCACAGCAGGGGAGACAAGTGAAAAATCTCTCCCTATCCAAATATCTGAAAAACACCTATAATCTGAGTATACATTACTTATTTTGTGATGAATATGTTTAATGTATTTGGTCATTTTAAAATAAAATTCTTACAACTCTAACTTTTTTTGGCTAGTCTTAAAGTTCTCTACACAGAATGTCAAAAGAACAATTCACTTATCAGATCAACTAGTTTTTTTGGTAAAAAGTGAAAATAATTTAATTAAACCCAAAATATCCAAATTAAATTGTTTGCTTTTTCATATAGTAATGATTTGAATATGTATATATTCATATTAAGAGGTGTAATATTTCAGTTTTATATAATTTGATAACATTTTTTATTGGAATGTTTGAAGTATACACAAAAATCTAAGATTTATCTTTTCAGATTTCATAATATGTTTTGCTGCTATCTCTTTTCTTGGTACTGTTACCTTCATTTTAATGTTTTTAAAGAGTGAATGAGAAAAATAAAACATTCTTGCCCTTGAAATCATACACTGAATTTATAAGGTAAGCCATCAATATAACATTGTTTTGAGTAATTTCTACTAATAGAGGTAGGTTTGCATCCTATTCTTGCTGTAATCTGTACCAGTCCAGAGTAGGTGCTCCATGTAAATTAATTGAATGAACGAATGTATGAAGTGTTCATTAGCCAAAAAGAGGTTTAAGTTCTATTTTCAGTTTCTAGTTACTTGCACTGTTAGATCCTGCTCCATCCTTTTTAGTAGGTCTTGTTGCATTTAACAGAAACAAAAATCCTATTTTCAGTTTCCTGTACTTAGGATAGTGGAGTCTTGGGTACCCTCTTTCATCCCTTTGGTATCTAGTTTCTTGTGAACTTTTTGGGAAGAGATGAGAGGTAACTACAGAAGGAAGACAGGAGTAACCGTTCTGTCTCTCCAACTGAATATTTCTCTTTAGGGTTACATTTATGTGTTAGAATGAAGTTGATAAGCATATAGGATATTCACTTTATGCCCTCTGTAAAGTTTATACGTTCGTGGAAAGGATCCTTTTGTTAATATCTGAGCCATTACTCCAGGCTTTTTGTTGTTGTTGTTTGTTTTGTTTTTAATAAGCATTTTTGAATACAGAAACAAAGGGAATTGGATATTTCATTAGTTCCACAATTGTATTTTAAAACATTGAAATGAGGGGCGCCTGGGTGGCGCAGTCGGTTAAGCGTCCGACTTCAGCCAGGTCACGATCTCGCCGTCCGTGAGTTCGAGCCCCGCGTCAGGCTCTGGGCTGATGGCTCAGAGCCTGGAGCCTGTTTCCGATTCTGTGTCTCCCTCTCTCTCTCTCTGCCCCTCCCCCGTTCATGCTCTGTCTCTCTCTGTCCCAAAAATAAATAAACGTTGAAAAAAAAAAAAATTAAAAAAAAAAAACAAAACATTGAAATGATTAGGAGCTTATTATGAGAAAAGGTTATAATTACTTTGGTTTAGAGTTTTAACTTCTGTTAAAGATTTATAATTCATAAATTATCCATGTGGACATTGGAAAAAGAATTCTAGGTGTAATGGACCCCTAAATGTCCACATGCAGAGTGACAGTGTTAGCCTTCTGGTGTTTTGACTTTGTGACATTTCATATGCAGATATTAGAACACCAGAAAGTGGAGTAAAAATTTAAATTTCTCTCTATACATTTTGGCCCATCTTGGCCTCTCCTTTTTATATCTAATGGAGCATGGAAGTGATTGACTTTTGCTTCAAATGATACTTATTAGCATTTGGAAAAACAAACATTTAAAAATCACTCAAAAGAAAAATACTCCAGTTAGGCAAAGATTATTTTAATTTACCTGTGGTGAATCTTGTGCCTCACTGTCATTTTGAGCTTGAAACACAGCAGCTGCATTCTGTGGTCCTAGCAATCTGCGAGCCATCTTCTCCTCATATGTTAGCCGCTTTGAAGAAATCAATCATTAAGGAGAAAGTAACGAGATTTAATAAAAGTTGTTTGTGCACCTTTACCTTAAAACCACCAAGAATGCTACCAAAGAAGTATAGTTCTGTCTATTGAATTAGAGATAAATACTATGTTTTAAAACTTTTTTTCATTCAAAACATTTCCCTTCTGTTCTAGTGTCACTTTCACATCTGTAATATTCACTTCTGTTTTCCTCTTGCTCCTAGGAAAGGCAGGCATAATCCCCCTTAAGTAAGGCTCTTCCAAGTGAAGGGAAATTCTTCATGTTTTTTGTTTTGCATGTTCCCATTGACTCCATCTTTGAATATAGCACTGTATATCCTCACATTGAGAAATAACTTTTATTAAATGAACACTGAATATTTTGTTTAATTTCTGGCTTGAAAGCAGTCCATCTGATATGTTGTATGTGTTTGGATTGAAGACATACAGTACTGTTTCAAAGATAAGTGACTAATACAGTGGGTACAGTAAGAGTTCTCTCATAAATATCATGGCTATTTGTCCAGTCATATACACCAAGGTACATGAAGAAATCAAGGTGACTGACAATATCTCCTATTGTTTATTTGGTCATCAGACATATTTTATGTGAGAGTAATGCTTAAAGTGGAAAATCTTCAAAATTTTTTTTGCTTCATTCTTTTGTTTTTATATTGTTTTACATTCTTCTTTTGCATCCTTCTTTTACTACTGAAAACCAAGAGGTGATTTCATGCAGAATGTTTGGTATTGTATCCAAATATTCTCTCTTTTTAGATAATCCTATCCCTTGTGGATTATATGGACAAAGATTTGTGAGACAGAAAGGCAGAAATATTTTATAGTTTAATTGGCTTTTTATAGGAAATAGACATTTTGCTTACTTGATTTCCATTATGAAGAAGGCTGTCCTTGCATTTTAGCTTTCTCTCCAAATCTTGAATCAGAGCTTCTTTTGATCCTTGTATTTCATGGTCAGGAGTCCTTGGTGTGGGTTTATTAGCATTTGCATTTTGGGATGGTGTAGCACTTAGAGGTTGGCCAACTGAGGGTTGTTGATAGCTTTAAAAAGAGAAAAGTTTTTATTGAAGTTTTTATTTATTTAGGTAACCTCTATACCCAATGTGGGGCTCGAACTTAGGATCAAGAATTTATATACACAATGGAATACTACTTGGCAATGAGAAAGAATAAAATATGACCTTTTGTAGCAATGTGGATGGAACTGGAGAGTGTTATGCTAAGTGAACTAAGTCATACAGAGAAAGACAGATACCATATGTTTTCACTCTTATGTGGATCCTGAAAAACTTAATAGAAGACCATGGGGGAGGGGAAGGGGAAAAAAAAAAGTTAGAGGGAGAGGGAGGCAAACCATAAGAGACTCTTAAAAACTGAGAATAAGCTGAGGGTTGATGGTGGGGGGGTGGAAGGGAGGGGAAAGTGTGTGATGGGCCTTGAGGAGGGCACCTATTGGTATGAGCATTGGGTGTTGTACGGAAACCAATTTGACAATAAATTTCATATTAAAAAAAAAAAGAGTCATATATTCTTCTGACTCCTGACTGAGCCAGCCAGGCACCCCAGAAAAAAAGATTTTTAAAACAGATCTTCAAAGTACAATGTGGTACTAAAATAGACTTGACCTCATTTTGTTAGTCACTTTTAGATAGTTGAATCTACCACCACTTAGTACTGGTAGTATTAGAGTTATTAAAAATACCAATTTCCTAATAATAGTCAAGAAGGATTTAATAAGAATGGTTACCAGCTTTTTTTTTTTTCTTAAGTCTTGCCAAATTAAAATTTAGTGACAGGAGGAACAAATTAGATTAGGTGTAAGAGGGATGTTCTTCCTTAAAGATCTGCCATAAAGAATTGAGAGTAAGTCTAGTTACTGGCAGCTCGTGAGCCCTTCCAGTCTTGTAATTGAATTTGGTAAATTTGATTTGTGGGTAGATACTGTTCTCAGTTCCCTGTGATCTCATGTTGATAGTTTGAAATTGATGGTGTTGGGAGTATCTACACCAGGGAAGTAGGTAAATACCACAAATCATGGCTCCTTTCTCCAGAGCTGTTAAACATTCTCTAGTATAATCACTGGCACTTAGCAAATATTCTTTTGCTTTGAATGGAGTATACAGTTGTCATAGTCTCTGGCTTTCCTATTAATTTCCAGTTCCTTTTAATTTCCTATTTTACAAAACTCAAGTGTGGTACTATATAACAAATAGCTTTTACAGTAGCCGTGGCTTCTTCAACATTGCTAAAGTGATTTTTAGAGAAAGAAAGAAACGGTTAGGGGAGGAAGGAGAAAAATGTAACCTGAATGAGAAGAGGGGTTTGGGGAAAAAGAAAGCAAATTTGAGTAGCAGTTGAAGAGTTTGGTTTACATCTGTATTTGAAGTTCTAATCTAAATTATCTGGAAAGATGTTCTTCCTTCTCTCTGAGTTCTCCTGTTGATTCTGATAGAGTATAGGAGTAGTACTTAGGAACTCCTGTATTAAATTTGTAAGGTGGCTTGCACTTTCACAGTTGTTTGTTCAGATTTCACCTAGTTTATTCATTTTGTGCCCTGCAAGTGTGCGTTTATATCTGTTTAATGTGGGAAAACTGGCCACTGTTTTCAGTGAGTATTTTAGTATTATCATCATAAACGTTCTCCAGTTATCAAGATGAGGCACCCTGGGTCTGTTCTCTGACCCGTTCCTGTTCAGATGTCCTCAGTGATCATTAACAAGAGCTTATAAGCTAAGTGGAAATGTATCTCTTCCAAGAGGAGCCAGAGTTTTAATTCTTGCAGGCTTTGGGGACTTGGTTAGTAATCTCTAGATTATAAACATACTCAAGTAAAAAAAGATGACTTATTACTCACCATTGTAATGTTTATTTTCACTAACACAGAGGCTGAGTATAGGGGATTCACTTGAATGAGTGAATGTTTTTAATTTGATTCTGGATGCTCTGTATTGAAAGTTGATGGTGCGCATTTCTCCTCCTTACATTACAGATATTCGGGGTTGTTTATATTAATCCTAAACTAAAAGTCTGACTTGTTCAGTTAAGTAAATAGCCAAATGAAATGTTTAAATAAATAGTTGTGTTTGTGTTTTCAAATTTTATTTTATTTTATTTTATTTTTTTTAAGTAGGCTTCATGTCCAGCATGGAGCCCAGCACTGGGCTTGAACTCAACAACCCTGAGATCAAGACCTGAGCTGAGACCCAGAGTTGGATGCTTAACTGACAGAGCCACCCAGGCACCCTGTTTTTTTTTTTTCCCTTAAGATTGAATTTTCATGTCAAAGTGGTAAAATTCCTTTGTCTTAAAAATCTCCTATTTTTCTAACTATATGGAGCTATAATAGCCTAGTTTTTTAATGTTAGTCTACCATCTTTATAAAAGTCACATGCTTGTTAAAGTGAATTAGAATTAAATAAGTTTGTTTTTTGACTGTTATAATATTATGCAGTATATCTGAGAAATCCTGAAGGATTATCAAAATTGAGCCTGAGAATCACTGATGTGTATTTGACCCAGTCACTTTATTCAGTGAATACCCTTATCAGTTTACATAGCCTAAATGTAAGACGAGATATCTGCTCATATTTATAAAATCATATTCTTGCATTCTGCTTTATAGGTCTTTTTTTTTTTCTGTCATTACACTTGATCTTAGCCAAAAGGCCAAGAAGCGAATTTTTTTTTCTCTATCATTTATCACCGAAATCCTTAATTTTGTTATACGTCATAAAACTGAATCACCAGGCAGGTAAGGCACACTTGCTGAATGTCACACAGCAAGCTTTTTGAATGGACTAATTAGAATTGGAGTTCTCCTCAAAGTCCAGTCTGTGGTTTGATTGACTGAATAAAATGTTTGCTTAAGGGTTTCCTACTGATGAAAAGCTAAATAAAGCTTTCAAAGCAATCTAGGTCAGAATCCAAGGGATTATTTTCGAAGGCAGGGCAAACTTAAGCCCACCATAACAATGAGGGAGTTGTGCACAAATGTTCAAAGGGCCAGAGCTTTCCACCCCGTGCAGCTGGACACTGAATGGGTATCAAGTGGCTGTGGGAAGATTAAAAGAGTTATCTATGGTTGCTGCAAATGGAACAGCTAAAGCTGTATCTTTGATCTCTGGTTTGGGGACCTCCTATGCTTTATTTCTTATCCTCCATTTTTGCCTTTCTCTCTTAGTTCTGTGTACAGAGCTAGGAACATGGTTGAGGTTCACTAATACTTATTTGATGGCTCTCTTTTCTTAGCAGATATTTGGAATAGGATTGAAAGACTTTACTAAGAAAAATAGTAGAGTCAGAAAACGTTATTTTAGATTTAAAAATGCTCACGTAGGAAATTTGAAAAATAATGGAAAGCTAGATGGAAAATGATCATTTGGCTAGATTGTAACCAAGAAAAATCTACATTGTGTGTTAATGAGTGTAATGGGAATTTTGGAGGGAAGAGAAAGAGAGGGCTTAAAGTCTTCTTTAAAAAAATATTAGGTCAAACCTATGAGAATGCCATTTTTGTAGGTGAAAAATAGTTGACTATCAGCCATTTCAAATGGTTCGTCTTAGTATCTGTAGGATTCTAACAAATGTTCTTGATTTTCCTCATTTTTGTTTTTTAAAATGTTGAAAATAATTCTTTGCAGGTTGAATTGCTGTAGTCCATTCAACTTAATTTCCAGAGTTAGCTTCTGGGGAATAGTGAGAGAAATTATCAAGAATCTAAGCAAATCTTTTGATAAGCCTGCAACAAAACATATTCCATCAGGCAGTTTTTCAGTTGCCTCAGATTTAATTATCTGATGTTTTAGCCAGGCAAGGGACAGGAAAACTGATAGCTCTCGGTTTGCATAAGCACAAAGTATTCAGTTCATGTTTTAAAAAAAGCACAACCACTGTGTCCTTATTCATATCAGGTTCTCCTAGGATAGTTTTAGGCTTTGGAAGTAGTACATGCTTGCATAAGGCTGCAGGTATTCTTCTCTTTATTTAGACAGGACAATCAGCTCAACTCATTTGAACAAAGTGTTTTTTTTAATTACCAAAGGAAACGCTAAGGTCATTTATCTATTCAAGCCTTTCTTCTGATCATAGCAAGGAAAATTCATATACTTCACTATTTGAGTACCAGATTTTCATTAATTTTTTTTTCTTTTTTTTTTTTTAGCCAAGTGGATGCTCAGGATCAGAAGGGAAAATGGATAGGAAGAAAAGACTAAGACTGAGAAGAAATTTAATAGTCTCTGCTTATGTGAGAGGAAATCCTATCTGAGGAAGAGCAGACAGGTGTTCTTCATCTCAGCTGGGCCCAGAACGCGAGCAATTAAATTTATAGGATGATGATCTTAACTTAGAACTGGGAGAATAGTTCACTGTTCTTGAGTATATTAGAAATCTTTTTTTGAAGATAGAAAATTATAAGTAATGTATGGGGTAATAGGTGATTTGGGTTTAGGATAGTCTGGACACTAGAGAATGGGTCAGATGACCTCTTACTGCCAGCCCCCTGGTTCAAGGTGTTTTAGGAGAATTATGAAAGAGACCTTGAGGTTTCATTGCCTTTCAAAATACTAAATAGTGAACTAGGGCATACTCCCTCACACTCCTTAGATACAAACTCAGTGTATATGCAGTATCTATTCATATATAAAAAAAATATACTTACTTGGTATCCACATTGGAAGGAATTTTACTGCTACTATAATCAGACTGTGATGGTAATATGGAGCTGAGGAAGCTGGCTGGGGACTGGTTATAGGTGGCTGTAACCCTTTGGCCTGGGTTGGAGGCAGCATGCTGCTGGGGAGAAGTAGGGAAAGCAGAGGAAGACATGGTGATGTGAGAGCTCACTGTTGAGGAGGCAGAAAATCTTTGCTCTGTGCATTGGCGGGGCTGGATGATAATGGAAGACTGTTTGGTCTGACTAGAGTAGCTGGAGGTTTCCGGTCCAGGAGGTTGCAGTCTGGAGCCACATGGGTTTTGGGTTTGAATGAAGTGTTTTGGACGTTCGTAGTTAAACATG
Source organism: Leopardus geoffroyi (assembly GCF_018350155.1). Taxonomy (NCBI): domain Eukaryota; kingdom Metazoa; phylum Chordata; class Mammalia; order Carnivora; family Felidae; genus Leopardus; species Leopardus geoffroyi. The sequence continues at coordinate 114,140,166 of NC_059326.1, read as the reverse complement.
CTTAGCTGGTATATGGAAGATGAAGGCAATTTATTACTATAATGATTTGTTCCTCGAAGGGTGGGGTCCTGAATTTGGGGTGGCAAGCCTGGAATCACAGAAGATCTCAAGGAATCTGAAGCAACCGTGGTCTGCCCCTCCTTGTTGTGATCCTGGGAATACTGTGCTCCTGTCTTTGATGGAGTGGCCTCTTGAAGAATATGGTTCCTTCAAAAGGAGAAAATGATTCAATTAAAGTATTTGCATAAAAAACAATACTGTTTAACATCTTTAGGAGCATATATGCTGTTTTGGGGGGGCTTAAATGCTTTCAAGGTCACCTCAAGGTGGACCTTTCTTGGCTTCTAGACTTCTTTTCTTTATCTCTGTCTTTGTACAAATGACTTTTCTCCTGAGAACAACAGCAACAAAAAAAGTATTCATTAATGTTGGTTTGCCTCTAGGTGATTCTTGAAGCATGCCCAGGGGCTTCAAGATACAGGAACACAAAGTTTGAGTTTGCCAAGTGACTATGAAAAGAAATTCTCTGATGCTGCTCAATGTGATAATTTTATGGCCTTACGATTAGCCTTTGCCTTGGGGGTATAGTTCATTAACCACAGAGATTAATTATATTAATAATATTAATTATATTAATAATAATTTAATTATTTAAATTATTAGCAGTTAAATACCTAACTTGTCTGCTCCTTTTCAGTCTGAATTATTCCCATTGCTCATGAAAACCAATGAGCAGCTCTTCTGATACACCACTTAATGAATGTCCTGGTGATCTGTGATGAATGATGTCTCATTAGATCAAGGGGAACAATATGCTTTTTTTATAAGGAACAGTGAATGTCCATATTTACTCCTTCACTCTTTGGCAATTTCATAAAATAGAGGGAACATGTATAATTCACTATTGTCAACTTTGAGTGTATTTTTTGTGGCTCGCTCTCAGGGTGCTGCCTCTTTTTCTCCCTTTGATTCCAAAATGACCATAGTACCAAACTAGAAGATAATTAAGGAGTATGTGTGTCTTTCTGTGTGTATATATCTTACTATTCCAGAGCCATATATAAATTTTTTTATTATTTTTAGATTATACAATCTAGTTATTGGTGTTGATACTCTTATTTAGATTTTTACTTTTTATTATTTTTACCTATTTCATATGTATTTTAGACTAATTTTGAAATTATTTTAGCTTCTCTCTTTTTCTTTTGAAATGGAAGATGCTAATGTACAGAAGGAAGTAAGGCAATATGAAACTAGTGTATACCTCATCAAAAAAGAGGGATGCCATTTCTCTTACTTAGCTCTGCATTGATTCTTCTAACTTCCTGTAATGGACCCCATTTTTCCTTAGATGAATCATTTGTCCCTAAAATCAACCATGAAGGGTCATATTTGCCTCTGATTTCTTCCATTAGTATGGCGAATCTAATAAGCAGAACTATATACAGACATTACACACAGACTAGTTCAAAATACATTTAATTTTACATAGTATAAGGCAACTCTAAGATAATGATAAATCAAACTGTAACTGATACCAAGCTGTCATCATTGAAATGAAATCTTAAAATTGTTTAATTTCCTAGCTTGAAGAATGTATCATTTTTAATGAAAAATTTCAGACCAAATAACTTCATCCCAAGGCTGTACATATAGTTTAGAATTAAATTAAAACTAGCAGTTTTAGGGGTGCCTGGGTGGCTCAGTTGGTTGTGTCCAACTCTTGATTTCAGGTCAGGTCATTATCTCATGGTTTATGGGTTTGAACCCCACTTCGGGCTCTGCACTCATAGTGCAGGGCCTGCCTGCTTGGGATTCTGTCTCTCTCCTCTCTACCCCTGTCCTGCTTGTCTGCATGCACGTGCATGTGTGCGTGCATGCTGTCAGAGTAAAAAAATTAAAAAAAACCTCAAACAAACAAACAAACCTAAAAGTTTTAGGAAAGAACAAATGCAACTCAACAGCCAAGAGAACGATTCTGTTGAGAAAGAACACTTAAAAAGTCATATATTCCTTAATTTCAAGTTTATGAACACAAACATGTTCAACCAGAGTGCATTTTAGTAATTAACTGTATTAGGCCTTTACACTGTTGGAGGAAAACATCTAAAAGAAAGCTTTAATTAGATCTTCTCAAGGACTCTATTTGAAGGCAAGTAATTTTGTAGTTATGGGCTTATTCATTCCATTGCAGAATTGAATCCAAATTTAGTTCTTAAATTCCTTTTTAAGAAGGCAAATTATTCAGATTCATTTCAAATGGCAAGGGATAAACTGTGTAACAAATAGCCAGTAGATATTTTCCAGAAAGTTCCCTGTTTTTCCTTACATATATTTTTAAAATGTCACCAATCTTGTACATTTTGGTATCAGTCTTCATAGTTAACAATTACTGTTATTTTTCAAAGCTCAGTTAAGAATATATTCTTTCAAAAGTTCCATTTTACTCATGTCTCAACAAAATTTTATAGAGATGTTGAAATAGATAACTCTGAAAAGTTTTTCTTTATGTTTGTAGTTACTGTTCAACAGTTTAATTTTATAAGAGGTTCTCTTACTTGGCAGTATCATTTTATTCCAAGTAGTGTTAAATAAATTTCAAAGATTTTATAAGTAAAATACTATGCAGCTCCTATTTAAAAAATCCTAACTTTTTTTTCTCTCTCTCTGATATAGTACAGACAGACTTGCACAAACAACTGATTGAGGATATTTTAAAGCTCTAGAACATCACCACAGTTATAATCACGCCAAGTATCCCTTTTCAAGGAAAAATGATGATCTAAAAATATTAACACACAACTATACTGCCTTGTACCCTTTCTATAATACCTTCCAGTTTCAGTGGAATGAATAGGTTACTTCCTTATTAAATATTTGTATAACATTATAATGTTACTTGCACACTTTTTATGTGAAGATCATTTTTGTACACATTCCTCTGATTTGGACAAAAAACCAAAACCAAAACCCAAAACTGTAGCAGAAATAAAGGTGGGACTTACCCGTCGTTCCAGAGGGTGCCAGCTGGGTTTAACCCACTATTGAAGGGAAGGAAGAGGCATCCCCTTCCCTCACAGACTAATCTAGTGGCTCTGTGCTTAGTATTATAGCACCACTGACTTTTATCAGCTGCCAAACAGTGACATCTGATGTGCTTGCCTGTCCATCTACCTATGCTGGCATGTCAAAGTAAGAGTCCACAATCTAAACAATATCTCAGATGTCTTCGTGATATTTAAGGAGTGGGATTACATGAGCTTCTCTTGGAGGCATCTTTATTTTAGATGTGAATTTTGACTGTGAGCTTTAGCAAGCTCATGCAGGAGGAAGAGCAATGAATTGGGAAATGGAAAAAAGTATAAAGCAAACTCAATTTCTTTATTGTGGTGGGGGCTTTGAATGTTCCCTGTTTGAGAAAGAAGGACTGAAAGGGAAACCATATCCTAAGACTGACATTCCATCCAATAAAAATTCTCCAGAAGTAAGATTAGTGATGGATGGTGTCCAAACTGATTTGTATTGGATAGTTGTTCATCTGAAGGCTTCCCCCCCTCCTTTTTTCCCCCTCTTGCCAAATAGAAGCAGGGGTGGAGCTGAGTTCAAGCAGTTTGTTTCAAGAGACAGGGTGTGGTCTGGGTAAAGGCAAGAGAGCAGGTGATGATGACGTGTTCCTGGGAAGGTGGGGAGGTGGAAAAAGATGATTTGGTTTCTTAGCAAGTTTTCTGACTCTGTACGGCATATGCCTCATTGACCTTGTTCTTTTATTCTTAAAGAGTTGGAAACACTTAAGAAATTACCAAAGAAACAGTCTGTATTTTTAGGGCTTTATGCCGTCAACTCTCATTTCTTCATCTCCCTTAAATCCTAACAGTTATGCAGTTTCCTTTGTCTTTTCACTAAGAAAACCATGTTGGTATTTAGGTTTCCATTTTTGTGCAGGGAAGTAAATAATTATAGAGGAAGAAGCCTTCAAATCAACAACAGAACTGGTAAAAAGGAGTAGGTGACATGAGGATCAGGTCCGTTGAGTGGAATTATCCCCATTTAGTTGGCTTCCATTATGGTATGTTTCTATTGCTTAAAGCATATCTATTCATTACCCTCCCTCATGGGTCCTCTAATCTTGATTTAATTACCATGTACATTAAAGTCCAACCAATAGATGTTTGAATGCATATGAGCCATGTAAAATTCTTCACAGCTGATCATGTAGGTGTATCTTCCTTTGGTGTTCAAATAAAGTTTGATAATTGCTTCCTGGGCACACAGCCATTACATAGTGGAAAAGGCATACTAAACTGGATGAGTAGGTGTTTGCCTACCAACTCTTATTTCAGGAATTTCCCAAAATATTTCTCTACATCTGCTCACTGATATTTCAGATTCCATCAATAGGGACAAAGCCTGTTAATCCCAATTAGGGAGAATTAAAATGTAAATGTCAGTGACAATAAAAGTAGCAAGAATAACCAACAAGTATGGCATTTACTATGAGTAGGTGCTGTTCTAAACAGTTTAAATGTAGTATATATGACTGTTTACTTGGTTTTCTAGATAACAGGATTTAATTAGGGCAAGGGAGAGGAGATGCTAGATTTTTTAAGGTATTAGGTATCTTAATACCTAAAAGGTTAAGTTGTATCCAACAGCCAAGTAGGTAACATGCCCAGGACAAACTATAGAGTCCCTAATATTGCCTAAGGCAGATTCTGAACCATATTGAATAGGAAGAATTTTAGTCCCATTTGCTTTTTTATCCTTTAAACTTTATCTCTTTTGTTCCTCCTAGGCCTTTGTAAGATGTTATTTCGTTATAGTGTAATAGCACCATGGTATATCTGGGCTAAGTTTTTCCCTACAGTCAGGGGCTCACAGGCTGATTTATAGAAGTTAAAGGTCTATATTTAATAATCTGTTAAGAATCTGTTTTTCTATTTTTTTTTTTTTTTAGATTTTTTTTTTTTCAACGTTTATTTATTTTTGGGACAGAGAGAGACAGCATGAACGGGGGAGGGACAGAGAGAGAGGGAGACACAGAATCGGAAACAGGCTCCAGGCTCTGAGCCATCAGCCCAGAGCCCGACGCGGGGCTCAAACTCACGGACCGCGAGATCGTGACCTGGCTGAAGTCGGACGCTTAACCGACTGCGCCACCCAGGCGCCCCTGTTTTTCTATTTTTTAATGTTTGGTTTGCTTTTTTGGAAGGGTGTTTTACTTTTCCTCACAAATAAGTTATTTGAATGGTTTAGTTGCTTATTTGAGAAAAATTGTCCTAAAACTGGAAGAATCAGTAAGATGTCAGGTGGGTGAACTATATTCCAACCAGTCCCCAAAGACAACTTTTTCCATTTCTTTCTCTAAATTATCAGCAATGACTTTGGTGGGTCATTCCAGTGCCTCACAATATGTAGGCAACTTTCCACTGTCTCACCGAACCATTAAGGGAATTCTTTCTTTCCCATCATCAGTGGAAGGGTGGCTTGGCTGTTTAGCTGTCACTCATTCATCCCTTCTTCATGTACAGCCCTTGTTTTTTTTTTTTTTTTTTTTAATGTAAAATATACTATTGTACAATGGTGCTGTGAGCTTTGTCTAAAGTCAGAGGTCAGATGTATGTGATGAAGCTAATTTATGCTATATCAACTAAGAAGGCAAATACCACATTGAGTATGAAAGGACTGAATAGTGAAGAACACTTCCTTTATTTTCAGGTTATGTGTAGTTCACTATGATTACTGAAGCTCCATCCCACTGTAGCACTTAAAATTTGAAATCTCTCCTTTTGAGTACTTGATTCTGTCTTGTATTCTTTTCAAGTGAGAAATAATAATAGACATTCCACTAGGTTTGGTGTCAAGCAGTAAAAATTATGACATTTATTTGGTTAATGTTCTACAACTTTGTAGACACATTAACCTTCTTATTATCTATTTTGAAGACCTGAGTGTGAGTGCCCACTCTACCAAATACTTGCTGTGTAACCTTAGACAAGTGGCTTAAACTCTCTGAGCTTTAATAATTAACTGAAAAGCAAGATAGTATCTGTTTTACTAACCTAATCAGAGGGTTGCTGAGAGACTCAGATGAAACAGGAAATCATAATGGACTATTACATGGTATAATAGATCTCCTCAACCAAGTTAAATGTTTACTGAGGGAGGGACTGTTGATAACATTTTTATCTTGCCTGGGACAATGTAGCTCATAGTTGACTTTTAGGAAAAACTTGTTAACTTCTATAGAACTTTTGTTGAATAATTTTTCCCACAGATGGTTTTATTAATGAAAAAGGTGGAAATAGAAAAGTACTTTGTTATAAGCTCAATGTCTTTTTAAGTCATAAAAAGACTGCTAAACACATGAACTCCTGGAGAAAAGTTTTAGATAGCTGTATTGGCTGTCTTCTGAGGGAAGTCTCACATAGAAACAAACACATAGGATGTGCTTAATAAATGTTTGTTGAATAAATTGCAGTGTTTAGTCCCACACACCCATTCTTCTTTGACCTCATGAGAAATCTTTATTTGTAAGGGTAGCTACTCTCCAGGCAACTAGAAACTCCAGAAGCTAAAGGGGTTCCAGGAGACCAACTGAAAAATCACAGTGATAAGCAATTATTGCAGATACATTGATCCTAAGAAAAAACTATGCAGTGAAGTAATAGCTACTATTTAATGAATTCTACTATGTGCCTCACGTACATTGTTGCAGGTCTGTTAATCTCCAAGTTCAGATTCTTTCCTTCCCTGGCTTCATTTTAAGAACTACTTGGGGAGTACCTATTCCAGGGTCATAAAAGTATGAGGAAGCAGCCCTCAGCAAAATCAGCCAGTCATCTACAATTGTAGTCCTTTGTAGAATGGGGTACTTCATGTATTTGACCTCTGATTCCTTTCATCTCTGACATGATAAATTTTTCCACCTAAAAACCCAAATACTACTCAAGAAATATCTTAAATACTCAAGAATATCTTAAAAGATATTCCAGTATCTTTTATTTTGTAATTAATAGATGCTATGTTTAATTATACTGGAAAATAGTCAAGAGTGTTCATTTTTTAAGTTTTATTTAAGGTGTTTAGCCTAAATTTAATCTAAAGGTAACTTTAGGTTGGTAAAATATTTAGTGGACTGTGTTAGATATTGGTAAAATAGAAAATTTTAAATGACTTTTAAATATCAATTTTTAGGGTTTTTTTTTTTTTTTTTTTTTTTTTTTTTTTTTTTTTTGTCAGTGTTTTGGTTTGAGGTTTGTGTTTGGGTATTGGAGATGGTAGTGGATTGTGTTTTAAACATAGCCTGGTTGGCAAATTCACCTACTGAGTTAGCTTCCCATTTATACAGTTGCCTTTTATTATTTATTTATTTTTTGAACTTGTGTCCTAAGTTTTTTTATTATTATTTTTTTAATATATGAAATTTATTGTCAAATTGGTTTCCATACAACACCAGGTGCTCCTTCCAAAAGATGCCCTCTTCAATGCCCATCACCTACCCTCCCCTCCCTCCCAGTCCCCATCAACCCTCAGTTTGTTCTCAGTTTTTGAGTCTCTTATGCTTTGGCTCTCTCCCACTCTAACCTCTTTTTTTTTTTTTTTTTTTTCCCTTACTCTCCCCCATGGGTTTTACAGTTGCCTTTTAAATGCAGGGACAATTTTGTCTGTATTCTAAGACAACAGGAAGAAACTTATATCACAGAGTGTTTTCTGTATTTATATTGAGAGAGGACCCTGAATTCTTTTGGAGAAAAGATTGTAGTTTTTCAAATTCTTATGGCATTTCAACATTAATTTTTTTTTAAAGAAGTCTTTGTAATAAAACCTTAAATGTAGATCTAAGCACATGATTTGCTGTTTCAGCCCTTGTGAAGTATACAATGAAGGGCAAGGAAATGACAGTTACATGATTCACTGCAAATGAACGCTCCCTCAGGGCAGGAACTTTGCCATGTTCAATGTTATACTGTAAGACCAAGAACATTTGTTGAGTGAGTGAGTGTTAGGTCTGTCTGCCCTTACCATTGTGGTTGTAGCTCAGTAGAATTTTCATTGCAGAAACCCTCCTTTGGAACCTGGATCTCATGTTCATTGTGACTGGCTGGTTGAGGAATAGTTGAAATAGTGTTCATTGGGGTATCATCTACATTTTTGTCCTTTGTATAGCTATCACTGTTCCAAGGAAAGGAGGCTAGTTCTGAAGAAAGTTTCCTCATGGGTAACTTTGGAGAACTCTCTGATTTCTCCACTTTTCTTTCTGAAAAATATAATTATTCACCAACTCAGATAGAAACAGAATCTTTGTCCTGGCTCATGGCTGAATTGGAGCAGGGAGATCCTGAAGAACAATTACCTGGGGAAACAAAGAGTCTTGCTTTAGAGACTGCAGTCCCAGCCTCATTTTGTGCAATGCACTTGAATTCTCCAGAGTCTTCAGGAAATGCTTCTGTGATAATCAAGGTGCAGACTTCCTCTGGAAAGGCAAGAGATTCAATTTGACCAGAGTTTTTGGAGACCCCAAATTAATAAACCAATAGGGAGGAGGATGTCAGGGAGAGTAGATATTAGGAATAAATAGAGTATTCCTGGGTTTTTAAAAAATCCATCTGATTAGACTTTTTGTCTTTGACTGGGCTCCTGATGATAAATCTTAAAAACACAACCTAGAATAATCCCAGCACAGTCTCCATCACCTGTCCTGTCTTTCTGACACATCTTTTTACTATACTGTGAGTTCCTTGAAAGCAAGCATCACACTTTATTCCCTGACTTACAGATTTCTGTAGCTTTAGTGTTTAGCATGAAGGTCCTGTAGAAAGATTTTCTGAACTGACCTAAAAATTATTGCCAGAATTGTTCAACCTACTGTTAGTACAGTGAAGACCATTGTGTGATGGGCCCTACCCTACTTCTTGGACAGTCAACAGCTTGGGTGTTTGATGGCAGGACACCTCCTCAGTGCCCAGAATGGAACCTGGCCATCATCTGTACTATATTAAGTGAATGAATAGATGAATAAATACACTGATAAATCCCAGTTATCTTGCTGCTTTTGTATCAACTCAAAAGGTGGTATAGGGTAGCCTCAAAACTGCTCATGTAGGCAAAATTGATCTAGGAGACAGTCTTCTGATGGAAATTTTGATTTAATCATTTATTATCAAGATGTTGAAAAATTGTGCTTACCAGGAATAGACGATAAACGAGCTTCTGAAAGATAAAACACGAGAGTAAAGAGAATTTACATGATGGTTAATTTAGTTGGGAGAAGGGGCCATGTTATATGAGAAATAACTTGAATAAAGCAAATGGAAGGTTGACTGTAATCTGGAGTCACAGGCTATAAATTCTGTGGAAACCCAGAAAAGGTATATATTGGAATGAATACTTGGCAGGGTAGTAGAAGAACTGTGTTTTTGTCCTGTTCTACCATTGAATTGCTTTGTGATTAGGTGAAAATTACTTCTCTGGGCCTTAATTCTTCGTTTCTATCCCATTCTCTGATTGGGAACCATTACTGAACCATTAATCCTCTGGTAGTCTCTTTTTCTCAAGAAAACTTCTTTCTTTTAATCTCGTTAATTAAAATGCATATTCCATTATAAACATACTGTAGTAGTATTGTAGAAAAATAACAAAGATTAATAGTTTTCTCTGGGTGATGAGAATATGGGTAATTTAAAATTTTTTCTTTATGCTAGTATCAAATTGTATAATTTGAGATTGTATAATTTGAGATTTTCCTTCCTGAATGTGATGTACAAATGTTCTGTTCTGAATTAATATTTAAATGAATATATTTTCTTCACTTGGTGCAAGAACTGTTTTGGGCTTGCACCCTGACTTGCAGCATTGATTAGCTTTGTAACCTTCGGCAAGGCTAGCAAAATGCTCAGCCTTGGCTGAGGTTTTGAGGCTCATTTAGTGTTTCTGAATTTCACTTTTCTTATAAAATGTAGGTAATGCATCCTTCAAAATCTTGATGTGAGAATTAAATGAAAGATTGCTTATAAAGTATAAACTCAGTGTTTAGCATAAGATAGATCATCATACTTGTTACTCTTCCCTAAATTAATTATTTGGTAAGAAACTTAAAAAAAAAACATGTTTAGGAAGCTATGCATCATTATTAATTTGTTTTACTCTTAAAAAATATGTTTATTCTCATATTTTGTTGCTATTTGTATGTCAAGAACTAATAGTTAATTTATGAAAATAAACCAATCTTTTCACAGCCATTAAAACTATTGTGTCACACACACACATAAAACAAACAAACAACAAAAAACCCTGCTATCTTTTCTTTTTTGGTTGTTTTGTTGAAGAATCACTTGGATTTGAAATAATAATTGTTTTACAATAGAAATTTCTGAGCCTGTAACAGATCAGCTATTAAACTTTACAACATGAATTAGATTTCAAGGTTAATTGAAATAAAAAGCAAATCAAAAAGCTTGTGACAATACTTCTCCTCAGAATCTGGAAGTCCTCAGAGTCTGCTATCTCCTTTTTCTCTCTGTGCCAGTGAATTTGAACTGTGGTTATTGCCTGGACGTGGCATTCAAATGTGACAGACTGACCACTGGTTGTAGAGATGTCTTGAAGATGCTGAAGAAACATAGAATTCACAGAATGGAAGAAACTCTTTCACCATATGCAATGATTTAGGATGCCTACTGTGGTAAGTATGCTTTTTGTCATAGTTATTGACATCTGACTGTCCTTTAAGCAAAACAAGGAGTTGCTGGGACGCTTTGTGCTTTATAGTGTGCTTGACAGTCACATAGAAGTTATTTTTACCTTAATATCATAGAGAAAGTTTTTTTTCACTTCCCCAAGATCTATTTTTCAAAATAGGGAACCAATTAGTTGGAAACTCTTCCCTTTGTTGTACTATTTTGTTGAGTTCATATATAGTCATAGATTTAATCTTTATTACTGGTCACGTAGCGTGGGCAGTATTTGTAATTTGTTAAGGATTCTGAATCATGAGTTAGAGGACTTGGACCAAAATCTCAACTCTTCCACTAGCTGGTTGATGCTGATCATAGGAACTTGGAAACTTTTTTTTTAAAAGATTTTATTTTTAAGTAATCTCTTTACTCAACATGGGGTTCAAATTAATAACTGCGAGACCAAGAGTTGCATGCTCTGACAGAGCCAGCCAGGTACCCTTGAAAAACTTGGGAGCTATTTAAAACAAAAATTTTTTTAAATGTTTGTTTATTTTTAGAGAAAGAGAGAAAAACAGAGACTGGGTAGGGGAGGGGCAGAGAGAGAGGGAGACACAGAATCCAAAGCAGTCTTCAGGCTCTGAGCTCTCAGGACAGAACCCAACGTCGGGATTGAACCCATGAATTGTGAGATCATGACTTGAGCCTAGGTTAGATGCTTAAACTGACTGAGCCACCCAGGAGCCCCAGAAGTTGGAAACTCTTAATCTCTGTGGAATTTAGCTTCTTTATCTGTGAAATAAGGCTAGCAAAATGTTCAGCCTTGGTTAAGGTTTTGAGGCTCATTTAAGATAAATAATCTGAAAACCTTCTTTAAAGAGTGAAGAGTTATACTGTTATATAAAAAGTATATAAAAATAGGTGGTTTGATCTCACAGTGCATGCATGAATGGGTGGCATTTGTGTAAATATCCACCTTAAATCTCGATTCCCTTCCTCTCCTGTTTTCAGCTCCAGAATCCTCTAGAATCTAGAATTACATTTCAGATTATAACTCTAGAAAGGGAGTATCTGAAGTCCTATCAGGTGAGACACACTGACCACGAGCACAGCCCTTGAGGCCTGATGACCAGGGCTGCATTATCACAGGGAAGGAATGTAGTAGGAAACTTGTAGAAATAATAAACACATATTGTGGACAGCCTCTGCTGCAAGCAAGCTTCCAGAATCTAGAGTAATGCTCCTTCTTCTTCTTTTTTAAAAAATATTTATGTATTTATTTTGAGAGAAAGAGACAGAGACAGAGAGCACACAAATGCCTATGAGCAAGGGAGGGGCAGAGAGAGAGGGGGATAGAGATCCCAGTCTCCACCTTGTCCATCTCATGATTGTGAGATCATGACCTGAGCTGAAATTAAGAGTCAGATATTTAACTCCCTGAGCCACCCAGGCATCCCGCTCCTTATTCTTAATGACATTGTTTCCTGTGGCTTCCTTCCTGTATTTGGTACACGTTAAGTCTGCCCTGCTTCTCGTTTCAGCCAGCAAGAAGCAGTGGTTCCATTTCTGTCAGTTTTGGAAACTGGGGCACAGTGAGCCCAGAGGTTTCACCTTACTTTGGGTTGGCCTCGTTGATTGAATCCTGCTTTTTCCATAGATGATACAGGAGCCTTCTTAATCCTGATCTCTCACTGTTCGCCAAGCAGGAAATAGACATTGCTTTGCTTATTGACTTCTTCAAAAGGGCATCTTATTGCTGGTTCGGAGAATCGGATAAACCATGAGGTCAGGTAGAGAATAGTCTACTTGGAGAGTGGAATCCAAGAATTGCCCTCCAGAGCTGGAGATTGACCTAGACCAAAAGTCTAAAGAGTATAGGATCAACCCTGAGTTTATCCCTGAGTAATGCCCTGTGACATTGAACAGTAATTTCTCCCCTTCTGGTACTCACTTTTAGCATCATAAAACAATTATTTCTGAGGTTCTTCTTAGTTTTCCCTTTTTCTTCTTCTTACTGCTTTGATAACATCTACAATTTATCTATAAAATCTTAACTTCATGCAGTATGGATAAGTTACCTTGGTGAACACAGGGGCTACAACACAGGTGGATCTGGACAGGTTGCTGCAGGGACTCAGCATCTGGTTTAAGAATTAGAAGAGACACTATCATCCATACTGTCAAGGTCCTGAAACTTAGGTACATGGTGGCCATGGACTGACTGAATCAATTTTAGCTGCTACCACCACACCCCAGATTTCCTCTTTGAAAAGGATAAAGCTTCTAATTTAAATGTTATTTGAGATATCTGTTCCTGTGCCACCTTTTTTTCCCTTTCCTGCAGCTTTCCTTCAGCTGAGATGGTGAAATGTAACACTAGGCAATTACATTTGGGAAATGAGTTTTGGCAATTATGTAGAGACTGTATATAAAAGGCATAAATAACTTGTAAGTTTTACTGACTAGCTTTTTTTTTCTCCTCTATACAGTTGCTCTTGTCTTCTCTTTTAGGCCTTTGTAAAAGCATCTCCCTGCCCCCCTCCCCTCTTCTTTTAATTAAAAGGGAATTCATTCCATGGATAGTTGGAATACTCTTTTATGGGACTGAGCTCCTAGAAACCAACTGTCTCTTATGATCTGGGACATAAACAAATGGCTGACCCACAGAACTACCATGGAGTTATTTCTGAGACCCGTGGATTTCTTTCTTGTTCTTTTTTGAGGTCATGCAGCTGAAGGTTCCCCTCATGTATACTTTTTAAGAAAGTTGGATTAATTCCTTTTTCTCTGGGCCTGTGTCTCCATTACTGGGACCCCTCAGAAGGCTTTTAAAACTGAACATACCCTTTGGGGGTCAATATACAGTGGTTGAACTAAGGTAGAATAACTTGATCTGATGTTGGAGGTTTCATTAACCAGGGAACTGATGGTCAAAGAAACTCTAGTGGTTTTCTTCTTTATCCTGTTGTAGAAACAAAACCAAACACAGTCCAGTGAAAGAAATATTAGAGGCAGCTTTGATAGAAATGCTTCACTGTATTCATTTGAATGTATCACATTTTCACTTATAATCCTTTTGTTTTTGATTTGTATTATAATTTTAGCTTTTTTCTCTTTGATCAATTAGTAGATTATGGCTCTTAATAGTTCTGCTTTAAATTTCCTTTGTCTTAGTCTGATAATCAGTGAGCTGTTACTGAACACTTAAATTATGTGGAAGATATAATTTATAAAGCAAATAATCACATTAAAGTTTGGGAAAGTTTAGGAGTTATTTTGGTGTGTTGATTTATTTTTAAAATTTTTTAAAAACGGTTTATTTATTTTTGATAGAGAGAGAGAGTGAGAGAGAGAGAGAGAGACAAAGCTTAAGTGGGGGAGTGACAGAGAGAGAGAGAGGGAGACACAGAATCTGCAACAGGCTCCAGGCTCTGGGCTGTCAGCACAAAACCTGCTTCAGGGCTCGAACCCATGAACTGAGAGCTCATGACCTGACGTGAAGTCAGATGCTTAACCAACTGAGCCACCTAGGTGACCCTGGTGTATTTTTTTAAAGTAGAATTTCCTCTATATTCTTATTGCAACAAAAGCACATTCACATTCTTTACTTACTCTGACATTTCTGTAGCATATTCCATGCACAATCACAGAGAGAAACGTTTTCTTCCCTCTTCCCTTGTAAGAAAGAGAAAAAAGAAATTCTGTCTGGATCTCACTGGAATTTAATAAAATTTAATTCAACTATATTGTATTCACGCCAGAACCAGCAAATTAGTTTACAAGCAGTAGGTCAATCCAGAACATCTGAATTCTTGACTAAGGATGGAACTACTTTAATATTTTCAGTTTAAAAAATCCAGACATTTACCTTTACAGAGCTATAGCAGTTGGCATCCAGAAGAGGTACTGAGTCACTTCCCAAAAACAACATTTCAGAGGGCAGATGCTGGTGTCTGTGAATTAGTGTTTTGGTCGAAAGTCTTCAGCATATTTATTATAATAAGAAATCCATTGAAGCACATTGCTGTGTTGAAGGATGTTGTCAATGTTCATATTATCTCTATGAGTAGGTACTTAATAGAGAAATATATCTTGGTTCTTAGTATTAAGAACAATCAGGCTTCTGTGCTAGTCCTTTGGTTTTCCTCACAGGTACTGCAAGTCTTAGTATTGATTATATTTCCTCTGTGTTAGCTATTTGAAAGTCTAGTGGTCATTTCATAGGCAGTAATTCAATAGACATTAGAGTCAGGATCTCTTAAATTTGTAACCTGATATTTTTTCCCCTGCTATGTCTATGATGATTTATTTACCCAAACCAACATGTAGATCACATGATCCCACAAAGAACTTTTATTTTATTTTCAGATAGAAGAGATGGAAGAGATATACAGACTAGCCTGAATAACAAAATAATACGATTTTCAGAAAGCCATTCGCTTATGGAAGTAGAATATTTGAAATTGTAACTATTCCAGAAAACCCAGGCTCTAAGGTCACTTTATACTTCAGTGCTTTTTAAAAAAATTTTTTAATGTTTATTTAGAGACAGAGTGTGAGCGGGGGAGGGGCAGAGAGAGAGGGAGACAGAATCTGAAGCAGGCTGTAGGCTCTGAGCTGTCAGCACAGAGCCTGACTCAGGGCTCAAACTCACGAGCTGTGAGATTATGACCTGAGCCAAAGTTGGACACTTAACTGACTGAGCCTCCCAGGCACCCGTATACTATAGAACTTTAATGAAAAAAAAAAAATTAGTTCCCACTTAAAAAAAAATCTTCTACATACAGTGTTTGATGCCATCCATTAGAATAAGATTAATGTCCTTTTAACCTTAATACATAATCTCATAATTCTTAGTGGCTTTTTCAGTCTTTAAAAATTCCCTTATCATCTTGAAGTTTTATAACTAAAATTTTGGTGATGTAAAATATTTACTAGGGGCACCTGCGTGACTCAGCTAGTTAAGTGACTGACTTACATTATTTTATAAAGTAAAAGATTAAAAAAAATCTTTGAACTGGAGTTGCCTTTTTTTTTTTTAAGGATTGTTGTTTTTTTCTTTTATTTTTTAAATTTTTATTTATTTCTGAAAGAGAGCAGAGGAGGGGCAGAGTGGGGGGCGGGGTTGGAGAGTGGCGGGTAGGGAGGGGAGAGAGAATCCCAAGCAGAATCAGCACTGTCAACGCAGACCCTGATGCAGGGCTCCAACTCACTAACTGTGAATTCATGACCTGAGCCAAAATCAAGAGTCAGATGCTTAATTGACTGAGCCACCCAGGTGCCCCAGTTTTTTTTTTTTATTTTGAAAGAACAGGTAGAATTATAGTTTAGTAGTTCAGAAGAAGATAGGTTCAGTTCTGTGAGAGTACATGTGCTAAAGGAATTGCAGACATGTGTAGATTACCTTTATGTCCAAAATTGGTCACAGAGTCTGTACCTGAAGACTCTCTAAACAGGGTAGATTCAAACCTCGAAGTGTTGCCTGTATTTATTTGACTTGGATCATTTTTCTAATGAATGAAAACTTCACAAACACGTCAGCTTTTTGCTTTTTTGACTGGGAACCACATTGTGCTGAGTCTTTATTTTCTTTAGTAACATTGAACACTGAAGAAAGGGAACTGAGACTCCCGACCCCCTTCCTCTTAGTCATGCCAGAGTTGTGTTTGTTGACTGGCCTTCTGTCATTCTGGTGGGTGACTTGCCAGAATGCCCAGGCTTGGGCCTGCTTGCCCTTTGGCTGTGTTGAGAATTCTGTGCAGTCTGGGGAGGGGCCACTTGAAACACCTCAGCTTTTGAACTTTTGAATACTTTCTGATGTCTTCTATGCTAAGACCCCAGGAACAACACAAAGGAATTTAGAGTTAGCTGTCACAATGAAACTGTATGAAAAGATCAGTCACGCAGAAGATGTATAATAATGATATAGAAACTACCTTAACAGTGCAGAAGATGTATAATAATAATATAGAAACTACCTTAACAGTGCTGTAAGACATCAAAAGTGTTAATGTCATAGACATTAAATACTGCCAGTGACCTCGCAGAATAGCACAGAACCAGTCACCAGAACTTAGAAGGATGTTAAAATTGGAAAATATGAAGTGTGTAGGTATGTGAGTTGGGATGGGAATGTGTAGTGTTGGGGTGAATACTTGTGGGGGGTGGGTAGAAAAAGAAAACAAATAATATAGGGAACATTAAGCTGCCAGATACTGTGCTTATCTCTTTATGTCACTTGTGGAGAAAGCATTCCATAGCCATTCAATGGTGAGGAACACTATGGGATCACATTTCCTGGATTTACTATTTATCAAGTATATTAGGCTTCTCTCTAAGTGTCATGTTTCCCATTCTGTAAAATAGGCACAAAAATAGCATTTATTTCTGGGGTTGTTTTGAGGATTAAATGAGATAGCCCACAGAAGTACTTAATGCATACATGTACCACATATCAAGCACTCAATAAATGTTAGCTGCCATTATTGTTGTGACTGTGGTTGTTATGTATAGATACAGGTAAAGTTCCACCTTTCCTCAGGGGTTTCTAATTTAGCTCTCTTTGATTTCCTTCTCTTGTGAACTTAAAAACCTCTTTCATACACTTTTGTTTTGAGTTATTTACTATTGCGTACTTTCATTTGGAAGCTCCTTAACATTAAAGATCTTTTCAAATGTCTCCCATCCTCAAAGTATCTATTCCAGTGTTGAACAGAGAGTAGGTGTGGCACTGATTGATTTCATAGATTAATGCATAGGGAGATGCTATTAATAATCTTAGAAGGTGTGCAGTGTTTGCGCTTTTGCCTTCAACCCCATCCTACAAATAAGAACGAATGAAGTAGATTCCTTCTCTTCTGATGTTGGCAGTCAATCTTCATACCATACCAGCCATCCTAGGTGGAGTTAACCCATCACCAGTCATTGAAGATCAAGAAAGACATGGGAAATCTTGCCTATCATCTTCAAAAAATAAAATTAAGGGCCAGAGAGGTTACATTATTTGCTCAAGGTCATGCAATTTGTTGGCACAGGAGTCAGGATTAGAATACAAATCTCCTGTCTTCTAGTGCAATCCATATACACCCCTAGCAAATAGATTCTGTATTACCAGATAAATGTAAAACTGTGGATATTCCTCTCAGTAGTTGAGACTGTAGTGATTGTTTTTCTTTTATCAGGATCCATTGTATTTATGGTTCTGAATTCAGTGGATAATGAAACAGCCTTTTTACTTTGTATGTAAGCTCCATGAAGTCATGGAGCTGTTCACTCTGGTGAACACTAGGCACGCTAGTGCCTAGAATAGTGCAGTTGGCTGATACTTCAGCTGAGAATGTGTGGCTTCTAGAGACTCTAACCTTTGAGTGTTAGACCCTGGAGAGAAATTGTGTATACAGCAGGGACACTGTGGCTGTGGCAAGAAGATAAAAATGAAATGCTTCCCCTCATGGGAAGGGAAGGATCAAGTGAGAGAGTGTGTATGAAACTTTTGGAACTTCTTGGAAGAAACATGCCTTATAAATAAATATAAGGTCAGTTGGTTCAAGAGGCTAGAGTTTCCTCTAAGCCCCTTGGCATGTCTCATAGGAGGAGCTAGAAAACATCAACAGAATAGTCTTGGTGGTGGATGAGATTTAGGTTTTTGCCCAGCTTGAAATTGTCTGATGTCCCTAGGCAAATGAGAACAAAAACCAGAAATCCAGTCCTTATAAAGGGAAGGTGATACTGTGCCTCCTAACATTCCAGATACTTCCTGTTCTAAGCAGGAACAATCAGACTTCCTGGGCAAGGCACCAGACAGCCCATGCTGTCACTTAATCCATGGAGTGAGGAGGCCTGGCAGGACTTTCTCTCCTGTCTCTGATCTTCCAGCCAATGAAAGGAGATGGTGATAACTAATGGAACCAAGAAGTACCCTGCATCTTACTTTGGGTTAGCATGAATTAAACAATCTGTGTCTGAAGATCGTATCGAAAAGGATGAAAATATAGAGAGACCAGGTAATTTGGGAGAGAGAGTGCTAATTCAGGATTGAGAAAATCTAGATTTTGATTCTAGATCAGTCAATTAGTTATATGACCTTGGGCAAGACCCTTTGGGGTCTCAGTTTTCTCATATCTAATGAAAAGTGAGAAGTGAGATGGTCCCTGAAATTTCTTCTAGGTCTCTTAGCTCTTTTTAAGTATTTTTAAATTCTCAGGGCCTGATTATGCTTTAAAATCTCTGATTTCTGTAATTACCTGAGCAGATGAAATTCTATCAGAGGATCAGAGAAAGAAAGATGCACACTGGACCTAAAAGCAGAAGTGGTGGCATTTAGGCTACTCCAGAACCCAAAGGTCTGAAAGATGAGCTGAGTTTTAGAAATTACTTAAATGGTTAAAAGTGTTACTTATTTATGAAAGCAAACCTTTCAGAACTCATTTGGTTAAGTGATGAAACAAAACTGAATGTGAGAACACTACCTCTCCTCTATTTCTAGAAAAGGAAGAATTTTAAAATGAAAGCTCATTTTAAAATATTGAGTTCTGTGGCTAAAGCTACTGTAGTCTTTGAATTCAATTCTCATGTATTTTCCTCTAGGGATTAGAAAAGGAGGTTTTCAAAGGGAAAAAAAGCAACCCTTTGCTTGACTGCTATGAAATAATGCCACACTCCAGAGTATCAGAGTGAAAATGTGGATTCTAAATATGTGTGGGCCCTACACACAACTTGTCCTGAAGAGTTCCTTCTTGATTTTAGGTAGCACTCGGGATGTCCTTGAGAGAAAAAATAACTAGGGATTTTACTTTCATGATGAGTTATGCTAGCAGGCTTCATGGCTCACGTAAATGGTAACCTTTGCTGAGTGTAACCCTAGCTCTTTGTAGAGAGAACAGAATTAGACTCCACCAAATGAAGAGTCCAAGACTTGGCAGTCTTACCCTGGAAAGATGACAAGATACATAGAGATCATACAAATGAACAATGCTGATGTCCTTATAACATTGCATGAATAGCTAGGATGTCTGCAGAGTTATACTAGCTTCATGGATATAATATAGGTGCAGTGGTCTGAAAAATAGACCATTTGAGCTATTTAAAAGTGAACAACTGAAGAATCTGATAGTAGCTACATTAGGCAAAAATTGGAGAAAGAGAAGTGATATAAGACAGATTAGCAACATATATTTCAGTGTCTTAAAATGTCACGTTGTAGTGAGAAAACTTAGTGAAAATTCACATACTAAGCTGAAGTTGGTGCATTCTTCTTAAGTGTTACTTATTTGACTTGATGGAGAAGTTTATTGTGCTGTTTCAATATGTTTTTTGTGTGCCTATTTTATGATTTAGTGTTTATCTTAAATGTTTATCTCTTGCTTGATAACAAGTCCCATACTAAGTAACGTATATTTACAGAAAGCTCATTAATTTGCATTGTCCACAAAGCACCAGATTCTGCGAAGGCACTGTTTGTTTTCACATTATACCTAACAGAGCAAGAGGAGGAAGAAGTAGTAGTTGAGGAAAGAAGTACCTGAGTTCAGTTAGAAAAGGAGTTGTCAGTTGTGTCTATGTGTGATGATTTCTGTCACTTTTTCAAGAAGTTTATTTATTTAATTTGAGAGAGACAGAGCAGGGGAGGGGCAGAGAGAGAGGGAGAATCCCAAGCAGGCTTCTTGAGGTTGGCACAGAGCCCAATGTGGGGCTCAAACCTGTGAAATTATGATCTGAGTCAAAACCAAGAATTGGATGCTTAACTGACTGAGCCACCCAGGTGCCACTGATTTCTACCAGTTTTTGAGCAATGGCAGAGTTCCTCTTGTCTGTGGCCCATGGGTGCCATACAGAAATGAATAGATTTGGCTTGTGAACAGACTCAGGTTTTAAGAAAAGATGGTGTTTGACCCTGAGTATTTTGATGATGGTTTTGGAAAGTTCTTAAGAAAGTTGTAGTACATAGGGAGTTGTACCAATGGACCTCATTTCTTCCCGTTTATCTAGACCATTTTCTAGCAATAGTGCGTTTTTATTTTTCCAGATGTCTTTATGCTTTACCATACTACCTTCAGGCTTGGTTCTGTCTCTCCATTTTTTGTTCTTTCTGTCTTGCTTTTCAGAAAGAAAAAAAAAGAAATTACCTGTTTTTATTTTTATTTTTTTAAATTTTTTTTTTTAATATTTATTTGTTTTTGAGACAGGGAGAGACAGCATGAACGGGGGAGGGTCAGAGAGAGAGGGAGACACAGAATCTGAAACAGGCTCTAGGCTCTGAGCTGTCAGCACAGAGTTTGACACGGGGCTTGAACTCACGGACCGTGAGATCATAACCTGAGCCGAAGTTGGATGCCTAACCGACTGAGCCACCCAGGCACCACCTGTTTTTATTTTTAAACTAATGTGAAGCATGGGCTGTTGTTTTCTAGACAACTAGAGATTTTACCTGATCATACTTAATGTTTTGCTCTTCCCTAAAGTTTGTCAAAATTCTTGGTTTTACACAGTGCCAAATAGATCTATACTAAGGAGATTAGCAGTCATGTCTCTCCGTGTTAGTATAAAATATTCACTTACCTAGTTCTTAGGGTTTTCTGCAGTAACTAAATAGTGTTTTGATGTAAAACTACTAAGTCTATGCAGCTCTTTAATTTTTATTTTTTGTTAATTTTTTATTTGAGTATAGTTGACACAAGTTATGTTGTGTCAGAGAGATATGTTCAGGTGTACAACATAGTGATTCATCTATTTAACATCTTTTTATGTTATACTATTCTCTTCACAAGTATAGCTGCCGTTTGTCACCATATGATGCTTTTACAATATCATTGCTCTATTTCTTATGATGTGCCTTTTATTCCTATGACTTATTTAATATATTACTGAAAGCCCATATCTCCCACTCCCCTGCATCCATTTTGCGCATGTCCCCACCCACCCCCTTCTCTCTGGCAGCTTCCAGTTCTCTATATTTTTAGGTCTGATTCTGCTTTTTGTTTGTTTGTATTCATTTGTTTTGTTTTTTAGATTACACATATGAGTGAAATCATATGGTATTTGTTGTTCTCAGTTTGACTTATTTCACTCAGCAAAATACCCTCTAGGTTTATCTGTTGTTGCAAATGGCAAGATCTCATCCTTTTTTATGGCTGTGCAATATTCCAGTGTGTGTGTGTGTGTGTGTGTGTGTGTGTGTGTGTATGTATACACTACATCTTTTTTATGCATTCGTCTTTCTACAAAGCTATTTTATTGAAAAATTTTTTACCATTATTATTTTTACTGTTTATTTATTTTTGAGAGATAGAGACAGAGTGCAAGTGGGGGAAGTGCAGAGAGAGGAGGAGACACAGAATCTGAAACAGGCTCCAGGCTCCAAGCTGTCAGCACAGAGCCTGACACAGGGCTCCAATTCATGAGCCGTGAGATCATGACCTGAGCCGAAGTCGAAGGCTTAACTGACTGAGCCACCCAGGTGCCCCTCTACAAAACTGTTTTAAAAGATAACTACTAGATTCTAAGTAGCATACAGAGTTCTATTTGGCTCTCTATGTGTCTCAACCTTTACTGTTCTGGTTTTCCTATTATCAGGGTCCACATTGTGCATGGCCTTTCTCAGAATGCTTCTCCAACATGATGCCTGGTCATGAGCAGGAATGTCACTACTTCCTCTCTCTGGTGCTGAGATCTGAGTAGGCTTGGAAAAAACTGTGACGTACCTTGAAACTCTTGCTGACTAAGGGGCTCTTTTGAGGTGTATGGTCTTTGCTTTTGTGACTTGTTGTTTTAGGTCAGGAATTGGAGAAGCATTAGCTGAGTAGTTCATTTCTGATCCATATGTTGTCAGTTGGGGCAGCTGGGCCTAGAAAGTGCATTTTTCCAGGATATTTTCCTTATTAACATGTCTGGCACCTTGGTGCTGCTTAGTGTCTGTCTTTGTGTTTGTCTTTCTTTTTTTCTCTTCACATGGAATCTCTTCCTCCAGGGCCTCTTCCTGTGGTTTGGATTTTTCACATGATGGTGGCCCCAGGGTAGTAGAATTTCTCTTGAGTTTCTCACCTGGCATAGGGTTCTAAGAGCAAGTGTTGCAATAATTTATTTATTTATTTATTTATTTATTTATTTATTTATTTATTTATTTTCTTTCTTTCTTTCTTTCTCTCTCGCTCTCTCTTTTTTTTTTTTTTTTTTTTTTTTTTTTCAGAGAGAGGGTGGCAGAGAGAGAGCATGCATGAGCATGAGCAGAGGGAGGGGCAGAGGAAGAGTGAGAGAATCTTAAGCAGGCTCCATGCCCAGTGCAAGGAGCCCAACTCAAAGCTTGATTTCAAGACTGTGAGATCATGACCTGAGCCAAAATGAGAAGTTGGATGCTTAGTCAACTGAGCCACCCAGGTGCCACTATTCTTTGTCTTTTGAAGGGAAACTTCTCTCAGTTTGTTTTGTTGTGATTTCTTGGACCCTCAGTTATGGCAGTATGGGAACTAGTTGTCAAAAACCCAATTTATAGAATTCTTGTTTTAAAAAATTCTGGTCTTATGACTCAAATACTAAGACAAACAGATGTTTTGTTTGAATTATGTGGCAAGCTACTTTTTACTTAGTATTGTTAGAGTTTTTGAATTTAGCTCATGGTTGGGTTTGGTAGATTCTTTTTTATTACTTGAGCATAAAATATTGAAACTGAACCAGCCCTGGGGCAAAGGAGCCGTGGTGGCAGAGGCCTAGACTCTAGGAGAATAATCTGCATTATCTTCTGGTCTCATTCTCCAGCACTGGCAGTGAGTGTACTGATGAGGGATGTCAGGAGAAGACTCGCTTAGAGTTAACTGTCTTGGAAGCAGTCAATCACCTTCAATCCAACTTTTGGCAGACCTACCAAATTGATGAAAGTTTATATTTTGTAAGCTCTCTCCACCTCTGTCATCACTGACTCTCCAGAACCCTTTCCCGTAGAGTTTTCTTCCTTTAGATTGGGCCCTCCAAAGCTATCACTTCCTCAAGCCCACATCAAAACTTACCTGTTTTATATATATATTAATACTCTGATAGAATGGGGCACACAAAGATACCAATTTCTCCAGCCTTTCTCTTGTTTTTAAAAAAGAGTTTAGAGTGGGAGAGAGCCAAAGCATAAGAGACTCTTATGCTGAGAACAAACTGAGGGTTGATGGGGGGCTGGGAGGGAGGGGAGGGTAGGTGATGGGCATTGAAGAGGGCATCTTTTGGGATGAGCACGGGGTGTTGTATGGAAACCAATTTGACAATAAATTTCATATATTAAAAAAATAATTAAAATAAAATAAAATAAAATAACAATAAAAAAACAGTAAGAGCCATTACTTTAGCCCAAATGTTACCCTCTCTGGTGGTTGCACTCTGAAGTAGATAAACCAGTTGGGAAGTCATCTTGTAGGTGGGGGAGATTAGATTCCTCCTAATGTCTTTCCCATCCTGCTAAGTTCAGAAGAGACTAATATTTAACCTTAAAACTTTTATTTCCTTTTATATTTCACCTAACATAGAGGATATTTGTCCTTTTCGATGCCACTCCTTGAGTATGTAAGTTTTTATGTTATAAAATCATACCTGACTTTTAAAAGAGGCCTTTCCATTTCTGTTTGCCCTACACACACATAGAGTTATTGCCAAGAGGAATACTGTGTGCACAGGACAGCTAAGACCACATACTGTCCTTAGATGGGAGTCAGGTTACCCACCACATGGACAGCGGCATGTGCTAGAGCTATGTGTAACTAGAAGAGTTCCAGAGAGAGGAATCTGTAGCATTAAGCAGGCTTTGCAAATTAAAAAAAAAAAAGACCATGTACAATCCGTTCTGAGTTATGATTTTTAACAATTATAAAATAAGATTAATACCCAGGCACTGTATTAACCACTTTATATGCTTTTCATTATTCATTCTTCACAAACCCCAAGATGTACAATTACTATTATTCTCATTTTATAAGTGAGGAAGAATAAGCTTATACAGGTTATACAGATTGCCCAAAGTCACATAGCTAGTGAGTGGTGAAGCCAGCAATAAAATGCACATAGTCCATCTCTAGTTCAGAGAGCTCTTAACCTCTATTATGAGAAATATACTTCCCTGACCTGTATATTTCTTGGGAAATCAGAGGAAAGGGTACCTAGGTTCTGAGGGAAAGCCCAAAGTTCAACTTTGTAACTAGCCTTTGGGTTCAGGAGGGACCTTTTAAGGATGAGCAGAATTATCCACGAATAATCTCATACACAGGACCCTGGGTTAAAAACTTAACTCTGACAGTATTCTGTTTATTGCTTAGGTGTGTAAGAAAATACGATGTGTTGATATAAATTGAACTGGACAGTGTGCAAAAAGCTATTTGCAAAATGTGGGAGAGATGTGTGGTAACTGTAATGATTCCATTTTTGAGATGTGAAATAGCTTTGGGTCAGAGCCACAAAGACCCATATCAGAGGCCCTTGGCAGAGATAAAATTGAAACTGTGTTCAGTGAATAAAAATATTTAAGAGGTCCAAAGGGCAGATTCTCCCTTTGTCCTGCCCCTTCACTACAGAGTATGATTTAATGATACCTCACCTCACTTCTCTCCAGAAAGTTCTTAAAGATTTGCACACAGGAAGGAGACTCTTGCTGATTAGGACAGGTTAGCAGGACATATTTCTCTCCTAACTTTCTTCTTTTAGCACAGATTAATTTAGCTCATTGTCACCTTGGCAGTGTTGAACTGTGTGAAAGACTGAGAAACTAAGTACAGACTAGGGGAGAGAAGTGTGACAGTGACAGCTCATGGAGGCAAGGGGAAGTTTGAAGTGCCAGGAGATGGGGGTGGGGTGGGGCCTGGGTCATAATAGCAGACACATGTGCAGAACAGGAGCTTTTCAGGGAGGGTACAGAGAAGCTGGGGTTTAGAGAGAGCTAAGAGAGGAAGTCAGGCTTTGCAGCTTCAGACTTAATCTCAGGGCTCTCCCTGATTTGTCCAGTCACTTCTGGGACAGTGCAGAAGTGATGTTCCCTAGAATCATAGACTCCTTAAATATTAGAGTCCAAAATGACCTTAGAGCCCATCAAGTAAGTGTGGGTCCTCAGTTTTAGTTTAAAGGAACTTAGAGCGATTGTCTAGTTGACCCAAAAACAGTTTGGATGTTTATGTCAGGCTTTAGCATCACTTTCTTTTACAGTTTTATTTCCTGTTAAGAATTCTATCCCTAAAAGACTGTGTGTGTATTGTATGATGTCTGTGTTTATTCTGATTTGTCAGACCATAGAGTGAAGGATGGTGATTTTAGTTATCTTTTTAGCTGCATTACTGAAACCAAATTAGTCAATCTGTAGAACTTTGTTGAGTATTCACTTAGTGCATTCCTTAATTTCTGAGGGCTGAACAGCATTTCTTAGGTACATAATTTGGATAGCACTTTGCTTTCTAGGTGCTCATGTGTTGTGCAGGGAGATAATAACAATTTCAAGCACCATGGAAGAACATTTGATAGTTTTACAGTTGTTCTCAAAATTTAACATGCATTTGCATCACCTGAAAATCTTATTAAAATGCAGATTCTGATTTAGTAGGTCTGGGTTGGGGCCTGAGATCCTTCATTTCTCACAAGCTCCTAGATAAAACTGATGCTGCTGGTCTACAGACTACACTTTGATCAATAGTATGAGCAGAATCTTAACATTGGTTAAAATGGGAGGCATGCATAGGGAATAACAAGTAGGTCAGTTTAAAAGGATAGAGAAGGTTGGAAAGATTGGTTAGGATCAGATCTCAAAGGGCTTTGAGTACCAGGGTAGAGATTTAGGAGATATATCTCTTAAGGAATCATTGTGGGTTTCTGTACTAGTATAGAATAACATGACAGGGCCTGCACTTAAGGGAGATTTATTTGTCATCATGTATAGGACAGAGCGGATGGAAGTTTCATATTAACTATCAAGTATCAGAGACTCAACTTCTGGCCCTTAATGCCAGTTGAGAAAAAGTTGCAGAAAGGAGAGAGAGGAGAGGGCTGGCAACCAGGAAGCTACCTGTTTGACAGAGTGGCCCTGGGTGGGGTGCTGGGGAGTTGTTTGGTTCATAAATCTCTTTAGTCTGCCCAAATTCTGAGAGATCACCACCAATCCCTTGTTTATTTAAGGATGCAGTCATAAACTATGTACTTGGTAATTTTTTTTTGATAGATCCAATTCAACCAGAATGTATTGAGTGTCAGGTATGTTGCTTGCTTTGCTATCTCAGGTATCTGTGTATTTCCCAAAGGGTCTAATGCCCTTCATCAAAATCATTGTAATATTCATAGATGAAGGTAGGAATTCATCTTGTTTAATTCTCACATTTTACCATAAGGTAGTTAAAATAGTATACACAAAATAAAGGATTGTTGGTTACAATTGAGGGAAGGAGGGTGGGGGTTAGCTTTAGGGGAGAAGCACATAGATAATGTCGGTTATTGGCATTGTTCCCGTTCTTGGGTTGAATAAGGGGTTCACAAGATTCATTTTATTATTTCCTATAAATAAGGAAATAAAGAAGGGTCAGGCATGTTAATCTATAATTTATAATATAAATTATTATATGTGTTAGGCACCTTAGGTCCCTTTAAAAAAAACCACATGCACACATTCGTGATACTGCAAAGTAACATCATGGAGAATCTATCATATCTAAAGGGTCTGCTGAAAGGAAGAGAAGGAAATTAAAATTGCCATCTCAGCCTACATCTGTGGAAGGCTTTTCTGTGCAGTATGTCAAAATGCAGATAAACTGAATAGTTTTCCTATGTCCAGCCTGAGATGTGTAAAATCAGGTAAGGTAATAGCCCCAACAAATACACTAATATACTGCCAATCTAAGTTTCTCTTCTGCTTAGTAATTTACAGAGTACTTTCCCACATCAGAAGAACATACTTGCTTGCCGTTTGCTCAGTGTTATGTCCTTGGATTCTTGCACCTGAGGTCATAGGTCATTTATTTAAGTATAGTTGACATACAACGTTACACAAGTGTCAGGTGTACAACTTAAACTTGTAACTTACAACTTAAATGTGTACACTTGATTTGACAAGTTTATACATTATGTTCACTGCAAGTGTAGCTACCATCTGTCCCATTATATCAATTTTACAATATCATTGACTGTAGGGGGGCTTGGTGCCTCAGTTGGTTAAGCATCCAACTGTCACTTTTGGCTCAGGTCACGATCTCATGGTCCTGAGATCGAGTCCTGTGTGGTGCTCCACACTGGGCGTGAAGCCTGCTTAAGATTCTGTCTCTCCCACTTCCTTTGTGCCTCTCCCTCTCTTGCTCTCTCTCAAAACAAAAACAAACAAAAAACAGTATCATTGACTGTATTCCTTTTACTCTGCCTTTTATTCCTGTGATTTACTCATTCCATAACTCGAGGCCTGTATCTCCCTTCTTCCTTTACCCATTTTGCCGAGTCCCTCGCCTCCCTTACCTTTGGCAACCATAACCTCATACCTCTTAGAATGGCTCAAATCCAAAAGACAAGAAACAACAAATGTTGGCAAAGATGTGGAGAAAAAGGAAGGCTTGTGCGCTCTTGGTGGGAATATAAATTAGTGTAGCCACTATGGAAAACATTGTGGAGGTTCCTCAAAAAATTAAAAATGGAAATACCATATGATTCAATGATTCTGCTACTGGATATTTACCCAGAGAAAGTGAAAACACTAACTAGAAGAGATATATGTACCCCAATGTTTATTGCAGCATTATTTATAATAGCTAAGACATGGAAGCAACCTAAATATGTATCAGTAGATGAATAGGTAAGGAAAATGCAGTATATATGTATCACACACAGTGGAATGAATATTCCACACCTATAAAAAAGGATGAGATTGTGCAATTTGAGACAACATGGATGGACCTAGAGGGTACTATGCTAAATGAAGGAAGTCAGGCCGAGAAAGACAAATGATTTCACTCACAAATGAATCAAAAATAAATAAATAAATAAATAAAAAGTGGAATCAGACCTATAAATACAGAGAACAAACTGATGGTTGCCACAGAGGTCTTTTTTATGAATGTCTTGAAGGAATTTAATATTCTTAGAGTATTGTCAGACCTAATATTCTCCTGACATTAGATCATATAACATTAAATATTTTTAAATCATTGAAATGACAACATGATATGAAGAAATATATTCTGGAAGGTCAATTCCCTTTTAAAAATAACAGTGATGTATGAAAACGGTATCCTTTTTGTTATCTGTCATAGTAAATGAGTGGAATTCTGGCCAATTCTACCAAATTTCAGGAATTTTCAGAGAACCAGAATACAATAAAATATAGGCAACACTACAAACTACTCTGAGTATAATTTAATTCTTTTGATTCATAAAGAATTTTTAAGGACTTAGGATGTTTCATGCAAATGAATTTTCCAGAAAATTGAAACAAACCTATGAATGCCAAAGGATTTTTTTGCCAGAACATTTTTAAAAATAAAAGTAGCAGATGTTTAAGGCAAAAATTCTAAAAATTTAGAGCATACAGAAAGTATAAAGTGAAAAGTAGAAGTTGACCCTTTCCAGTCTCCAATTTCTATTAGTAAGTTTCTTAGTATCCTTCCAGGTATATGATTATACACATATACAGTTTTGTGTATAATTTTATTATTTCATAAATGCAGGCATACTATATATATTATACCTTGCTTTTCTACTTAATATATTTGGGTTATCATTTGATAGCAGCACATAAAAATCTATTGTTTAAATTCCTACATAGAATTTTTTATGTGATTTATAATATTTATCAATTCACTGTTGAAGAATATGGGAGTTGTTAAAACCATACTTAAGTGAGCATATTTTTTTTTTTAATTTTTATTTTAAGTAGACTCCACACCCATTGTGGGGTTTGAACTCACGACCTTGAGATCAAGAGTCACATGCTTTTCCAAAAAAGCCAATCAGGCACCCCTTAAGTGAGCATCTTTATAAACACACCCTTGCATACTTTTCTAGGTGTATCTGTAGTAGTGGAGTTACAAGGGGGAATAAAGCATGTACATTTCACATTTTAATAGTTATGCCTCATTGTCCTGTGTGAAATAGTATATCCTTAATAGTTACTTGAGAATAACTTCCTTATAATCCTCATATGTGGTATCTCATTGTTTCATAGACTTGTATTTATTTATTTTTGTTTATTTATTTTGAGAGAGAGAGAGAGAGAGAGAGAGAGAGGGAGAGAGAGAGAGAGGGAGGAAGGGGCAGAAAGAGAGGGAGAAAGAATCCTAAGCAGGCTTTACACTGTCAGTGCAGAGCCTGATGCGGGGCTTGAGCTCATGAACTATGAGATCACGACCTGAGCTCAAGTCAGACGATTAACCAACTGAGCAACCCAGGTGTCCCTAGACTTGTATTTCTTTAATCATAAATGAAGTGGTACATGTTTTGTGTGTTTTTTGATCACTTTTGCTTTTTCCTCTTGTAAAATGCCTGTTGAGAAATAGAGTCTTCCAATCTGACCATAGAATATTAGCAATGTATTTTTACATTGCTTTTACAATTAGACTTTTACAATTAGATTATAGTCAACGTGAATGTTTAACAGATAATTTTTTAGAATCTTGAGATTATTCTCCCTTATTATTTTTTTATCAAATATGTTGTCATAGTAAATATCTAACACTGAGATGATGACATTTGGTCTTTACTGTTTGATTTAATGTACAGTTGCACCTTATCCAGACTTAAGCCTAATTTGAGCCTCATGCAAGTTTGAAAAATTCCTATAGAAGGAAGTTCCAGAATAAAAGGATGGTAGCGTTGGAGTTGTGATAGTTGACTTCGCTTACTCCCTACTCTGTCAAAACAGTACATACTTTCCACCCATTTTGGTGAAAAATAATCTTGGAAATAAGTTTGTACCCATGGGTATAATTCTGTATGTTTAGGGTATATGCCTTTTTTTTCTTTTCTTTTTTTTGGTGATACTTGCAGTTTCTACCACACTGTGGCTGCTAAGGAATTGTTCAAGAAAAACAACAATAATGCTGGTATTTGGTTTGTCAGTTGTGGCTCAGGGCATCAGTGGGACATAGAGCAGAATTCTTGCTGAGAAATATGATCCTAACTTGATGCTAATTTTATCTTTGTGGGGCAGCTTTTAAATATGAGGACAGCTGGTGTTGGATAAATCTGTCCTCACAAGCTGTATGAGATGGAAATAAAATTAAATATTTGGGGTTAAATCCAAATGCAAAAATGTGGAAATGACTGATGAATATTTTGATATTTCACTTTCTGCATATCGATAAGAAAGATACTCTCTATTCGTTGTGAATTCCTACCAACAGTCCTATTTGAAGCTTAAAATAAGCAGAATGTGAGCATTAAGGTCTACATTTCATGAAAGGAAAAGCTTAATTCTTGTTTTTTACCCTATTCTCCACCCTGCTGATAAAAATGGTAAACTCTACATACCTATTTTTGTTAGCAACCTCTCTTTGTCTTTCTCCCTTGCGTAAAAGATTGCTACCAATGAAACAGGCCCCTACTTCCACTTGGGTTGGGATAGTAATTCTCTGTGGTCTCTGAAACTTTGCAAATGATGGGAACCCCAAACTCCTAGTAGATTCTCCTCCAGATGACTAAATGTCTTGCTGATTGCTAAGGGATAAATAAGGGTGGTGAGCTCAGAAAACAGTCAGGTTGCTGGCTTTTCTTCAGCTGACTGGATTACTAAGGTAGAAAAGCACTAAAAATAAATCAGGGCACAAATTCTCCTGCCAGGGGTTGAATATTGAGATAACTGGTCTTGACTGGTGTTGACATCATCTCTTCTCCTAATGTACTGTGCAAATAAGAACCAGAGTGAGAAACAGATTTGGCCACGGACTAGTGTCGGCACAAGTTTATAGCCTTGTCCTGATACACTTACTGTTACTTCTTGTCAGGCTCAGTTAATTAGTTCTTCCAGCTCCTCTAGGAGGTAGCTAAATACATCAAGGTGAGAACTTGAAACCAAACTTGGGGCCAATCTCGGGAAGTCACTTGATCTCTTCTAGTTTCAGATATATCTATGCTAGGTCTCTTACACATCAGTTGGGTTTCAGGGTTTCCCCCAGGAGGTCAGATTCTACCAGAATTGGAAAGGTAGGATGATCTCTCAGGAACTCAGTTCTAGGACCTGCAGATTTCACAACAATACAAGTTACCTGACACGGAGTAAAGATTCTTCCTGCTGAATTTCTGTTTCTCTTGTTGCTTCAGATGTCCTGAGCAGAGCTTTGCTAGTCACAATTAATCTGTGAATCTCCTTTGAACTTAAAGGAGGGGAAATCCATTTAAATCCCTACCTTCTTTATATCTATCCCTACCCTAAAAAAAATTTTTTTAATGTTTTATTTATTTTTGAGAGAGAGAGAGAGAGAGAGAGACAGACAGACAGACAGACAGATAGACACAGTACGCTTTGGGGAGGGGCAGAGAGAGAGGGAGACATAGAATCCAAAGCAGGCTCTAGACTCTGGGCTGTCAGCACAGAGCCTGACACGGGGCTAGAACTCACTAACCGTGAAATCATGACCTGAGTCAAAGTCATATGCTTAACTGACTGAGTCACCCAGGCGCCCCAATATATCTATCCCTACTCTTTTTTAGTTTTGTAGAAAGTTGCCTTATTGGTGCAGCCACTCTGGAAAACAGTGTGGAGGTTCCTCAGAAAATTAAAAATAGACCTACCCTATGACCCAGCAATAGCACTGCTAGGAATTTACCCAAGGGATACAGGGTACTGATGCATAGGGGCACTTGTACCCCGATGTTTATAGCAGCACTCTCAACAATAGCCAAATTATGGAAAGAGCCTAAATGTCCATCAACTGGTGAATGGATAAAGAAATTGTGGTTTATATACACAATGGAGTACTACATGGCAATGAGAAAGAATGAAATATGGCCCTTTGTAGCAATGTGGATGGAACTGGAGAGTGTGATGCTAAGTGAAATAAGCCATACAGAGAAAGACAGATACCATATGGTTTCACTCTTATGTGGATCCTGAGAAACTTAACAGAAACCCATGGGGGAGGGGAAGGAAAAAAAAAAAAAAAGAGGTTAGAGTGGAAGAGAGCCAAAGCATAAGAGACTCTTAAAAACTGAGAACAAACTGAGGGTTGATGGGGGGTGGGTGGGAGGGAGGGGAGGGTGGGTGATGGGTACTGAGGAGGGCACCTTTTGGGATGAGCACTGGGTGTTGTATGGAAACCAATTTGACAATAAATTTCATATATTGAAAAAAAAAAAGAAAAAAGAAATCAGATATATTAAAAAAAAAAAAAGAAAGTTGCCTTTAATGGGAGTAATACTATCTCCCACTGATTAAGTAGTTGATACTCAAAAAACACTTCCACACTTTTATCTTGTGACCTTCAGAACAAGTCTGTAAGGTAGGCAGATGTTATTATACCCTTGTTAACTGCTGGATTCAGTAAAGCTAACAGATTCAGACCTTGGCAGAAGTTGGTATTAAGCCCTGGGAGCTCTGGGATTTCTTAGTCTACTCAACAAGGTCTAGTCTGATCCAGGACCCTCTCTCCAAGTCTGGAGGTTTGTTCTATTTTTTAAAAAATAGTTTATTTAAATATGTCCATAAAAGGGTATTCTCATTAAAGAAGAGTTGAAAATACGGCAGAGAAGTCCGAGAGAAAAATCAACTACATACCTAGTACTCAGAAACACGTTCCTTGGGTTTACTTAGGTTTTGACTGTATCTGTGGGATGGAAAGAGAGATCAAATAGATATTCAGTAATGCTTATTCTGTTTCCACCTGTTTCCCTGCATGGAGCATAATGTATGTCATAGACATTTTAGTCTAGCCTCCTCCAGGGGTACCTCACAGGTAGGTAGGTATTGACTCTAGACCTTCTAGGCTGAGCTCTAAATGCTGAATCAACATCTCACTGCCATCCTGGTAGATATCAGCTATTCACTGTTCTCCTTTTGTTACTCTTCTCTTTTTTTCTACTAAGCTTATATCCTTTCCCTCTGGCTATATCAGTATAGTTTGTCTTGCTTGTTCCCTACAGTATATCATTTCCAGCCCTAAAATCACCAGTAGCAGTGGGGGCAGATCTTTCTTCAAATTCTGCCTGGCTTCCCCTGGGCAGAGTTAGGGGCCCAGGTAGCATTGAAGAGAATGAGAGCGCTGTTCTTTCTCTGGTCTCCCATGTACCCAGCTTGGCACTCAGAAGGTACATCTGACCAAAGAGGAGTGCTGGGACCTGTAGGCACGTTAACTCCAGATGTTTGGACCCAAGAAATAGTAAATTGCAGTGTAGCTTTCAGTCCCCTCCTGCATTTTTTTTAGTACTTTAATAATAGACACTAGGTAAGTGTTTACCGACAAGTGTGTGAGTGAGTGAGTGAGCGAGTGAATGAGTGTATTTGGTCCTGAGAGTAGAGGTGGGAAGCCCCTGTGCTTACTTCCTATAAATTGAAAGCACCAGGAATGCATTCTTTGTCCTACACCCAAATAACTTTAGTTTTCCTCATCTGTAGCATCACTATGATATGAGAAAACCCAGCCAACCAGCAGCCTTGGTGTTAGAGGTACTCACAGCTTCCACGTTGTCTGCTTTCCAGGTCCTGGTGTCCCCATAGAAAACACCCCTTGAGGCTGGATTTGTTTGAGGTAGATCCCTGCTCTCTGGCAAGGAGGGGCATAAACTGGAATGACAGCTGTGTGCAAAGAGGCTAGGGGATCAACTGGAAGGGATGGGGAAGGGTCTCCCTATTCTGCTCTATTTGGTGCAGCCCCGGCTTTCAACTAACCATACTTGGGGAGTGTGCATGCTTGTGTGTGTCCTCCCAACAAAGGGACCAAAAATATGTGACC
Source organism: Leopardus geoffroyi (assembly GCF_018350155.1). Lineage (NCBI taxonomy): Eukaryota > Metazoa > Chordata > Mammalia > Carnivora > Felidae > Leopardus > Leopardus geoffroyi. The sequence continues at coordinate 114,105,626 of NC_059326.1, read as the reverse complement.
CTGAGTTAACCACTAATAATTATACATTGAATCTAAATGAAAATGAGAAAAAGGCAGGGCAGAAGCCAAAGTCTCATGGTAAGTAAAGCATTTTTAGCTGGAATGTAAAGAATTTTGGTATTGGCATTTCAGGGAAATTCAAGCTGCCTTTTCCCTCAATCCAAAAGACAGGAGGTAGTTCACAGTTGCTTGGGTCTGGATTACAATTTTACTGATTTCAGAAATCTAATAATAATCTTAGCATTGGCTTTGATGGAAGATCTGTGCAGGATTGTAGATCTTTATGGAAAATTATTTTTTTATTGAAAAAAAAACATTTTTTTCTTGGAAGCGAGACTTCTGTGTTTTTTTTTTTTTTTAATGTTTACTTATTTTTGAGACAGAGACAGAGCGTGAGCAGGGGAGGGGCATAGAGGGGGGAGACACAGAATTTGAAACAGGCTCCAGGCTCAGAGCTGTCAGCAAAGAGTCCAACATGGGGCTTGATCCCATGGCTGATGAGATCATGACCTGAGCCAAAGTTGGACGCTTAACCGACTGAGCCACCCAGGCGCCCCTGAAGACTTCTGTTTTACACACTTTTGGTGGATGTGCTTTTGTTTGTGTGTTGCATTGATCAATATCCTTAAATACAATAAAAAATAACTTAGGCCCAATAAGTAGAGAAACTTGATGTTATCATGAGTAAGCAGAATACTTCCTGACAAGTATAGACTTCATTGTCTGTAATATATTATATGATTAAATATAATTTAATCAAAGCAACCTTTGATTGAGGACCTACTGTGTGCTCAGTACTGGGGAGCTAGAGAATCCTGTAGAAGAGCTAGCATGAGGAAGAAGCATAAATTTCATACTGCATTTACAGTAAACTAAGTGTATCCTGAATGCAATGCTTAGTAATTCTCAGTTACACTGAGTAAGTGACCCTTAAGTAATACAGGGTTGCTGCAATACAGTAAACTAAGTGCAATTGGTCACAGACCCTCTTCACCGCCAATGATACAAGAATTTTAAAAGCCATCAACTCAACCAGTGTTTTTTGAACATCTCATGGAGGGCAACTATTTTGTTTTGTTTCATAGCTGCAGACTACTTCTCCCTCTGGTTCCAGTCAGTTTAAAAATGAAATGATGCTTGTTGGTCATGACAGAACCGGAGGGGAAGTCATATTTCTGGTAATAGTGCAAAAAGGCAAATTATCCTGGAGTGGTTAATTAGAAGTACGGTCTTCTTCATCAAGAAAGGCGTGTCCCAGAAGAGAAGTAATTTGTGATGTGATCATGAGTGCTGATGGCTTGAAGGGCTCTGTTACTTGTAGGAATCTCTAACTCAGCATCTGGCCGTTGGAAACTGGTTGTTGTCAAGCTGTCAAAGATCAAGACAGGCTTGGGGCACCTGGATGGCTCAGTTGGTTAAGCATCTAACTCTGGCTCAGGTCATGATCTCACCGTTTGTGAGTTCGAACCTCACATTGGGCTTGCAGAGCCCACTTTGGATCCTTTGTCCCCTTCTCCCTCTGCCCCCTCTTCCACTTGTTCTCTCTCTCTTTCTCAAAAACAAATAAACATTAAAAAAAAAATCCAGACAGGCTTTAAGTCTTCTAAGCCAATTGCTCCTTAAAAAAAGTTGTTGTTGTTGTTTTAAATAAACAAGGACCTGAAGTCCAAGAAAGAGAAGCCATTTGATAAGGTAGTAAATTACCTTGAATGCCAGAAGAATGTCAGGAAAAAATTTGAAATCTGGGGGAAAAAAATCACTGAGTATCTTTTAGAATGCTAGGCATTGACTAGTGCATCCTTCCAAGTTATCCAGTTTATCTTTCATTGTCTTTGAGCTGTTGAAGCTCCCTAAAGTTGCAGAAAATGGAGGATAATGCCTACTGTTGTCTATATAAAAACAATCAAATTTTGTCTTGTGGGGATGCAGTTGATCACCGCCCCCTGCCACTGCTTTCCCCAAGAAGCTAGTTTTGTATCTCTTAACAAATTCATTTCATTGTTTCTGCCTACCTCTTAAACCAGTTTTTAATGTTTTACTGGTTATCTTTAATGGGTTAAATAAACCTTTGTCATGTGTTCATTTTCTGTTTGTATGACAGTCATACTTTTACCTTAAAAAATTATCCTCTAACAGGAAGAAACTAGGATTTTAGAAAGAACATTCTGTTCTTTCCTTCACTGTGAATAGAGGCCTTGTTTGCATGGGGTATCTGAGACAGCTAGACAATTGCTTGTAATTTTTTTCTTATGCTTTTATATATGTTTATAGGACATGTGGACAATATCTTTTTTAAAAAAATTACTGAGACCAGTTTTATGTAATCTAAAACGAATCTTTTATATTTTTAGAACATTGGTTATAAAACTATTTTAAAGGGGACAAATAAGTGACATTTAGTACATTCACAACTATATCTCTCTCAAGTTCCAAACTCCAAAGTAAAACACTTTATCTATTAAGCAGTTTCTCCCTATTCCTGTTTCTTTATAGCCTTTGGCATCCTCTAATCTGCATTCTGTGTCTATGCATTTATCTCTTCCAGATATTTCATATAAATGTACTCTTTCGACTTTTCGTATCTGTCTTCTTAGTGTAATATACTGGATCCATGTGGTAGCAAACATCAGTAATCCACTTCTGGATTGAATAATGTTGGATTGTATGTATATACTACACTTTGTTTATCCATTCATCCATTAATGGATATTGGGTTTGTTTCTACCTCTTGGCTGTTGTGAATAGTGTTGCTGTCAACATACATGTACATCTCATTTGTGGAAGTACCTGTTTTCAGTTCTTTCTGGTATATATCTAGAAGTGGAATTATGGCATCATATGGTAGGTAATTGTTAACTTTTGCAGCATCATATAGTAGATATGTTTAGCTTTTGAAGAACTACCAAATTGTTTCCACAGAGACTACTGTACCTGCCCACCAGCAATTATGAGGGTTCCAGTTTGTCCACATCCTCTCCAACTGTTGTTCTTTTCCATGTAAAAAGTGAATAGCCACCCTAGTAGGTGTGAAGTGAACCTCATTTTGGTTTTGATTTGCATTTCACTAAAAACTAAGGATGTTGAATATGCTTGTCAGTCATGTGGAATTAAAAAAAAATTTTTTTTAACTTTTTTTAAAATTTATTTTTGACAAAAAGAGAGACAGAGTGTGAGCAGGGGAAGGACAGAGAGAGAGAGAGACAGGCACACAGAATCTGAAGCAGGCTCCAGGCTCTGAACTGTCAGCACAGAGCCCAATGTGGGGCTCGAACCTGTAAACCACAAGATCATGACCCGAGCTGAAGTTGGTTGTTGAACTGACTCAGCCACCCAGGCACCCCTCGTGTGGATTTTTTTAAACAGTACATCATTATTTGTTTTTAATTAAAATGTTTTTATTTATTTTTGAGGGAGGAGGGAGGGGCAGAGAGAGAGGGAGACAGAGGATCTGAATTGGGCTCTATGCTGACAGCAGAGAGAATGCTGGGCTCACACTCAGGAACCGCAAGATTATGACCTGAGCCAAAGTCACATGCTTAACTGAACCACCCAGGTGCCCCAGTGCATCATTTTTTGAATATGCTAGGAAATGTGGCTATTGAAAAGAAATTTTTGATAACTCTCATTGTAATACAAGTAATTATCCCCCAGTTTATGTTTCTTAATTTAAGATTGTGTACATTAAATTTTATCAGATGATTCTACAGAGAACGTTACGTTTTTTGAACATAAATTGGAGAGGATTTTCTTCACCCCTTATATGATGCTATTTACAAGGTTTTTTCACAGATCATGCTTGAACCTTCCACAGCATCAAGCAAGTGCTATTAAGGAACTCAGAAAAATATTGCCATGGTGATAATGTCTGTCCTTGTGAAACACTACTGTGTGAGCTGTTTTATACTCTAAAATCTTGCTTGGAGCTTTTAGTTTGTAAGATTTATTTGCTGATAGGCTTTTTAAACATGGATATACAGTGTATTTTTAATAATAATGATTACAACAAGTAACATTTATTGAACATTTGCTAGGGACCATACTCCGTACTAGGCATTTTATTTGGATATATCCTTTAATCCTAGTAGAATTTTAGCTTTGCAGGGTATGATCTTTTATTTCCTGTCCATTGCTGTATCCCAGGCATCTATCATAGTACCTGCTTAAGAGTAAGTGTTCAACAAATGTTATTGAATGAATAAACACCCTTTGAGGTAGTTTCTGTGATTATCTTCCTTTTTCAAATGAGAAAGCTGAGGCTAAGAAATGTAAAGCAGTTTTTCCTAAGATCATACAGATGGCCAGTGGCAGAGCCCAAGCAGCCTACTCTAGAGTCTAGACTAAACTAACTACCTTTTAAACCACAGCATTCAGAACAGCACTTTCACCCTTTTGTTCCACATTCTATAGCGTGGCCAGGTATTTTTCTCAAACAAAGAAGAAGCAATTAAATTCATTTAATTTCAAGAAATATTTGTTAATGGCCATTTGTGTGCCTAGACATTGTTGAATGTAATATTGAGAACTGGGAGATAAGAAAAGGAGATTCTTTTATGAGGTCTGACACTAGCTGCGTGACCTTGAACAAATAACATACTCTGTCTAGACTTTCAGCTCCTCATGTGTAAAATGGAAAAGATGGACTAGATGATCTAAGCAATAAAATATAACTTTAAGAAATAGCACGGACAAGGCTACATTGAACTTGCTTGCTGGGGATGGGATCGTGGGTGGTGGGAGATGTCATTGGTTTATGTATCTTAATCTTTAATCTAGAAGGAATGAAAAAGAGGAAAGGCAACAAAATGGTAAATATATGATGGCAGTGCTAGAGTGTATCATGTAGAAGAGAAAATAAAAGCAATTATCCAAGTAACAGGGAAGTGTCAGCTCACCTTTAATTTTGAGAAATGAAATTTACTTCTATCCTGGCCCTTACCTTTGAGAAGTATAGTAGCCTGAAGTTACTTAATATTTTATACTTTTCGACACTTCGTGCCCTGTAAATCTGCTGAGAAGTAGTTTGGGGATATTTGGAAAAATCAAGGGCTTGGCCAAGATTATACAGTTGTCTAGTGATTCTTCATTATTTATTTATAAAAAGTTAAATTTTTAAAAATTTATTTATTGTGAGAGAGAAAGAGAGAGAATGAGAATATGTGCAAGCTGGGGAGGGGCAGAGAGAAGGAGAGAGAAGATTATAAGCAGGCTCTGTGCTATCAACATAGGGGCCAAAGTGAGGCTTAAACTCACAAACCATGAGATTATGACCTGAGGTGAAATCAAGAGTTGGTTGCTTAACTGAGTGAACCACCCAGGTGCCTCATCACTTTTAAATACCCTAGTCTGTCTTACCATGAAATTTGAAGGAGATGTCCAATTACTATTTTTTAATATTGTAAAATTTTCTCTTTAATTTGCTTAATTAAAAAGTCTATATGCCTCATTATAGTTTTTCCTTGGCTTTCTAGGAGTGGAGGATATTGTCTAATAAAACAGATAATAGTAGGATAGCAGAACTTGAAAAACAGTGTGTTAATTTTTTAAGGAAAAAAATCTTACAGATAAAACACACTTTTAAAGGCTCACTTGTTTTATATTTTAAATTTGGTTGAATGATTATGCTTTTTATTCTGCAAAGTTTAGCCAGTAAGTACACTAAACACCATTAGATGCCTGATGTGTACAAAGCACTACCCTAGATGCCAAAGAAATTTAAATATGATCCTTGTCCTCAATCTTATAAACATTATGAAACCTCTACAACCAACCACATCATGTGATAGAATATTATGAATACCTTGAGCGAAATCTAAAGTGTTAAGTCAAGAAGATGCCCTTTAAAGGGGCGCCTGGGGGGCGCCTGGGTGGCGCAGTCGGTTAAGCGTCCGACTTCAGCCAGGTCACGATCTCGCGGTCCGTGAGTTCGAGCCCCGCGTCAGGCTCTGGGCTGATGGCTCAGAGCCTGGAGCCTGTTTCCGATTCTGTGTCTCCCTCTCTCTCTGCCCTTCCCCGTTCATGCTCTGTCTCTCTCTGTCCTAAAAATAAATAAACGTTGAAAAAAAAAAAATTTAAAGGGGCGCCAGGATGGCTCAGTCAGTTGAGCATTCGACTCTGATTTTGACTCAGATTATGATCTCATGATTCATGAGATCAACCCCACATCACACTCTGCACTGATAGTGCTTAGCCTGCTTGGGATTCTCTCTCCCTGTCTCTCTGCCCCTCCCCCACTTGTGAGCATGTTCTCTCTCTCCCTCTCTCTCTCAAAATAAGTAAACTTAAAAAAAAAAAGATACCCCGTTCAGCTACAGTGGTTGAAAAAAGCTTCACAAGGGGTGCCTGGGTGGCTCAGTTGGTTAAGCGTCTCACTTCTCAGGTCATGATCTCTCGGTTTATGAGTTTGAGCCCGTGTTGGGCTCTGTGCTGACAGCTCAGAGCCTGGAGTCTGCTTCAGATTTTGTGTCTCTCTCTCTGCTTCTCCCCTGGTCACATTCTGTCTCTCTCTCTCTCAAAAATAAAACATTAAAAAAGAAAAAAAAAAAGCTTCATGGAAGAGGGGATACTGAAACCAAGTGTTGAAGGATGTATATATTAAGTGTGAAGGTGAGGTAGTTGGGGGAGGGATATTAATAGGTAGAGAGAATAGTTCGAACAGAAGGAAATTTAGGATGTATTTGGGGAACTGTAAGTATTTCATGGGAATAGAAGTGAATTGGAAGTTGTAAATAAGTTTGTACTCCCTGATAAAAAACTGTTAGAAAGATTCATCCAACATTGGTTTCCTGCATGTCTATCAATGTTTCTTTCCCATTCCTGCCCCACTCCAAATAAAACAAAATAATAGACAGTTAATTTCTTCATGTAGCAAATATTAAGTACCTGCTCTATCCCAGATGCTTTGCTAGGAGCATAAGCTCTAAAGATAAACTAGACACAGTCCTTGTCCTCAAGTAGGCCACAGACCGGGAGGGAAGACCAACTCTTAGTTAGAAAAGGGATACATATAAAGTGCCCATTTTATCTGAAATGGGGCCACCTTGAAAAAGAATGATCTTGGCTGAGCTGTGCTGATGGCTTGAGCTCTGTTTTTAGCCCTTGGGAGCAACCTCAGGATGTGTGGCATACCAGAAGAACAGCTGCATACTATATTCTGACAATGATGAAAGTGGCACCTCCGTTTTTCCAGAGCCACAGCAATGACTGTCCCTGGAAAGGAGAGCCAAGCTCTATCTCTCCTGGCTTATGCTGTTGGGCACATTGTTCCATAGAATTTCAGAGGGGAAGTTTCAGAAAGGATATGGAAAGGAAAGGGATAAGAAAATAAACTATAGAGTACTTTGATTTAAAATTATATACAGAATTCAACCATTAGTGTCTCTTAGATGCATCAAGATATAATAATAATAATGATAGATGATAATTACTTTGTGCTAGGCACTATGATAAGGGCTTAATATATATTACCTAATTTAATCCATATAGTAGTCCTAAAAATTTGCTATTACATTCATCACTTTTTAAACTGAGGCTTAAAAGATGAAGTAACTTCCCTACATCACATAGCTCATAAGTGGACATAATGGAAAGTATATTGGGATAAATTTTATATTTCATATTTTATAGAGATGAAGCAGAATGATGTCAAGCCAAATTTAGAATCCATATCTCAATTTTATAACTCTTGAACAATTTTTAAGTTATTTTGTAGTAGAAGCTTTCAAACATATGTATCAGTTAGCTTCTATGATTACCTATTTGTGGCCAGTCTTATTTTATCTGTACCCACTTGTCCCCTATTATATTCATATGAAGCAAATATTAAACATCATATGATTTCACTTGTAAATATGCCAGAATGTTTCTCTAAAAGATGACTTAAAAATAATCCTAATACCATTACTACACCTAAAATTAATAATGATTCCTTAATACCATCAACTAGTTTGTCTAGTTTGAATGTAAATTTCCAATTGTTTTGTAAGTGTCCTAATTTTTTCTCACCGTTTATTTGCTTGAGTAAGGATCCATGTAAGGTCCACACATGATAATACGTTGATAAATGTATGTATGTATGTATGTGTGTGTGTATGTGTGTGTATATATATATTTATATATATGTATGTATTTTTTTGGAGAGAGAGAGAGAGAGCACAAGTGAGCAAGGGGCAGAGAGACTCCCAGGAGGGGCAGAGGGAAAGAGAGAGAGAGAGAGAGAGAGAGAGAGAGAAGCGGGGCTCGCCCAAAGTGGGGCTCATGTTTTACCCAAAGTGGGGAACGTGCTTGCCTGAAGTAGGACATGAGCTCACCAGATGTGGGACTTGAATTCAGGAACCATGAGATCATGAACTAAGCTGATGTCAGATGCTTAACAACTGAGCCAGGCAGGTGCCCAATACATTTTTATATCTGAAGTCTCTTTTCATCTATAGCTTGCCTTCCACCTTTTAAATTTTCTTGTAATTTAAATTGTCAAAAAAGCTAGTTGTTTGTCCTACAGAGTTTTCTGAAATTTTGATTTTATTGATTGTATCTCTGTGGTATAGTTTAACATATTCCTCTGTTTTATGTATTTCCTATAAATTGGTAGTTATATCTAGAGTTTTGATCAGATTCAAATTTGATGTATACTTTTTTGCAGGACTACATCGTAAATGATGATATGTCGCCAGGAGGCACATAATTTCTGATTATCTCTTTCATCGTGATGTAAGCAATCATTGATGCTTTGTGAATTAATTTATTTAGGATTGCAAGGCCTTCCATATCCAGCCATGATAGAGTATAAGGACCTTCAACAAGTAAAAAACCCAGCAAGATACATAGAACAGTATTTTAGGCATTGGACAGTAGGTATCACATGATTGTAATCTTTAAAGGAAGGCAAATGACATAATTTCTGGATTCTTATGAAAAATTACAGAACATGCAAAGAAACAGGATCATACAGTCATAACATGGATAAAATTCAATTAATAGAAACAAAATATAGAAACAAGAGCATAGAGTGAGTAGACAAAGATATTAAAACCACTATTATAAATATGCTTTACTTGTTAAAGTGATAGAAGAAAACATGAGTATAACAAGGAGAGAAAATGGAAGATACAAAACAAAAGATCCAAATCTAGAAATTAAAAATATTTGTGATGAGAAGTAGTTTGGATGGGATTAATAGATTAGACATAGTAGAAGAAAAGATTAGACACTTGAAGGCATAACAATAGAAACTATCCAAAATAAAGCACAGAGAAAAAAGACTGAAGCAAAGCAAAGCAAAACAATGAATAGAGCATCAGTATGCTGTGGGACAATATCAAGTAATTGGAGCTGGAGAAGGGCAGTGACACCAGAAAATATTTAAGGAAATAACGGCACATAAAAAGGATCTGGAGACCTCTTTCTCTGTTGTGATGACAGATAAGGTTGCTTCTCAGCAGGTAAAGAATGGTTTCATTATGAACGGTCAGAAAGCTCTAATCTACAGACTGACCCTTTTAGAGGTCTTCTATTTTCTCTCCTTGTTATACTTATGTTTTCTTCTATCACTTTAACAAGTAAAGCATATTTATAATAGCTGTTTTAATATCTTTGTCTACTCTATGCTGTCATTTCTGTATTCTATTTCTATTTGAATTTTATCCATGTTATGAATGTATGATCCTGTTTCTTTGCATCCCCTGTAATTATTCATAAGTATCCAGAAATTATGTCCTTTCCCTTCCTTTAGATGACCTTATACATGATAAATACGTGTACAAGGCACTGTCTTCCTCTTAAGACCTTAATGGAAAAATTGTGATGTTTGTTTTTTATCTTCCTCTTTTTCCATCCTTGAATCTCTCTTACCCACTCTTTTTTTGGTTGGGGTGGGGGATGTTCTGGGTACTTTATTGATGGTATGTGAGAAGGTAGGCCTTCCTAGGCCCCTCATCTTCTTCAGGGGGTCTGGGATGGAAACTGTAGAATTTGGGAGATTCTCAGTTTGTTGGGGGAATGAATTGGGGCAAGGACTCTCCAGCAGCTTAGGGCCTCTTTCTTCCTCTTGCTCTCTCTGGGACTGGTGGTGTAGGGAACTCTCACTCCTTGAAGGCCGTGTGGACCATAAGGTTCACCATCTGGTTGCTGTAGCCAAATTCATTGTCATACCAGGAAATGAGCTTGACAAAATGGTCACTGAGAGCAGTGCCACCCCCAGCATTAAAGTGGAAGAGTGGCTGTCACTGTTAAAGTTGCAGGAAACAACCTGGTCCTCAGTATAACTCAGGATGCCCTTGCAGGGAACCTCCAATGCCTGCTTCATCACCTTGTTTTTGGCAGCTTTGTCCAGGTGGCAGGTCAGATCCAAGACTGACATGGTGAGGGTGGATACACAGAAGGCCATGCCAATGAGCTTCCCATTCAGTTCTGGCAACACCAGTAGAAGCAGGAATGATGTTCTGGGCAGCCCCTTGGACATCACACCACAGCTTCCCAGAGCTGTCGTCCATGGTCTTCTGAGTAACAGTGATAGCATGGACTATGGTCATGACTCCCTCCATGAGGCCAAAGTTGTCATGGATGATCTTGATCAGACGGGCCAAGCAGTTGATGGTGCAGGAGGCATTGCTGACAATCTTGAGGGAGTTATCATTCTTCTCATGGTTCATGCCTGTCACAGACTTGGAGGCATTAGCAGAAGGGGCAGAGATGATGACCTTCTTGGCCCCACCCTTTACCCTTCTACATGGTGGTGAAGACCCCGTGGACTCCACAATGTACTCAGCACCAGCATTACCCCATTTGATGTTGACGGGATCTCTCTTCTGGAAGATGGAGATGGGCTTTCCATTGATGACAAGTTTCCTGTTCTCAGCCTTGACTTCTGTCGAATTTGCTGTAGGTGGATTCTTTCTGGAACATACAAACCATGTAGTTGATGTCAATGAAGGGGTGATTAGTGGTGACAGTATTCACTTTACCTGAGTTCAAAGCAGCCCTGGTGACCTGGGGCCCAGTACAGTCGAGTCTGTTTACTCTGACTTCCACCAGTGTGTCTCAGGGATGCAGCTGGCACTGTGCCAGAAGATGCAGCTGTCTAACAGGGAGGAACAGAGAGCCTACTTTAGTCATAAAGTGATTCCTTTCCCATCCTCATTGAATACCCCTACCCAAGGAAGGCCTGCACCCATTTTCTGAGCCACCACCTGGGATCCAGGATCCTTCCAATCCTTCCATTTATCCATGCATCCACCTCCAACCTCCCCTAATGAAATTTTGACCCACTTTGGTGCTGTCAGTTTATATTAAAGGTTAATCCTTGGTAATCAGTTCTAGTGGGTTTCAATGATTTCATGTACAGCATTAATAAGTTAGTATTCACATTCAAAAGACCATCCAAAGATATGCTTTAATTCCTATTTATTTATTTATTTATTTAAGGTTCAGCTGAGACATAATTTTTATTCAACAATAATTTCTCTAGTAGTACCATGAGTCATATACTGTGCTAGGTGCTAGGGCAGAATGGGGAAGACCTAGCTAGCTTCTGCCCTCTGGAGCCTCACATATCTGAAAGACATACAACAAATACAAATTGGTATCCCATAAATACAGTAAAGGTGATGTGAACCAAGGTTCTGAGCACTCATTGGGAAACAGCTGGCAAAGTGTAAGACACTCAAGAAAAAAGACTTTTGTGATGGTTCTAAAGGAGAAATACAGATAAAACAGTTTGAGAAGGTAAAGGGAATCTCAGGCAAAGGAAACATGATCAAAGGCAGAGAGATAATGAACCATATCATTTACTATTTATTAAGTCTTTACTACATGTCAGGCACAAATCCAGGTGCTTTGCATACATGTATATCACTTGACTCTCACAAAAACCTTTGAAAATGAGTCTTACTATACTCTCCAATTTACAGATCAGGAAACTGAGGCTTCGAGAAATTGCATCACTTGCCCAACGTTTTTTAATGTGTCAGAGCTGGGATTAGAGTCCAGATCTGTCTGATTAAAAGTTAAGCCTAACTCTTAATCCTTAAAGTACTGAAGAAAACTTGGGTTCAGAATATGGTAGGGTGAGAGCAAAGTAGTAGCAGAAAAGAAGGCAGGGAGGGTTTGTAAAGGCCAGACTGTGAAGGGTTTTATGTGTGAAATATCCACGAATTAGTTCTTTATCCACTTCTTATCCCTAGTCTTCTAACCCCAAGCGAGAAAAACTCTTATTTTTCTCTTAACCCTCAAACAATTAATACTTGCATCTCACATAATTATAATTTTGTTCTTTACCTATTTCCCTCTCTTCACCATTAGGCAACAAAGTCCTTGTCGAAGGGCTTATCGCAGTACCCTTCTCATTTAGTGAAATGTGCACTATTCACTTAGTGAATGAATGAATGAGTGAAACTAAAGGGATACTTATGGGTGGTGGAAAGTATAGGCACTGGACTTTGCAATTCTGTGTCAAATAAGTTATGGTTGCCTTGGAGAAATTGAAAACTGTCAGATTAATTTCAGATCATACCCATATGCCAGTTGAAAAATCATACAACCACAGCATTGCCCCTCAGGTTTCAATGACCATGACATCATTATGGGGCAAGCCAACTGGGCTTCCCTCTAAAACTTGTGAGAAAATTTGGACGGAGTCTCAAATACAATGAACTGTAACCCTGGGACAGAACAGCACTCCCAGTAGTTCTTGCTGATTTCTGGGTGTTGTGGCTTCCTTGCCTAGGATCCATTTGGTTTCAGCATTTAGCTGTAAATAAGTCGTGAGCTCCATGGATAGTCTGGGCTGGGGAGCTGAGGGAGGCAGAGCAGCTGGAGAGGCCTAGAGATGTTAACCAAGAATCTGCAAACTAGGAAGGAAGGCAGGAATTCAGGCTTATTTGGATGCTTTTTTTCTGTAGCCATGCAGTCTAATTAGGGATTTTGGCCAGTTTTATCTGTAGAAGAAATTAAGCTTTCCTCTTTGTAAGGCTCCCTCTCTCAAAGTCCTAGTCCTAGAGCATATCTAAACCTGTTTCATCCTCAACGAATCGCCTGATTTAGAGTCAGGAGGTGTGAGTGCCCATCCTGATTGCCAGTTACTAACTGTGACTTTAGGCAAGTGTCGTAGTTGGTCTGAGCTTCGGTTTCTTCCATTGTTAAATGGAGTTTAACTTCCCTTCTGCTACTCTACATAGTTGTTGTGAGAATGAGATGAGATAATAGGGTTGAAAGTGTTTCTGTGAGTTTTCAAGCTCTGTGTAATTATAAGGGAGGTTTCCTGAGGGAAACCTGGGGAAATCTGGGGAACTCAGATTAAGTAAACCCTTCTTTCTAAACTGCCCAGTGTGCCACAAGGTGGCAGCAGGATCCTATCTTTGCTCCTGTCTTTAGCATAGGGAAAACAAGTAGGAAAGGGATTTGGATTTTGCTTTGCTCTGCTTTGCAAAGGTGAAGAGGATTTATTCCTTTACCACTGCCTACGTCTCTCACTCCACAAAATCCTTCAACTCCACATGAAATAATTTCTCACAGGACTCACATTCTTAAATTAAAATCCCAGGGCACTTCCCCCGCTGTAGAAGTTAATCCAGCCCTGGCAGGTTTTGGTTAATGGTTGCAAATCTTTTCTGAGCTTTGGGGTTTCATACAACTCTTGCCCTCCTGGGATTTCAGTGCTATAGACTCCAAGCTCACTTTCCTCTCATTCCTTGAATCAGAGCTCTAGTAGCTCTGGAAAGCCAGCTAATCCAGCTTCTCTTTACAGAAGAGGAAACTGAGGCACAGAGAAGGGAAATAATTTGTCCATGATTAGACAATCAGTGTATTCAAGCTTAGGACTTCAATCCAGGTTTCTTCCTGTGGGTTCAGTCCCTTTGAAAATGTGAGTTTTTTTCAAGGTGTTTTGGGAGGCTTCATGCAAATTTGTTTCTCCCACTGATAAGAATTTTGAGGGCATTCTGAGGCACTGGGAAACAGAGACTTCTCTAGCATATGTTCAAACAATCCTTTGAAGAAGTTTTGCCAAAAGCATCTCATTAGGAATTGCCAAGTATCCTAAAGGTAGGCATTAGAAACTCTCAGGGATGCATGCTAGGGCTGCAGCAGAGAATGCCTCAGGAGAGAGAAAGAATCCATTTGAGGGGCACACTTCATTATATGGGCTTTTGTGTTAGGCTTGCCTTCCCAATTATATTCTTAGAGACACATGTTCAAATGACACCACTAGTTTACACTGCTTATGGCAAAAGAAGGCAGGAATGAGGGAAGCCAACTTTGAACATTTGCTGTCTTGTGCAGGGCATTCTCTGTATAAGTGCATCCATTCAAAGGTCGTCCGACTTCAGCTCAGGTTATAATCTTATGGTTCATGAGTTCAAGCCCTGTGTCGGGCTCTGTGCTGACAGCTCAGAGCCTTGAGCCTGCTTCAGATTCTCTGTCTCCCTCTCTCTCTGCCCCTCCCCTGCTCCTTCTCTCTCTTTCTCTCTCTCTCTCTCAAAAATAAACATTAAAAAAACAAAACAAAGGTGACAGAGTTGTAGAATAAAAGACTGTGACTTGATAGTCTGACAGATAATGGTTCAAAGCCTGTCCTAGTTACCTACCTTTACAAGTAATTATCCCAAGTCTTAGTTTTCTTATCTACAAGATGGGCATAATGACATCCTACCTTATTAGCTCTGTATTGTTGGACAGGTTATTTAACCTCTGTGTAACTTGATTGAATTGTCTGTAAAATGAAGGTAATAGGAAAATGAAAAGCCCTATTTCATAGGTTATATAATGATTAATAAGTTATTATCTAGAACCATGAATGACACATAATAAACAGTTGGAAAGTATTAGCTGCTGTTATTATTATTAGTACCACCATACAGCATTGTTGTGAGTCTTAAATGAGACTGTGTATGTAAAGGTTTTAAAGAGAATAAGCACTTGTTAAGGTAGCATGTATGTATGTATGTATGTTTATATGTATGTTTCATGCCCATTGCAGAGCCAAACATAGGGCTTGAACTCATAACCCTGAGATCAAGACCTGAGCTGAGATCAAGAGTTGGACACTTAACTGATTGAGCCATCCAGGAACCCCAGAATTGTATTTATTTTTATTCATGTGTAATAACCACAGTAGTATGAACAGTATTCACAGTAAATGAACCTGCTTATTTATAATATAGGCACAAGAGTATTATATGGTCATTTGTTTTTTTGTTTATTCTTACTGTTATTTGAAGATAATTCTTGGCTTTTTCAATTACAAATTCATCTCTTTTTTAGTAATCTAAAGGCAACAATGATTAACATTTTTGAGCCCTTACTATGTCCAGACCCAGTGCTGTATGTATGTTGTCTCAGAAGGATTTGGTAATTTGTTTATGTGTACATATCTAGCAAGTGATAGAACTGGAATTTGAACTCAGGCAGTTCTATTCCAGAATATGCTTTCTTGACTATTTCTTACTATTCTGTACTATTACTGTTTGCCTTAAAAAATGTTTACCATGAGAGGATTCCATTTCTTAGCTGTTGAATTCTAATATCCTAGAGCCAAAAGACATTGAAGAATTCATCATGGATTTATAATATATATCAGGCATAGTAAATAAAAATGTTTATAACTTTTGACCTGACATCCACTTTTAGGAATCTGTCATACAGAAATAATCCAAAATACAGTAAAAGTTCATCATAGTGTCATTTATAATATGGAAAACTTTAAGGTAATCTCAACACTTAACTACAGAAATGATTAGTAAAAATATATATGCAGTTGATGAATTATTATGCAGTTTTTAGTAAATGTAAATAATGATGCTGTTTAGATTTTAAAAGATTTTTTAAATTAATTAATTAATTTTTTAATTTACATCCAAGTTAGGTAGCATACAGTGCAACAATGATTTCCGGAGTAGATTCCTTAATGCCCGTTACCCATTTAGCCCATCCCCCCTCCCTCAACCCTTCCAGCAACCCTCTGTTCTCTATATTTTATTTAAGAGTCTCTTATGTTTTGTCCCCCTCCCCATCTTTATATTATTTTTCTTTCCTTTCCTTATGTTCATCTGTTTTGTATCTTAAATTCCTCATATGAGTGAAGTCATATATTTGTCTTTCTCTGACTAATTTCGTTTACCATTGTATGTATATATATATACATATATCAGTAATAGTGCTGCTTTAAACATTGGGGTGCATGTGCCCCTTCGAAACAGCACACCTATTTCCCTGGATAAATTCCTACTAGTGCAATTGCTGGGTTGTAGGGTAGTTCTATTTTTAATTTTTTGAGAAACCTCCTTACTGTTTTCTAGAGTGGCTGCACCAGTTTGTATTCCCACCAGCAGTGCAAAAGAGATCCTCTTTGTCCTCACCCTCACCAGCATCTGTTGTTTCTTGAGTTGTTAATATTAGCCGTTCTGACAGGTACGAGGTGGTATCTCGTGGTTTTGATTTGTATTTCCCTGATGATGAGTGATGTTGAGTGTTTTTTCACGTGTCTGTCAGCCATCTGGAGGTCTTCATTGGAGAAGTGTCCAGTTATGTCTTCTGTCCATTTCTTTACTGGACTATTTGTTTTTTAGGTGTTGAGTTTGAGAAGTTGTTTATAAATTTTGGATACTAATCCTTTATCTGATATGTCGTTTGCAAATATCTTCTCCCATTCCGTCGGTTGCCTTTTAGTTTTGCTGATAGTTTCCTTCACTGTGCAGAAGCTTTTTTATTTATTTATTTATTTATTTATTTATTTGACGTTTATTTATTATGGAGAGACAGAGAGAGACAGAACATGAGCAGAGGAGGGGCAGAGAGAGAGGGAGACACAGAATCCGAAGCAGGCTCCAGGCTATGAGCTGTCAGTACAGAGCCTGATGAGGGGCTTGAACCCACAAACTGTGAGATCATGACCTGAGCCGAAGTTGGACGCTTAACCAACTGAGCCACCCAGGTGCCCCAGAAGCTTTTTATTTTGATGAGGTCCCAATAGTTTATTTTTGTTTTTGTTTCCCTTGTCTCCAGAGACGTGTTGAATAAGAAGTTGCTGCAGCCAAGGTCAAAGAGGTTTTTGCCTGCTTTCTCCTTGAGGATTTTGATGGTTTCCTGTCTTACGTTTAGGTCTTTCATCCATTTTGAGTTTATTTTTGTGTATGGTGTAAGAAAGTGGTCCAGGTTCATTCTTCTGCATGTCGCTGTCTAGTTTTCCCAGCACCATTTGCTGAAGAGATTGTCTTTATTCCGTTGCATATTCTTTCCTGCTTTGTCAAAGATTAGTTGGCCATATGTTTGTGGGTCCGTTTCTGGGTTCTCTTTTCTTTTCCTTTGATCTGAGTGTCTGTTTTTGTGCCAGTACCATACTGTCTTGATGGTTACAGCTTTGCAATACATCTTGAAGTCTAGGATTGTGACGCCTCTGGCCTTGGTTTTCTTTTTCAAGATTGCTTTGGCTATTTGGGATCTTTTCTGGTTCCATACAAATTTTAGAATTGTTTGTTCTACCTCTGTGAAGAACACTGGTGTTATTTTGATAGGGATTGCTGGATTTTTTTAAATTTATTTTTATTTTTATTTTTGGTGAGAAGACATTCAGATTATTTTTCTGAATAAAGAAAAATAAAAGGGTCTTCTTTTCTTTTCTTTTCTTTTTTCCTTCCAAGATTTTATTTAAGTTCAAGTTAGTTAACATATATTGTAGTATTGATTTCAGGAGTAGAATTTAGTGATTCATTGCTTACATATAACACCCAGTGTCCATTCCAATAAGTACCCTCCTTAATGCTCATCACCTTTTTAGCGCATCCTCCACCCACCTCCCCTGCAGCAGCTCTCAGTTTGTTCTCTGTAATTCAGAGTCTTTTATGGTTTGCCTCCTATTTTAATCTTACTTTATTTTTCCTTCCCTTCTATTATGTTCAACTGTTTTGTTTCTTAGATTCCATATATGAGTGAAATCATAGGGTATTTGTCTTTTTCTGACTGACTTATTTCACTTAGACTAATACACTGTAGTTCCATCCATGTCATTGTAAATGGCAAGATTTCATTCTTTTTGATGGCTGAGTAATATCATCATATACATATATACACACATATATATGTGTATATATATATATATATATATATATATATATATATATATATATACACACACACATATATACATACATACACACGCACACACACACACACACATAGACATACACACACTACAGCTTCTTTATCCATTCATCAGTTGATGTACACTTGGGCTCTTTCCATAGTTTGGCTATTATTGTGATAATGCTGCTGTAAACATTGTGGTGCATGTACCCCTTCCAATCTGTATTTTTGTATCCATTGGATAAATACCTAGTACTGCAGTTGCTAGGTTGTAGGGTAATTCTATTTTTAATTTTGTGATGAACCTCCATACTGTTTCCAGAATGGCTGCACCAGTTTGCATTCCCAGCAATAGCACAAGAGGGTTCCCCTTTCTCCACATCCTTGCCAACATCTGTTGTTTCCTGAGTTGTTAATTTTAGCCATTCTGACAGGTTTGAGGTGGTATCTCATGGTTTTGATTTGTGTTTCCCTGATGATGAGTGATGTTGAGTTTTTTTTTTTTTTTTTTTCTTATGTCTGTTACGCCATTTGTATATCTTCTTTGGAGAAATGTCTTTTCATGTTTTCTGCTCATTTCTTAACTGGATTATTTATTTTTTGGGTGTTAAATTTGCTAAGTTCTTTATAAATTTTGTATTCTAACCCATTATCTTTGCAAATATCTTCTCCCATTCCATAGGCTGCCTTTTAGTAGTTCATTTTTGCTTTTATTTCTCTTGCCCCCAGAGATGTGTCTGGTAAGAAGTTGCTATGGCCAAAGTTATAGAGGTTGCTGCCTGTTTTCTATTCTAGGGTTTTGATGGTTTCCTGTCTCACCTTTAGGTATTTCATCCATTTTTAGTTTATTTTTGTGTACAGTGTAAGAAAGTGGTCAAGTTTCATTCTTCTGCAGTTTTCCCAGCACAATTTGCTGAAGACACTGTATTTTTTCCATTGGATACTCTTTCCTTCTTTATCAAAGATTAGGTAGCCATATATTTGTGGGTCTGTTTCTGGGTTCTCTATTCTGTTCTCTTGATCTTTGAGTCTGTTTTTGTGCCAGTACCATGCTGTCTTGATGATTGTAGCTTTGTAATACAGCTTGAAGTCTGAAACTGTGATGACTCCCACTTTCCTTTTGTTTTTAAACTTACTTTGGCTATTCAGGGTCTTTTCTGATTCCGTACACATTTTAGATTTGTTTGTTCTAGCTTTGTGGTGAATTCTGGTGTTATTTTGATATGGATTACATTGAATGTGTAGATGCTTTGGATAGTATAGACATTTCAACAGTATTTGTTTTTCCATTCCATGAGCATTGCATGTTTTTCCGTTTCATTCTGTCTTCTTCAATTTCTTTCATAAGTGTTCTGTAAGTTTTAGAGTACAGATCTTTTACCTCTTTGGTTAGGTTTATTCCTACATGCCATATTGGTTTTGGTGCAGTAGTAAACGGCATAAATTCCTTGATTTCTTTTTTTGCTGCTTCATTATTGGTGTATAGAAATGCCACAGATTTCTGTAGTTGCTTTTATATCCTGTGACTTTGCTGAATTCATATATCACTTCTAGCAGTTTTTTGGTGGAGTCTTTTGGGTTTTCCGCATAGAGTATCATGTCATCTGTGAAGAGTGAAAAGTTTGACTTCTTCTTTGCCAGTTTGGATGCCCTTGATATCTTTTTGTTGTCTGATTGCTGAGGCTAGGGCTTCCGCTACTATGTTGAACAATAGTGGTGAGAGTAGACATCCCTGTTTTGGAAAACTGAGAGTTTTTCCCCATTGAGGATAATACTAGCTGTGGGTCTTTCGTATATGAACTTTATGAAGTTTAGGTAAGTTCCTTCTATCTCTACATTCTTGAGGGTTTAAAAAAAATTTTTTTTTTAATGTTTACTTATTTCTGAGACAAAGAGAGACAGAGCATGAGTGGGGGAGGGGCATA
The DNA here is from genome assembly GCF_018350155.1 of Leopardus geoffroyi. Classification (NCBI taxonomy): domain Eukaryota; kingdom Metazoa; phylum Chordata; class Mammalia; order Carnivora; family Felidae; genus Leopardus; species Leopardus geoffroyi. The sequence continues at coordinate 114,085,632 of NC_059326.1, read as the reverse complement.
GAGAGAGGGAGACACAGAATCAGAGGCAGGCTCCAGGCTCTGAGCTGTCAGCACAGAGCCTGACACGGGGCTTGAACCCATAAACCGTGAGATCATGACCTGAGCCGAAGTCAGTCACTCAACTGACTGAGCCACCCAGGCACCCTGCTTAGGGTTTTTTAAAAAGAAAGTTGCTGTATTTTGTCAAATGTTTTTTTCTGCATCTACTGAGAGAATCATATGGTTCTTATCCTTTTTATTAATGTGGTGTAGCATGTTGATTGATTTGTAGGTAGTGAACCACCCCTGAAGCCCAAGGAGCAAATCAAATCCTACTTGATTCTGGTGAATAATTCTTTTAAACTGTTGGATTCAATTTGCTAGTGTCTTGTTGAGAATTTTTGCATCCATGTTAATCAGGGATGTTGGTCTGTAATTCTCTTTTTTAGTGAAATCTTTGTCTGGTTTTGCAGTCAAGGTAATTCTGGCCTTATAGAATGAATTTGGAAGTTTTACTTCCATATCTGTTTTTGTAAAATAGTCTTAATTTTTAAATTTAAGTTTATATTAGGAGACAGAGACAGTGTGAGTGGGGGAGGGGTAGAGAGCGGAAGAGAGAGAGAATCCCAACCAGGCTCCATACTGTCAGCATAGAGCCCAGTGCAGGTCTTGAACTACAAACCGTGAGATCATGACCCAAGCTGAAATAAAGATTTTGACACTTAACTGACTGAGACACTGAGGCACCCCTGTTTTTTGGAATAGATTGAGAAGAATAGGTATTAATTCCTTTTTAAATGTTTGGTCGAAATTTCTTGGGAAGCCATCCAGCCCTGGACTCTTGTTTGTTGGGATATTTTTGATTATTGATTCAATTTCTTTGCTGGTTATGCATCTATTCAAATTTTCTGTTCCTTCCTGTTTCAGTTTTGGTAGTTTATATGTTTCTAGCAGTTTGTCCATTTCTTCCAGATTGCCCAATTTGTTGGCATATAATTGCTCATAATATTCTTTTATAATTGTTTGTATTTCTGTGTTGTTGGTTGTGATCTTCCCTCTTTCATTTATGATTTTATTTATTTGGGTTCTTTCTCTTTTTGATAACTCTTTTCTTTTTGATAAGGGTAGGGGTTTATGAATTTTGTTAATTCTTTCAATGAACCAGCTCCTAGCTTCATTGATCTGTTCTATTTGTTGAGGGGGGGCTTGTATATCATTGATTTCTGCTTTAATCTTTATTATTTCCCTTCTTTTGGTGGTTTTGGGTTTCATTTGCTGTTCTTTTTCCAGCTCCTTTAGCTGTAAGGTTGGATTGTATATTTGAGACTTTTCTTGCTTCTTGAAGAGAACCTGTTTTGCTCTATACTTCCCTCTTAGGACCACCTTTGCTGCATTCCAAAGGTTTTGGATTATGGTGTTTTCATTTTCATTTGCTCCCATGTATTTTTAAATTTCTTCTTTAATATCCTGGTTAGCCCATTTGTTCTTTAGTAGGATGTTCTTTAACCTCCATGTATTTATGGTCTTCCCAATTTTTTTGTTTGTTTGTTTTTGTGATTGACTTCAAGTTTCATAGCATTGTGGTTTGAAAATATGCATAGTATGATCTCAGTCTTCTTGTACTGGTTGGAGCCTGATTTGTGATCCAGTATGTGTTTTGATCAGGATAAAGTTCCATGTGCATTAGAAAAGAATGTGTATCCTGCTGCTTTAGGATGAAATGCTCTGAATATATGTATTAAGTCCATTTGGTCCAGTGTGTCATTCAAAGCCATTGTTTCCTTGTTGATCTTTTGCCCAGATGATCTGTTCATTTCTATAAGTGGGGTGTTAAAGTCCCCTGCTATTACTGTATTATTATCAGTATTATTACTGTTTCTTTAAGTTTGTTAATTGATTTACATATTTGGCTGTTTCAAGTTTGGGGCATAAATATTTACAGTTGTTAGATCTTGTTGGGTAGACCCCTTTATTATGATATAGTGCCCTTCTTCATCTCTTATTACAGTCTTTGGTTTAAAATCTAGTTTTTCTGGGGCACCTCAGTGGCGCAGTCGGTTAAGCGTCCGACTTCAGCCAGGTCATGATCTCGCGGTCCGGGAGTTCGAGCCCCGCGTCAGGCTCTGGGCTGATGGCTCAGAGCCTGGAGCCTGTTTCTGATTCTGTGTCTCCCTCTCTCTCTGCCCCTCCCCCGTTCATGCTCTGTCTCTCTCTGTCCCAAAAATAAATAAACGTTGAAAAAAAAAATAAATAAAATCTAGTTTTTCTGATACAAGTATGGCTATTCCAGCTTTCTTTTGATGTCCATTAGCATAATTAATTGTTTTCCACCCCATCACTTTCAATCTGGAGGTGTCTTTGGGTCTAAATGAGTCTATTGTAAGCAGTATATTGATGGGTCTTGTTTTTTATCCATTCTGATGCCCTATGTCTTTTGTTTAGAGCATTTAGTCCATTAACACTCAGAGTAATTATTGATAGATATGTATTTAGTGGTATTGTATTACCTGTAAAGTCGCTCTTTCTGTCTCTGTTCCTTTCTAGTCTTTTGTTACTTTTGGTCTTTCTTTTCCACTCAAAGAGTCCTCTTTAATAATTCTTGCAGAGCTGCTTTAGTATTCATGAAATCCTTCAGTTTTTGCTTTGTCTTGGAAACTTTATCTCTCCTTCTGTTCTGAATGACAGCCTTGCAGGATAAAGTATTCTTGACTGCATGTTTTTCCCAGTTAGCACATTGAATATATCATGCCACTCCCTTCTGTCCTGCCATGTTTCTGTAGACATGTCTGCTGCTAACCTTATGTGTTTTCCTGTGTAGGTTAAGGACCTTTCACCCCTAACTGCTTTCACAATTCTTTCTTTGTTTTTGTACTTTGCAAGTTTTACTATGATACTTTTTAGTGTTGACCTGTTCTTGTTGATTTTGAGGAGAGTTCTCTATGCCTTTTGGACTTGAATGCCTGTTCCTTCCTCAGATTAGAAGTTCTCAGCCATGGGACACCTGGGTGGCTCAGTCAGGTAAGCGTCTACCTTCAGCCCAGGTCATGTTCTCATGGTTTGTGAATTTGAGCCCCATGTTGGGCTCAATGTTGACAGCTCAGAGTCTGGAACCTGCTTTGGATTCTGTGTCTCCCTCTCTCTCTTTCCCTCCCTTGCTTGTGCTCTGTCTCTCAAAAATAAATAAATGTTGAAAAATTTTTTTAAAAAGTTCTCAACTATAATTGGTTCAAATAAACCTGCCCCTTTATTTTTATTTATTTATTTATTTATTTATTTATTTAATTTTATTTTTTTTCAATATATGAAGTTTATTGTCAAATTGGTTTCCACACAACACCCAGTGCTCATCCCAACAGGTGCCCTCCTCAATACCCATCACCCACCCTCCCCTCCCTCCCACCCCCCATCAACCCTCAGTTTGTTCTCAGTTTTTTTTTTTTTAATTTTTTTTTTTTTCAACGTTTATTTATTTTTGGGACAGAGAGAGACAGAGCATGAACGGGGGAGGGTCAGAGAGAGAGGGAGACACAGAATCAGAAACAGGCTCCAGGCTCTGAGCCATCAGCCCAGAGCCTGACGCGGGGCTCAAACTCACGGACCGCGAGATCGTGACCTGGTTGAAGTCGGACGCTTAACCGACTGCGCCACCCAGGCGCCCCTGTTCTCAGTTTTTAAGAGTCTCTTATGCTTTGGATCTCTTCCACTCTAATCTCTTTTTTTTTTTCCTTCCCCTCCCCCATGAGTTTCTGTTAAGTTTCTCAGGATCCACATAAGAGTGAAACCATATGGTATCTGTCTTTCTCTGTATGGCTTATTTCACTTAGCATCACACTCTCCAGTTCCATCCATGTCACTACAAAGGGCCATGTTTCATTCTTTCTCATTGCCACGTAGTACTCCATTGTGTATATAAACCACAGTCTCTTTATCCATTCATCAGTTGATGGACATTTAGGCTCTTTCCATAATTTGACTATTGTTGAGAGTGCTGCTATAAACATTGGGGTACAAGTGCCCCTATGCATCAGTACTCCTTTATCCCTTGGGTAAATTCCTAGCAGTGCTATTGCTGGGTCATAGGGTAGGTCTATTTTTAATTTTTTGAGGAACCTCCACACTGTTTTCCAGAGTGGCTAAACCTGCCCCTTTTTAATGCTTTTCTTCTTCTGGGACTCCTATGATAGGGATATTATTTCACTTTATAGAATTGCTTAGTTCCCTATGTCTGTATTCATGATTTAATAGTTTTCTTTCCGTCTTCTTTTCACCTTCATTATTTTCCATAATTTTATCTTCTCTATCACCTATTAGCTCCTCTGGTACTTGCATCGTTGTTGTGATGTCATCCATTCAGTTTTGCGTCTTTGTTATAGCATTTTTAAATTTCAGCCTCACTAGTTTCTAGGTCTTTTATCTCTGCAGCAAGGATTTCTCTGTTGTCTTCTGTGCTTTTCTTAATCCCAGCTATTATTCTTATGATTATTGTTCTAAATTCTTGTTCAGATATATTGCTTATATCTGTTTTGAGCAAATCCCTGGCTGTGTTTTCTTCTTAATCTTTCTTTGGGGGAGAATTCCTCCTCTTATCATTTTGTCTTGGTTTCTGTCTTTTGCATGTTATGAAAGCTTGTTATGTTTCCTGCTAAGAGTACTGCTATATTAAGAAGGAGTCACACACTATCCAGGGCTTGGTGCTTCAGAAAGTGTTTTTGGTGTATGCTGTGTACATTATCCTATTGTTATTTGACTGTTGTTTCCCCCAGCTCAGTCCTCTGCAGAGTTCTTCCTTGTTTGCAGTGTGGAATATTTGAACCTTTAACTAGGTATGCTTTTAGTTGTTTAAATAAGCCTGATTAAGAAAAAAAAGCCTGGAGCACCTGGGTGGCTTGGTTGGTTAAGCGCCCAACTTCAGCTCAAGTCATGATCTCACCACTCATGAGTTCTAGCCCCACATCAGGCTCTCTGCTGTGCAGAGAGCAGTGCAGAGCCTGCTTTGGATTCTCTGTCCCCCTCCCCTGCTCATTCTATCAAAATAAATAAATAAATAAATAAAAAGCCTGATGCAAAAAAAAGAAAAGGAAAAGGTACACAAAGCCAAATAGACAAACAAAAAATTATAAGCCTGTTTCCAAGGAAAAAGAAAGAAAGAAAGAAAAGCCTGATCAAAAAATGAAAAAAAGGAAACAAACAATAAAAAAATTATAAGCCTGATTCCAAAGAAAAGAAAAGAAAGAAGAAAAGAAAAGAAAAGCATTAAAATTTAAAAAATTCTAGTCCTATTTCTTCTAGAGCTGAAGCTGATGCTTTGGAGCACTCTGTGATCAGTAGACTTGGTTAATGTGGGGTGCCTGTATTGGTCCTCTGGAGGCAAGGCCTGCTGCACTGGCTCACAGACCTGCCCTAGTAAAGATGCCCCTGCAGGACACATGTGGGGGTGGGGTATGGTGTAAGGACCCCAGCCTCCAATGGCGGGGCGGGGGGTGGGTGCTGTGTTGCTCACTGAAGTCCAACCATGCTGGTGGGCAGGGGAAGATGGCATCACCCTGCTCTCTTGTCCTGGGGTGGGGAGCTTGCGCTCTCTGCTGTTAAGGAAACCCTCACAGATAAGTAAACAGTCTCTTCTCCTGTGTCCCAGGCTTTTGTCAGATCCCTGCCCTCAACCCTTCTGTGCCCAGGCCATCAACATTCCCGGAGCCACAGCTCTTGTGTGTTTTGTCTTTGATGTGCAGCTGGGATTCAAAACTGCAAATATTTTTTTAAAATTAATTAATTTATCTGAGAAAGAGAGAGAGAGAGAGGGAGAGAGAGAGAGAGATGGAATATCCCAAACAGGCTCTACACTGTCAGCGTGGAGCCTGAAGCAGGCAGGGCTTGATCCCACGAATCATCATGACCTGAGATGAAATCAAGAGTTGGATGTTTAGCTGACTGAACCACCCAGGCACCCCCAAAACTCCAAATCTTAAAGACCTGTCAAGGCTCATACCCACTCTCCACTCTCGAGGAGAACCTTACAATGCTGCACCTGGTGCCATTCTGTCCCAGAAAAGCAGTTCCTTGGCTGAACAGTTGCCTGGAGTTTATGGTGAAGCCTAGTAAAAAGTTGCAGATCAGGTTATCCGCACTCTGCACATGCCTCTGTCCCCTGCTATTGAACGGCTGCTCAAAGAGGTCAGCTGGGTCTTTTGTCCTTGGAGAGGTAATCTAACTTCTTCCAACTGCGTTCCAGGAAGGGGAATGTTCTCTCCTGGGGTGACCCAGGGAATTCCCACACTATGCTGTCTGCTATCCACTCCTGGGCCTCTGCCCTCTTCCCCAGGAGCATCACCACCTGCCCAGATCAACTCCAATGAATGGCACAGACTTCAAAACCTTCAGAATTTGAACTCCAGTGTTTGCAAAAACTTGCAGTAGTATGTTCCTCCCGATTCCCCAGTCATTGGTTTTGGGGGAGTGCTTTTCATGCAAAAACCAGATGCAGTGCTCTGTCTCCCACTCTCTCCTCCTTTCTGTGAGATAGGGCTCCCTACCTTCTGTGGCAGCAAGGCTTTTCTCTCTTCCAGTTCACCTGACAGGTTCTTTCTCTCTAATTATGCAGATTGTTCTCTTGATCCTCAGGATTAATCCTTAATTTCCAAGATGTTCAAAATTATTTCATGTTGACTTAGCTATGTTCAAGGAATGAGGCAAGCCCAGGGTCCCCTTACTACTCTGCCATCTTAACTCCTCTTGTTCTTTCTCTTTTTAAGATTTTATTTTTAAGTAATCTCTACACCCAATTTGGGGCTCAACCTCACAACCCTGAGATCAAGAGTCACATGCTTTACTGACTGAGCCAGCCAGGTACCACCAGGGCCTTCCTTTCTACCTGGCATGGTTTAACTTGGTCCAATAAAATATGTGACTTTCTTGTGTGCATCTTCTAGATGAACTTGCAAGGAAGTTTTCCAACAGTTAAAGGCCCACACTCTATTTTGTTCTCGATTCTGAAGTAGGTGGACCACCACTTTCTGTGAGATCAGTGTGGGTTCTGGTCACACTTGGGTTCCATTGTCATGGAGCTAGACTTGTTGAAGGCCATTGACCATGGTCAATCCCTTCCTCTTGGTATACAGAGGTTGGGGGGGTGTGGCACGCAGGGTGGGATGTCTGGTCCCGGCTGATAAGAAAGTAGAGAGCTGGTGTCCACCTTGGTGGGCAGCCTCAGACCATAAATCCTCATCTCCTCCTCAGACTACTGGCAAGCCTGGGTGGGACAGGAGGACACTCCTCTTCTGCTCCTGTCATGTTAACATTGACTGTCAGCTGGGATTTAGCTAAGGCTAGAAGGCTTCCATGTGGCTTCTCCATGTGGCTTGAGCTTCCTCACAACTTAGTGGATGGATTTCAAGGACAAATGTCCTATGCTCTTCAAGGAGCAGGGACTCCCTACGTGGTGCCATTCCAAAGGCATCTGGCTAGCTCACCTGAAGTCCCTCAGGATATATCTGGAAGGCTTTGGGAAGGCCTTCTATTCAGGCTGAAAATGATCTGTCTCCTCCTTTCTCTGCTATGCAAGATTTTCTGGAAGTCTTTTCCCAAGTGTGGACTGCATAGGATGCTGCTGCTCTCAGCTGTCCTTATATCCAGGAGACGGTCTTATTTCAGGGCTCTGTTTCATTTCATCAGAGAAGATCTGCAGCATTTGAGAGTATAGCTCTCATTTTGTTCATTGGGAAACTGAGTCAGAAGGGCCCTATCATATATTCCATGATGGTCCAATCATGCGCTCTACTCCTGGGTATGGAGCAGAGAGGTTCTTCACAGCATTGTTATGTTGTTTATTTGAGATAATGCACTTAAAACAATTCCCACAATGTCTGGCTTGGTGCGGTGGTTAACAGTGTCAGTTTCAGTAGGTACGTAGGCCTTCTTGTGTTGATGTGAGACCATAAGATGCCTGTGTGATCCTCTTTTGGAAATTTGTAAGAAAACAGATGTTGTATCTGAACTCATGAGAAGATAAATAATGAATATTTTCTTCTTTTCTTTTTGTATACTAATCTTTAATTTCTTCACTCTGGCAAGATTAATTGGACAAATGGATTTTTAGTCCTGCTGTATGTTATGATTTGAAGAATTTGGGTAATTTCTGAAGGTTGATTTTCTCTAGCTAATAGAAAGTTTCTAAGTAGTCTTTTTTTCACTCATCAAATAGATCTGACTCCATGCTAATCATTCAATGAGAGTGAAGATATATAAAGGCCTGAATCTGTGGGTGAGATGCTCACAGTTTTGTTAGGGACAGGCTGGTAGGCTGGAAGCACAGTACTATGTGTAGAAATGGAGAAGGGGTGGGCAGTAGGAAGAGATGACTTTGGGTATCTGTGCTGAGTAGGCCCAAGGGTTGGAGACACAGTGTGAGTCAGGGTTGCTGAGGAAAGGCTCCCTAGGGAAGGTGAGTCTTGGACTAGACCTTAAAAGAAATTATGGATCAAAACTGGTTGCTTTCCAGACCAGAGGAAGAGACAGTGGACAGAGGCCCAGAGACTGCACTAACCATACGGTGTGGATAAAATAAATGAGTGTCTTAATTAGAGTGCAAGGGCCACTTTGGGAAAGTCAAGGGGCGAGCTGTGTTTTTTTTTTTTTATTAATTTTTTAAATGTTTGTTTTTGAGAGAGAGAGAGACAGTGTGAGCTGGGGAAGGGGCAGAGAGAGGGAGACATAGAACCTGAAGCAAGCTCCAGGCCCTGAGCTGTCAGCCCAGAGCCTGACGCTGGGCTTGAACCCACGAGCCATGAGATCATGACCTGAGTGTAAGTCAGACACTTAACCAACTGAGCCACCCAGGCACCCAATTTTTTAAAAATTTGTTTTAATACAAGATCATTAAAACACACATAGTATAGATCTTTAAAAACACATAGTGGGATCCTGGGAAGATGGCGACGTAGGAGGATACTGGGCTCACCACGTGTCCTGCTGATCACTTAGATTCCACCTACACCTGCCTAAATAACCCAGAAAACTGCCAGAAGACTAGCAGAACGGAGTCTCCGGAGCCAAGCACAGATGAGAGGCCCACGGAAAAGGGTAGGAAAGGCGGTGAGGCGGTGCACACTACACGGACTGGCGGGAGGGAGCCGGGGTGGAGGGGCGGCCTGCTGGCCAAGCAGAGCCCCTGAGTCTGGCTTGCACAAGTGGAGGGGCCGGACGGAGTGTGTTCCGACAGCAAGCGGACTTGACATCTGGAAGGTTATAAGCTAACAGCTCTGCTCAGAGAATGGGAAGGCTGCAGGACAACAGGAGGGACAGTTGTTGAGCCCCGGACAACAGAGCTCAGCTTGGCAGGGAACAAAGGCGCTCACCAGCGCCATCTCCCTCGCCCATCCCCCAGCCAAAATTCCAAAGGTAACTGGTTCCTGCCAGGGAACTTGCTTGCACCGGGCAAGCACCCAACGCTGTGCTTCTGCAGATCCATCCCTCCAGCGGGTCTGACTCCCTCCCAGTGCCACAGGGCCCCTCCCGAAGCGGATGTCCGAAGGAAAAGCAAAAGCGAGCTGAGCCTGCCCCTCCCGCCCCTGTGCACCTTGCCGATCCACCCCAGCTAATACACCAGATCCCCAGCACCACAAGCCTGGCAGTGTGCAAGTAGCCCAGATGGGCCACGCCACCCCACAGTGAATCCCGCCCCTAGGAGAGGGGAAGAGAAGGCACACACCAGTCTGACTGTGGCCCCAGCAGTGGGCTGGGGGCAGACATCAGGTCTGACTGCGGCCCCGCCCACCAACGCAAGTTATTCGAGACAGCACAGGGGAAGTGCCCACAGTCCCGCACCACTCCAGGGACGATCCAAAATGATGAAACGGAAGAATTCCCCTCAGAAAAACGTCCAGGAAATAACAGCAGCTAACGAACTGATCAAAAATGATTTAAACAATGTAACAGAAAGTGAATTTAGAATAATAGTCATAAAATTAATTGCTGGGCTTGAAAACAGTATAAAGGACAGCCGAGAATCTCTTGCTACAGAGATCAAGGGACTAAGGAACAGCCAGGAGGAGCTAAAAAATGCTATCAATTAACTTCAAAATAAAATGGAGACAACTACGGCTTGGATTGAAGAGGCAGAGGAGAGAATAGGTGAATTGGAAGACAAAATTATGGAAAAAGAAGAAGCTGAGAAAAAGATAAAAAAATCCAGGAGTATGAGGGGAAAATTAGAGAACTAAGTGATGCACTAAAGAGAAATAATGTATGCATAATTGGTATTCCAGAGGAGGAAGAGAGAGGGAAAGGTGCTGAAGGTGTACTTGAAGAAATAATACCTGAGAACTTCCCGGATCTGGGGAAGGAAAAAGGCATTGAAATCCAAGAGGCACAGAGAACTCCCTTCAGACGTAACTTGAATCGATCTTCTGCATGACATATCATAGTGAAACTGGCAAAATACAAGGATAAAGAGAAAATTCTGAAAGCAGCTAGAGATAAACGTGCTCTAACATATAAAGGGAGTCCTATAAGACTCGTGACCGATCTCTCTACTGAAACTTGGCAGGCCAGAAAGGAATGGCAGGAGATCTTCAATGTGATGAACAGAAAAAATATGCAGCCGAGAATCCTTTATCCAGCAAGTCTGTCATTTAGAATAGAAGGAGAGATAAAGGTCTTCCCAAACAAACAAAAACTGAAGGAATTCGTCACCACTAAGCCAGCCCTACAAGAGATCCTAAGGGGGATCCTGTGAGACAAAGTGCCAGAGACATCGCTACAAGCATGAAACCTACGGACATCACAATGACTCTAAACCCATATCTTTCTATAATAACACTGAATGTAAATGGACCAAATGCGCCAACCAAAAGACATAGGGTATCAGAACGGATAAAAAACAAGACCCATCTATTTTCTGTCTACAAGAGACTCATTTTGGACCTGAGGACACCTTCAGATTGAGAGTGAGGGGATGGAAAACTATTTATCATGCCACTGGAAGTCAAATGAAAGCTGGAGTAGCCATAGTTATATCAGACAAACTAGACTTTAAATTAAAGGCTGTGACAAGAGATGAAGAAGGGCATTACATAATAATCACAGGGTCTATCCATCAGGAAGAGCTAACAATTATAAATGTCTATGCACCGAATACAGGAGCCCCCAAATATATAAAACAATTACAAACATAAGCAACCTTATTGATAAGAATGTGGTAATTGCAGGAGACTTTAACACTCCACTTACAGAAATGGATAGATCATCTAGACACATGGTCAATAAAGAAACAAGGGCCCTGAATGATACATTGGATCAGATGGACTTGACAGATACATTTAGAACTCTGCATCCCAAAGCAACAGCATATACTTTCTTCTCGAGTGCACATGGAACATTCTCCAAGATAGATCACATACTGGGTCACAAAACAGCCCTTCATACGTATAAAAGAACTGAGATCATACCATGCATGCTTTCAGACCACAATGCTATGAAACTTGAAATCAACCACAGGAAAAAGTCTGGAAAATCTCCAAAAGCATGGAGATAAAAGAACACGCTACTAAAGAATGAATGGGTCAACCAGGCAATTAGAGAAGAAATTAAAAAATACATGGAAACAAATGAAAATGAAAATACAACAATCCAAATGCTTTGGGATGCAGTGAAGGCAGTCCTGAGAGGAAAATACATTGCAATCCAGGCGTATCTCAAGAAACAAGAAAAATCCCCAATACAAAATCTAACAGCACACCTAAAGGAAATAGAAGCAGAACAGCAAAGACAGCCTAAATCCAGCAGAAGAAGAGAAATAATAAAGATCAGAGCAGAAATAAACAATATAGAATCTAAAAAAATTGTAGAGCAGATCAACGAAACCAAGAGTTGTTTTTTTTGAAAAAATAAACAAAATTGACAAACCTCTAGCCAGGCTTCTCAAAAAGAAAAGGGAGATGACCCAAATAGATAAAATCATGAATGAAAATGGAATTATTACAACCAATCCCTCAGAAATACAAGCAATTATCAGGGAATACCATGAAAAATTATATGCCAACAAACTGGACAACCTGGAAGAAATGGACAAATTCCTAAACACCCACACGCTTCCAAAACTCAATCAGGAGGAAATAGCTTGAACAGAGGCATAACCAGCGAAGAAATTGAATCAGTCATCAAAAATCTCCCAACAAATAAGAGTCCAGGACCAGATGGCTTCTCAGGGGAGTTCTACCAGACATTTAAAGCAGAGATAATACCTATCCTTCTCAAGCTATTCCAAAAAATAGAAAGGGAAGGAAAACTTCCAGACTCATTCTATGAAGCCAGTATTACTTTGATCCCTAAACCAGACAGAGACCCAGTAAAAAAAGAGAACTACAGGCCAATATCCCTGATGAATATGGATGCAAAAATTCTCAATAAGATACTATCAAATCGAATTCAACAGCATATAAAAAGAATTATTCACTATGATCAAGTGGGATTCATTCCTGGGCTGCAGGGCTGGTTCAACATTCGCAAATCAATCAACGTGATACATCATATTAATAAAAGTTTGATCCTGTCAATCGATGCGGAAATGGCCTTTGACAAAATTCAGCACCCTTTCTTATAAAAACCCTCGAGAAAGTTGGGATAGAAGGAACATACTTAAAGATCATCAAAGCCATTTATGAAAAGCCCACAGCTAACATCATCCTCAACGGGGAAAAACTGAGAGCTTTTTCCCTGAGATCAGGAACACGACAGGGATGCCCACTCTCACCGCTGTTGTTTAACATAGTATTGGAAGTTCTAGCATCAGCAATCAGACAACAAAAGGAAATCAAAGGATCAAAATTGGCAAAGACGAAGTTAAGCTTTCACTTTTTGCAGATGACATATATTATACATGGAAAATCCGATAGACTCCACCAGAAGTCTGCTAGAACTGACACATGAATTTAGCATAGTTGCAGGATACAAAATCAATGTACAGAAATCAGTTGCATTCTTATACACTAATAATGAAGCAACAGAAAGACAAATAAAGAAACTGATCCCATTCACAATTGCACCAAGAAGCATAAAATACCTAGGAATAAATCTAAGCAAAGATGTAAAAGATCTGTATGCTGAAAACTATAGAAAGCTTATGAAGGAAATTGAAGAAGATATAAAGAAATGGAAAAACATTCCATGCTCATGGATTGGAAGAATATTGTCAAAATGTCAATACTACCCAAAGCTATCTACACATTCAATGCAATCCCAATCAAAATTGCACCAGCATTCTTCTCGAAGATAGAACAAGCAATCCCAAAATTCATATGGAACCACAAAAGGCCCTGAATAGCCGAAGTAATTTTGAAGAAGAAGACCAAAGCAGGAGGTATCACAATCCCAGACTTTAGCCTCTACTACAAAGCTGTCATCATCAAGACAGCATGGTATTGGCACAAAAACAGACACATAGACCAATGGAATGGAATAGAAACGCCAGAACTAGACTCACAAACGTATGGCCAACTAATCTTTGACAAAGCAGGAAAGAATATCCAGTGGAAAAAAGATAGTCTCTTTAACAAATGGTGCTGGGAGAACTGGACAGCAACATGCAGAAGATTGAAACTAAACCACTTTCTCACACCATTCACAAAAATAAACTCAAAATGGATAAAGGACCTGAATGTGAGACAGGAAACCATCAAAACCGTACAGGAGAAAGCAGGAAAAGACCTCTCTGACATCAGCCGTAGCAATTTCTTACTTGACACATCCCCAAAGGCAAGGGAATTAAAAGCAAAAATGAACTACTGGGACCTCATGAAGATAAAAAGCTTCTGCACAGCAAAGGAAACAATCAACAAAACTAAAAGGCAACCAACGGAATGGGAAAAGATATTTGCAAATGACATATCGGACAAAGGGCTAGTATCCAAAATCTATAAAGAGCTCACCAAACTCCACACCCGAAAAACAAATAACCCAGTGAAGAAATGGGCAGAAAACATGAACAGACACTTCTCTAAAGAAGACATCTGGATGGCCAACAGGGACAGGAAAAGATGCTCAACGTCGCTCCTCATGGAGATATTACCTCATGCCAGTCAGAGTGGCCAAAATGAACAAATCAGGAGACTATAGATGCTGGCGAGGCTGTGGAGAAACGGGAACCCTCTTGCACTGGTGGTGGGAATGCAAATTGGTGCAGCCGCTCTGGAAAACAGTGTGGAGGTTCCTCAAAAAATTAAAAATACATCTACCCTATGACCCAGCAATAGCACTGCTAGGAATTTACCCAAGGGATACAGGAGTGCTGATGCATAGGGGCACTTGTACCCCAATGTTTATAGCAGCACTTTCAACAATAGGCAAATTATGGAAAGAGCCTAAATGTCCATCAACTGATGAATGGATAAAGAAATTGTGGTTTATATACACAATGGAGTACTACGTGGCAATGAGAAAGAATGAAATATGGCCCTTTGTAGCAACATGGATGGAACTGGAGAGTGTGATGCTAAGGGAAATAAGCCATACAGAGAAAGACAGATACCATATGGTTTCACTCTTATGTGGATCCTGAGAAACTTAACAGAAACTCATGGGGGAGGGGAAGGAAAAAAAAAAAGAGGTTAGAGTGGAAGAGAGCCAAAGCCTAAGAGACTCTTAAAAACTGAGAACAAACTGAGGGTTGATGGGGGGTGGGAGGGAGGGGAGGGTGGGTGATGGGTATTGAGGAGGGCACCTTTTGGGATGAGCACTGGGTGTTGTATGGAAACCAATTTGACAATAAACTTCATATATTGAAAAAAAAAATGAAAACACATAGTGACTGGGGCGCCTGGGTGGGTCAGTTGGTTAAGCACCTGACTCTTGATTTTCACTTACGTCATGATCTCACAGTTCATGGGACTGAGTCCTGCGTCATACTCTGTGCTGATGGCGAGGAGCCTGCTTGGGATTCTCTCTTTCCCTCTCTATCTGTCCCTACCCCTACCCCTCAAAATAAATAAATAAACTTAAAAAAAAAAGATTCTCTCTCAAAAACAAAACAAAATAAAACACATAGTGGCTGATCATCTTGTTCTGGCTTTCAGTCCCAGACTCAGTGAATTTTATTTTTAGTTACCTTTTTTTTTTTTGACCATTTTTAGGAGTCTGTGATTGAGATGGTGCTGTGCCAAGAAGATAAGAGTCAGGATAAAAAAAGTAACTTAGGATAGAAAGAAGCCTTTTCATTATGTTAGGAAGAAGCTTTATAAAGGGGAATGCTTTTCTGTCAATTAGTGCTTCTTTGAGCACTGAAGTGGGAGTCACCTGGAACAAACATATTCATTAGAAGAGTCAAGGCTTAAGGACCAACTAGCAAACCTGTCATCCCTAGAATTTTAGAAAGTGAAAAATGATAGAATGATAGATCATGGTAGAGTGATAATCATTTTCACTTAGAAAATGAAGGATGATAATCAGGAGATATTGTAGAACCCTTTGAGTTCCCTTGTAAAGGCTCTGGCTTGACCTGTGTGAATAAAGATAGCAATAACTTCAGATCCTTTGTGGTAAAGACTTCTGGTGTTCACCCACATCTGGTTCTCTTCTTTTTTTTCTTTTTTTTTTTTAATTTTTTTTTATTTATTTTTTTCAACGTTTATTTATTTTTGGGACAGAGAGAGACAAAGCATGAACGGGGGAGGGGCAGAGAGAGAGGGAGACAAAGAATCGGAAACAGGCTCCAGGCTCTGAGCCATCAGCCCAGAGCCTGACGCGGGGCTCGAACTCACGGACCGCGAGATCATGACCTGGCTGAAGTCGGACACTTAACCGACTGCGCCACCCAGGCGCCCCTCTCTTCTTTTTTTTTAATCATTAACAAATTAAAAAAAATTTTTTAATTCTTTATTTATTTTTGAGAGAGAGACAGCATGTGAGCAGGGGAAGAGCAGAGAGAGAGGGAGACATAGAATCCAAAGCAGCCTTCAGGCTCTGTGCTGACAGCTCAGTTTGAGCCTGACATGGGGCTCGAACTGACAAACTGTGAGATCATGATCTGAGCTGAAGTCGGATGTTTAACCAACTGAGCCACCCAGGTGCCCCTAAAAAAATTTTTTTAAGTTTATTTATTTTGATAGAAAGAGAGAGAGTGAGTGAGTGAGTGAAAGAGCAGGGGAGGGGCATCTGTACTGTCAGCACAGAGTTGGATGCAGGGCTAGAACTCACTAACCATGAGATCATGACTTGAGCTGAAGCCAAGAGTTGGACCCTTAACCAACTGAGCCACTCAGGTGCCCCTGGTTCTTTTCTTCTAGGCACACTGCAGGGTTTTAGTTTCCCATCCCTTGCATTTAGGTAGCGACATATGAATATTTCTGGCCAATGAGTTGTGAGTGGAAGTGGTGCTTATGTTGCTTTTAGGCCAAAGTATTTAATCGCTGGTATGAGACTCTTCAGCTCCTCAAATCCTTGCCTTAGTTACTGAGAAGGTTGTGTATTCCAGATGGAATTCCTACAAGATGGTGGTACCTCACTGTCTTGGGTCCCTGATCATTACGTGTAGCATAACCCTGCCCACCCCCTTCAATCTGAGGCCTGGCCCTGAGAGATTGGGTGTTATGACCGTAGCATATACTAGCCTATCCTGACAGTATAACCATTCCTGCTCATTTCTCTCCTTATTCTTCTCTCCTTTCTTGGGACTTAAGAGAAACATTTATTTGCCCCTAGGGAATGGGCTGAATGTTATAGAGGTATATTTGGGAGAGAGGGGAGAAGAAGACGGTGGATTTAGCTGGCAATAGTGATTATAGAATTGCTTCTGGTATATGTCATAAGGGCAGGAGGAAGAAGGAGGGATAAACTGAGAGATCTGTAATTTGTTCACCATCTCTGTGGGTATTATGGGCTGTTTTGGGGGGATTGTGAGCCATAAATGCTGCTGTCTGCACAGATTTGCCCATGTTTACCCCTTAGCCTACCTGTAGAAGCCTTCCTCCTGAGAAGGCTTTGAGTGGTGACCAAGCAGAAAGAAAACTGTTCTGGAAAGCTTGACAGTTAAATCTGTGATCAGCTTTCAAGGCTGAGGTTTCAGGGACTCTGACTTGGATTGTTCATACAGTTTCTTTGAAGACTTACTATGTAGGAAGAAGTCAGCTCTTCCAGCTTCTTTTCCTATGAAGTCTCTGTGTGAATTTGAGAATCCTCAACTATTAATCACTGTCAGTTCAGTTAAAGAATACATATTGTTTTAATGTAACTTATTCCAAGAATGCTTCTCACCAGCCTTCTCTTTTAATTCTCCCACTGATCTGCTCTGTGGCTGATAGCAAGTCACTTTCCCCTCTGGGCTTCAGTTCTCTCTGTAAACTGTTCTAGCCCTGACATTCTAAAGTTATGAGAGGGGAGAAAAAGAATGTTCCCAATTTGTGGGTTGAAGATTCTAGAACAAAAGAGGGAAGAGTTAACTCTGATCCATGTTTAACACTTTCAGAGGCTATTCTTGTTCCCTCACCCATAGGAGGGTGATAATGCAGTGTGTATGTGAAATTGCTTTATTTATTTATTTATTTATTTATTTATTTATTAAAAAAATTTTTTTTAATATGAAATTTGACAAATTGGTTTCCATACAACACCCGGTGCTCATCCCAACAGGTGCCCTCCTCAATACCTAACACCCATCCTCCCCTCCCTCCCACCCCCCCCCATCAACCCTCAGTTTATTTTCAGTTTTTAAGAGTCTCTTATGGTTTGGCTCCCTCTGTCTCTAACTTTTTTTTTTCTTTCCCATCCCCCCATGGTCTTCTGTTAAGTTTCTCAGGATCCACATATGGATGGAAAGTGAAACCATATGGTATCTGTCTTTCTCTGTATGACTTATTTCACTTAGCATAACACTCTTCAATTCCATTCACATTGCTACAAAAAGGCCATATTTCATTCTTTCTCATTGCCAAGTAGTTTTCCACTGTGTATGTAAACCACAATTTCTTTATCCATTCATCAGTTGATGGACATTTGGGCTCTTTCCATAATTTGGCTATTATTGAAAGCACTGCTATAAACATTGGGGTACAAGTGCCCCTATGTATCAGCACTCCTGTATCCCTTGGGTAAATTCTTAGCCGTGCTATTGCTGGGTCATAGGGTAGATGTATTTTTAATTTTTTGAGGAATCTCCACACTGTTTTCCAGAGTGGCTGCATCAGTTTGCATTCCCACCACCAGTGCAAGAGGGTTCCCGTTTCTCCACATCCTCTCCAGCATCTGTAGAATCCTGATTTGTTCATTTTAGCCACTCTGACTGGCGTGAGGTGATATCTCAGTGTGGTTTTGATTTGTATTTCCCTGATGAGGAGTGATGTTGAGCACCTTTTCATGTCCCTGTTGGCCATCTGGATGTCTTTTTTTTTTTTTTTCAACGTTTATTTATTTTTGGGACAGAGAGAGACAGAGCATGAACAGGGGAGGGGCAGAGAGAGAGGGAGACACAGAATCGGAAACAGGCTCCAGGCTCTGAGCCATCAGCCCAGAGCCCGACGCGGGGCTCAAACTCACGGACCGCGAGATCGTGACCTGGCTGAAGTCGGACGCTTAACCGACTGCGCCACCCAGGCGCCCCTGGATGTCTTCTTTAGAGAAGTGTCTATTCATGTTTTCTGCCCATTTCTTCACTGGATTATTTGTTTTTTGGATGTGGAGTTTGGTGAGTTCTTTATAGATTTTGGATACTAGCCCTTTATCTGATATGTCACTTACAGCAATGGATAGATCATCTAGACACAGGATCAAAAAAGAAACAAGGGCTCTGAATGATACATTGGATCAGATGGACTTGACAGATACATTTAGAACTCTGCATCCCAAAGCAACAGAATATACTTTCTTCTCGAGTGCACATGGAACATTCTCCAAGATAGATCACATACTGGGTCACAAAACAGCCCTTCATACGTATAAAAGAACTGAGATCATACCATGCATGCTTTCAGACCACAATGCTATGAAACTTGAAATCAACCACAGGAAAAAGTCTGGAAAATCTCCAAAAGCATGGAGATAAAAGAACACGCTACTAAAGAATGAATGGGTCAACCAGGAAATTAGAGAAGAAATTAAAAAATACATGGAAACAAATGAAAATGAAAATACAACAATCCAAATGCTTTGGGATGCAGCGAAGGCAGTCCTGAGAGGAAAATACATTGCAATCCAGGCGTATCTCAAGAAACAAGAAAAATCCCCAATACAAAATCTAACAGCACACCTAAAGGAAATAGAAGCAGAATAGTAAAGACACCCCAAACCCAGCAGAAGAAGAGAAACAATAAAGATCAGAGAAGAAATAAACAATATAGAAACTAAAAAAACAGTAGAACAGATTGATGAAACCCAAGAGTTGTTTTTTTGAAAAAATAAAATTGATAAACCTCTAGCCAGGCTTCTCAAAAAGAAAAGGGCGAGGACTCAAAGAGATAAAATCATGAATGAAAATGGAATTATTACAACCAATCCCTCAGAAACACAAGCAGTTATCAGGGAATACCATGAAAAATTATCTGCCGACAAACTGGACAACCTGGAAGAAATGTGAAATTGCTTTAAAGCTTCCTGCCTGGAGGCTGTAAGTAGCTTGAGGTCATTAACCTGGTTTCATTTGCTTCTGCCTCTCTTGTATATGTCATAGCTCTTGGTACAGGGTAGGTGCTTAGTAAAGTTTGCTGACTTGAATTGGAGTAAATACTCTGTGTTCCTTACAAACATTTTTTTTACAGCTTTATTGCAATAGATCAATATATGATAAACTGCACATTTTAAAGTGTATAATTTGATAAGTTTTGACATTTGTGTACACTTGTGAAGCCATTACCACAATCAAGATAATTAACGTATCTGTTACTCCCAAAAGTTTTCTCATGTCTCCATTGTAATACCTCTCTTATACCTTCCTGCCCCTGTCTTCAGACAACCACTGATTTGCTGTCACTGTAGATTAATTTGTATTCTCTAGAATTCTGTATAAATGATATATGCAGTATGTATTTCATTTTCTTGGGGGGGGTATCTGTCTTTTTTCACTCAGTGTAATAATAATTATTGTCATTATTTTTGTATTTTATTTATTTTTTAAAGTTTTTTTTTTTTGAGAGAGAGAGAGAGAGAATGGGGGAGGGGAAAAAGAGGGGGACATAGGATCCAAAGTTGGCTCCATGCTGACAGCAGAGAGCCTGATGTGGGGCTCGAACTCATGCACCACAAGATCATGACCTGAGCTGAAGTTGGATGCTTAACTGACTGAGTCACCCAGGCACTCCACTCAGCATAATTATTTTGAGATTCATCCATATTGTAGTCTGTATCAATAGCTCATTCCTTTTCATTCCTGAGTAGTATTCCATTATAAAAATATACCATGGTTTATTCATTCATCTGTTGTTGGACCTTAGATTGCTCTGGTTTTTGGCTATTACACATAAAGCTATTATGAACATTCATGTATAAGTCTTCATATGGGTAATATGCTTTTATTTCTAGTAGGTGAACACCTAGGAGTAGAATATTGGATCAAATGGTAGGTGTCTGTTTAACTTCTAAGAACATGTCAAATTGTTTTGTAAAGTAGTTGTTATCATTTCAGATCCCACCAGCGCTTACGAAGTTTCACTTCCTCTACATCCTCATCCTCACCAACTCTTGGTTTATGTCAGTCTTTTATTTTGACAAAGACCATTTTATCAGTTTGTTCTTTAAAGGACAGTACCTTTGGTGTTGTATTTGAGAAATCTTTGGGTAGCTCAAGGTTGCAGTGTTTTTTACCCTGTGTTTCCTTCTGTAACTTTATATCTTTAAATTTTACATATAGGTTTGTGATCCATTTGAGTTTTTATATTGTATGAGATATGAAAAAAAATCACCTTTTTTGGCATATGAATATTCAGTAGTTCTAGCCATTTGTTGAAGGATACTTTGTATATAATTTTCAGATGAAAAACATCTCTATTAGCTCAGATCATTCCATTTTGCCAATAAGAAAACTGGCTTGGAGAAGTGAAGTGGCTTGCTCAAGGGCCACATAGCTCATTTGTGTAGATCCAGGCCTCAAACTCATGTCTTCCAATTACCATTCCATTCGTTTGTTCACTAAGTTTTCTTTTTGTTTTACCTTTTCAAGTACCTTGTTCTTGAGTATTATCATTCTGCCTAATCTTTTAAACATTTTATTTATTTATTTATTTTGAGAGAGAGAGAGTGTGAAAGCAGAGAAGGAACACAGAGGGAGAGGGAAAGAGAGAATCCCAAGCAGTCTTCATGCTGAGTGGAGCCGCTTAACTGACTTAGCCACGTAGCTGCTCCTGCCTAGTTTTTAAATTTTTTTTTTTTTTAACGTTTATTTATTTTTGAGACAGAGAGAGACAGAGCATGAACGGGGGAGGGGCAGAGAGAGAGGGAGACACAGAATCGGAAACAGGCTCCAGGCTCTGAGCCATCAGCCCAGAGCCCGACGCGGGGCTCGAACTCACGGACCGCGAGATCGTGACCTGGCTGAAGTCGGACGCTTAACCGACTGCGCCACCCAGGCGCCCCTACTGCCTAGTTTTTAGAAGGGAGAACTGAGGCCTAAAACAGGACCATCACTTTAGAGACCATATTGTGAAGCTTCTTACCTCTTGAACCTTATCCTCTATTTTTCTCCCCTCACTCCTGCTGCTTCAGTCTCCCCACTCTTCCTTGAATCCACCAGGAGCACTCCTGCCTCAGGGCCCTTGAACTTGCTGTACCCTCTCCCTAGACTCTCTTCTCTTAGCTATCCTCATGTCTTGTTTCCTTATCTCCTTCAAGTCTTGGCTCAAATGCCACCTCAGGAAAACCTACCTGAACCACACATTTAAAATTGCAAGCCCTTGGGGTGCCTCAGTGGCTCAGTCATTTCAGTGTCCAATTTCAGCTCAAGTCATGATCTCGTGGTTCATGTGTTGGAACCCCACATTGGGCTTGCTGCTGTCGGTGCAGAGCCCACTTCAGATCCTCTGCCCCTGCCCTGCTTGCACTCTCTCAAAAAATAAATAAGCATTGGGGCGCCTGGGTGGCGCAGTCGGTTAAGCGTCCGACTTCAGCCAGGTCACGATCTCGCGGTCCGTGAGTTCGAGCCCCGCGTCAGGCTCTGGGCTGATGGCTCAGAGCCTGGAGCCTGTTTCCGATTCTGTGTCTCCCTCTCTCTCTGCCCCTCCCCCGTTCATGCTCTGTCTCTCTCTGTCCCAAAAATAAATAAACGTTGAAAAAAAAAAATTAAAAAAAAAAAAAAAATAAGCATTAAATAAAATTGCAGCTTCCCCCAAGCACCCACATCCCTTTTCCCCACAGTATTGTCTAGTCAGGTTGTGAAGTCACGTTGTGAAGTCAGGTTGTGAAGTCAGGGGTGACAGGAGATTTCTTGTCAGAATGACACCAAGGCTGTGGCTGAGTGAAGGTGGAGAGTATTTTTCTACCTGATGAGGATTGAGGGAGGATGCTGAAAGCAGTTTGAAATCATCTGATTTTTTGTTTTTCAGCTATCATCTTTAAGAACTTAGAGTTTTCCATAGATTTTTAGCCTAACTCTGAGATCTGTGGGCTGGATCTGACACATGTAAATTTATAAAAGAGCAGTCTCCTCAGGGCTTATACTGGTGTCAGAGATTTTAATACTGCCACTATTTCTGTAGTCCCTTCTTTGGCCAGGCACTGTACATACATTATCTTCAGTTCTTACAACAGTCCTGCAAGGCAGGGATTACTCCCTGTCTTATGTATGTAACTTTTTAGGGCCAGAGATGTTAATGAAGCTTGCCTCAATTCACACAGCTAGTATCTGGTAGGGCCAAGATTCAAGCTCAAGCCTGGGTAGCTCAAAACCTGGGCTTTTCCCGCTATGCTTGGATAATGTGTTTCCCTTTCCTGTCCTTTTCTCCCCATGTACAAGCAATATCATCAAGTAACTCCTCGAACATGGGGGTGAATAAGGAAGGCTACTCCAGTGTCCTCTCCACAGTTCTTCCAGGAAGGAGGACAGCAGCAGTCCCTTTCTGTAGATGGCAGAACGGAGGCACAGAGGGCTTAAGCGACATGTTTAGGGCTACAAAATAAGTCTCTGGAAGGATTGAGATCAAAGTGTCAGGACTCTGGCTCCCAGGTACATTGTTTTGCAATCCATGTCCCACCAACACCAAAGGCAATTTTATTGTAGATCTCAATGTATGAACAAATGGATGCTACTTGGGGCCTCTTAGAGGGGTGAGTAAACATCTGAGATCTGTGAGCTCTTTCCCCTCAGTTACTCTGTGAAGGAATTGAGTTCCTCTACACAATACTGTAGGCCTAGTGTCCACTGAACTATTGACTTGGAAGATACATCTCACACTCATTCTAGCAAGCTAGATGCCTAGTGTTTTTGTGAGGCTCCAAAATTAGAAATAGTATCTGTTTCTGAGAGCTCCTGGTTGAAGCTCTTCCAGGAGCAACTCTGAAATCTTGGATTTGTACCTCTTTTCTCAGTTCCCTGAAATCAGAGAGGAGGGGTTTTCTTCAGAAGACTTATGGGTAGGGAAGTTTTGTCTGAAAATTGTCATGAAGTGTTCCACCATCATAGCAGGCATTCTTTAGCTTATACCTGCCTTTCTGTAGGAGCCAGTGATGCCACTGCCAGCGTTCTTCATCATTTTGGGGTGCCTGGGAGCATGCTTATTCTGCATAGTAAGATGAATGGATACCATTTGGACACTCATTTCCCATGGAAGATTTTCACCTGAGTAGAGTGGCATGGCCTAATAGTATAGCAGACAGAGCTGTTGGTCGGTGCCAGTCAGGGATGCTAGGCTTCAGCTACAGCTTTGAAAATTTCCCCATTTGTATAGTCTTTGTCATTGATCATGTACCTGCAGATTTCCTAGGAGACCTAGGGAACTAGATTGTGATGAAAAGGCATAGTCACACTCTGCTTCTTTCTAAACACTCCACGATGTTGTAATTGTCTGGCTACTTAAAGTTCCCCCTCAGACAGTGCATTCCTCAAGAGCAAGGATATAGTTTTACTGATCTCTTCATCTCCAGTGTCTAGCAGAGAGCTCGACAGGTACTTAGTAAGTGATAATTGAATGATGAATGAAGGAGGATAGGATTTTAGATAGATGAGGATTTACCCCTGTCTAACTTCAGGCAACTTGCTCAACTAATACTTCATTTGTAAACTGAAGTAAAATTACCTACCTACAAGAATGTTTTTAGGATTAAGTGAGTTAATGAGTAGAGGGACAAAATGAGTGACAGATGACCCTTTGGACTCTGTGATTCAGTAACACAGCTTAGAACACAGAATCACAGAATTACAAAGCAGTTACAGGCATAACCAGCCTCATCTTTGCCTGGCTAAATCCTAATCATCCTTTGGCTCTCAGTTTATTTCTTCCAGGAAGATTCTTTTATCTTCTTTCTGTCCCCATTCTCCCCAGTTTCTTCTACTCATTGCTTTCATAATATTGTATCTTCTTCTGTTATAGTACTTGTCAAAATTTACTTAAAAATTTTTTTTTACATTTTTATTTATTTTTGATAGAGACCGTGAGTGGGGGAGAGGCAGGGAGAGAGGGAGACCCAGAATCCGAAGCAGGCTTCAGGCTCTGAGCTGTCAGCGCAGAGCCCAACATGGGGCTGGAACCCACAAACCACGAGATCATGACCTGAGCTGAAGTCGGATGCCCAACCGACTGAGCCACCCAGGAACCCTCAAAATTGACTTTTTTAAAAGAAGTATCATCTCTGAGAGACTGCTGTGAAGGCAGGGAATTAGGTCAATCTTGCTCACGATTATATTTATTCACATAGTAGATGCTTGTTAAATATTTATTGAATGAATGATGTGTTTTGCAGATGAAGAATCTGAAGCTTAGGAAGGGTAAGTGATTTTTCCAAACACTAAAAAAAAAATTTTTAATGTTTATTTTTGAGAGAGAGAGAGAAAGAGAGAGCACACATGAATGGGGGAGGGGCAGAGAGAGAGAGAGAGAGAGAGAGAGAGAGAGAATATGAAGCAGGCTTTGTGCTATCAGTGCAAAGCCCGACATGAGGCTTGAATCAGTGAACAATGAGATCATGACCTGAGCCGAAGTCACTCAACCAACTGAGGCAGCCAGGTGCCTCTGATTTACCCAAACGTTAAGCTAGACCCTTGTCTCTTGATTTCTTGTACCACAGCTGCCTCATGGCCAGGCACTTTGGATTCTTAGGTTTTTTTGTTTTGTGTTTATTGATTTTTTTCAGTTTTAATCTTTTTCTCTCCCATTTTAAAAATTATACAAATAACACATGTTTCTAGTAGAATATTTAGAAAACATAGATATCAAATAGGAGAGAGGAAGGGAGATTAGAATGCAAGATGAAATAAGGGAAAAAGAAGTAGAGATAGGTCACCAAAAAAATCCTGTCACCTGGGCATAAACACTATTAACATTTTGGAATATTTCCTTTCAGACATTTTTTTAGGTGCTACACACAAACGTGTGCACATGTGTGCGCGCACACACCTTTGTATTTGTTTTTAAATTGAGAAACTTCACAGGAAGTAGAAAGGTGTAAAGCTTGAATTACCAGGAGACAGCTGTCTTGTAACAGTGTCCAGGAGTCAAGGACTCCTGCTGTAGAAAACCGAAAGGCATCTTCTGGGATCCCAAGATGAGGAAGATCGCCGCAAAATCAGTAACTCAATAACTTTTGTTTCTGGTTTTATGTTCTCTTTTATTTATTTATTTATTTATTTATTTAAAAAAATTTTTTTTTTCAACGTTTATTTATTTTTGGGACAGAGAGAGACAGAGCATGAACGGGGGAGGGGCAGAGAGAGAGGGAGACACAGAATCGGAAACAGGCTCCAGGCTCTGAGCCATCAGCCCAGAGCCCGACGCGGGGCTCGAACTCACGGACCGCGAGATCGTGACCTGGCTGAAGTCGGACGCTTAACCGACTGCGCCACCCAGGCGCCCCTGGTTTTATGTTCTCTTAATGGAGAGGAAGAATTTGGCTCCCTGAAAAAGACGAAGTTCTGTCCTGCCTTTTATAGAGAGTCTGATTTTTCTTCTGATAGGGTCATAATGGGCCCCGCTCTTCTGGAACTGGTTGCTCTGGAAGCCTGGCTTTGGATTTCTTAAAGCTTTTTGCTCCAAGAACCTGTCAACTTAGTTAATTGGAAATTAATAGAGAAATCTCTTTCAATCCTAGGATCTGCCCAGTTAGCTGACTCTTACTGGCATAACTGTTACTGGCAAATAATGTTTGAGCCACAAGTAAGTACACTTTGCCCTTGAGCCTTGCCTACAACCAAGGTGTGGTTGCTTTTGTCCTCTCGCCATTGCAGGTTCCCTGAGCACTGGCTGTTATATTTCAGACGGAATTTTGGCTTTCTGCTTCTTCAGTTACTGAGTCCAGGAAGTACAGGTCCCATATGCTATTCAGATCCACAACCCACTTCCAAGCAAAGATTTGTTATCCTCAGATTTATTCTGCATCTCCAGCCTGCAAATATTAATTTATTCTCTACTTTGTGGAGATATTGTAGTTGGAGATGCTGTAGCCAGATGCTGTAGTTGACACTGGAGCTACTTGGGTGAATAACACCCAGTCCTCCTTGCCTTCAGGGAGCTCATGTCTTGTAGAGCAGGCACACATGTAAACAGACCTTCAGGGTTCTACATGGTAGGTATACATGGGGTGGTATAAGAGCAGTGACTAGGGGATCCTAACAGCCCTGGGGGATCAGAGGAGGTTGTTAAGAAACATTTAAATGGAGTCCCAAAGGACTCAGGATTTTCTGGTTTATTAATAGTCCCATAATCTCTGTGTAATTAGGATTATATCTTTCTACTCTCATTGGACAATTAATAAAACATAGGCTTGAAAAACATTCAGGTATTCATTAAGTAAGTAAGTACTGTCTAGCCGTTTTTTTAAGGAAATAATAACTTTTAGAATCTATATGTATTAAACGCTTTTCCCTTGCCTTGTCCTGTCCTAAATACTGAGGACGGTACTGGACTGCTGGTATAGAAGGAATAATGGATGTAGGTCAAGGTCTCTGAAAGTTCTCAGTCCAGTTAGAAGAACAGATTTAAAATAGAGAATCACACGCAACAGTCGACAACCAGATATAAGATGGATGCGTTCCTGTCGCCAGCACCACACATCTTGTTGCTTCTCCAGCAGGGGAGGCACCAGCCCAGCTTCCAGGAGTTTGGTAATAGAAATAGGGGAAAGAGACCTGCCTTGCCTTCCCTGGTCCCCCTAGGAATATATGTCAGTTTTCATTCTCCAATTTATTGCATGAGCACATTTATTGCATAGATGACTTCAGGGAGAATTGTAAGAATTCCTGAGCACTTCAGTTTTGAAATCTTGCCCCTTCCCCTTACTGGGGATACTTATTCTTCTCTTGCCCAGTATATTCTTACTTTGGGTATAGAAGTAAATTGAGAATTCCATTGTCACTGAGTCTGCCTTCACTTACTTTTATTTAAAAAATTTTTAATGTTTATTTCTGAGACAGAGAGAGACAGAGCATGTGTGGGGGAGGAGCAGAGAGAGAGAGAGAGAGGGAGACACAGAATCTGAAGCAGGCTCCGGGCTTTGAGTTGTCAGCACAGAGCCTGATGCGGGGTCGAACTCACAAACCGTGAGATCATGACCTGAACCGAAGTCGGTCGCTCAGCTGACTGAGCCACCGAGGCACCCCTGCCTTCACTTACTTTTAAATTTTTTTAAAGATTTATTTTTGAGAGAGAGCGAGAGCGAGCATGGACAGGGGAGGGACAGAGAGAGAGGGAGACACAGAATCTGAAGCAGGACCCAGGTTCTGAGCTGTCAGCACAGAGCCTGACTCAGGGGTCAAACTCATAGACTATGAGATCATGGCTTGAGCCCAAGTCAGATGCTTAACTGACTGAGCCACTCAGGCGCCCCAGCCTTCAATTACTCTTAGCTTTCCTTTAGCCAGCTTTCAACTTACCCAGAAGGAAAGCCTTCAGAACCAAGACAGTGAAAGTATATACTAAGGACTTTATATATACATAACTTTATATATACATATATGTATATGTATATATGTATATATGTTTACATATATAAATATTTATTATTCTACAGAATACAAAGTTTATGGGATTAAAGATCAACTCTTTTCCCTGGGCTGACAAACTGTGCTGTTCCTCCTCAGTATCAAGTAGGAGACTGCTTCTTTGAGTTGAAGCCTCATGCATGTTACTCTGTCAAGTTATTTATGCCTTTTTCAGAATGTTTTATTTTCCATTGCAGAGAAGTATACACTATATGCATTTAAACCACATTTGGGTATTCTTTATTTTGAATCATTTATATTGTTAATTTTTCTCTGTTAGAAATTGTTTAGGTATTATTCCTAAGGGAATCTTTAGAAATAGGCAGAGAGAACACGTAGAGGACTTGTTGCCAATGTTTTAGCATTTTTAAATTTAGCTCTGGTGCATTGGACAGATGCATTCAGAATAGTTAATTTAGTAATTTTTTGAGAGCATAAATATTTACTCATCTCACTAATAGTCACCTTTTCTGGAAACTATTAAGGATATGAACTACTACTCTTCAGTCCAAATTGATTTGAGGTCAGGAGATAGTGGAGCAGGATTTTTGGAGCATTGGCCACAGGACATGGTGTTTCCAAGGCTATCTGGCAAACATCATGAAGTTCTAGATTGATAATTAGTTTCTAGTCTCAAAAGAGACTCTAGTCTGTTAGGAGAATACAGGCCCATTAGGCAGGTGAGAAAATAAGGCCTTATTTCATTCACCAAGTGGCTCAACATTAGACCACATTTGGGTGGACCAGACAGACCCACAAATACTACAAAACGGAAAGTTGACTTTCCTGAAATTTTCACTTGTTTCCTCTAAGAAACGATTTTTACCTCTGCTACTGGGCCCCACAACACTTGGTTTATATTTCTATCATACTTTCTTTTCTTTTCCTTTTTTCTTGTTTATTTACTATTTTTTCATTAACATGTTATAATTTGGACATTTTACTTCCTTAAATGTATTTTTTATTGAAATATAATTAATATACAGTGTTCTATTAGTTTCAGATGTATAACAATTCAACCATTCTATAGATTACTTACCTAGTGCTTATCATGATAAGCATATATATTTTTAAATAGTATATAGAAGTCAGAAATAAATTTATTGAAGGGTGAAATATTTGCTTTTATGTAATTGTTGGAATTGTCTAAATCATTTACATATATATGTATTTCTAAAATTTTATTTTTTTAAAATTCCACTATAATTAACATATAGTGTTACATTAGTTTCAGATATACAGTATAATGATTCAACAATTCTGTACATTACTTGGTGCTCATTATTATAAGTATACTTTTAATACCCTTTATTTATTTCACCCACATCCCCATTCCCCACCTCCCCTCTGGCAACCAATTGTTTGTTCTCTGTATCTAAGAGTTTGGTTTTTTTGTTTGTCTCTTTTATTATTTGTTTTGTTTCTTAAATTCCCCATGTGAATGAAATCATATGGTATTTGTCTTTTCTCTGTCTGACTTACGTCACTTAGCATTATACAGAACTTCTAGGTCTATTCATATTGCAAATGGCAAGATGTCATTCTTTTTTATGGCTGAATAATAATCCATTGTACAGGGGTGTCTGGATGGTGCAGTTGACTGAGCGTTCTACTCTTGATTTCAGCTTAGATCATAATCACAGGGTCGTGGGATTGAGCCCTGCATCTGGCTCCATGCTGAGCCTGCTTAAGATTCTATCTCTCTCCCTCTGCCCCTCTCTATAGCTCACACATGCTCTCTCTCTCTCTCTCTCTCACATAAAAAAATTACAATTAAAAAATATTCCATTATACATTTATACCCCATCTTTTAAAAAAATTTTTTATTTTAAGTAGGCTCCACGCCCAATGTGGGGCTCAAACTCATGACCCTGGGATCAAGAGTCATGTGTTCTACTGACTGAGTCAGCCAGGCACCCCCTATTTATATTACATCTTTATTCATTCATCTATAGACAGACACTTGGGTTGCTCCCATATCTTGGCTATTGCCAATAATGCTTGGTTAATGACAGTAACATAGGGGTGCACATATCTTTTTGAATTAGTGTTTTTGTTTTCTTTGGGTAAATACCCAGTACTGGAATTACTGGGTCATATGGTAATTCTCTTTTTAATTTTTGTAGGAATTTCTATACTGTTTTACACAGTATCTACGCCAAGTTGCATTTCCACCGACACTGCATGAGGCTTCCTATTTCTCTAGATCCTTGACAACACTTGATATTTCTTGTCTTTTTGATCCTAGCCATTTTGTTAGGTATGTAGTGATATCTTAATGTGGTTTTGATTTGCACTTCCCGTCCATCATACTTTTTAAGTAGCTGCTTCTAGACCTTTGCTTTCCTACCTGTCAGAATATAAGCCCCTTAAGGGTGAAAGCATTAAAAAAGCATTAAAAAAAGCATTAAAAAATTTATTTCACTACTTTTTTGAGGTAAAAATAACCAGAAAAATGACTACTGTTGATAGTTACACATTAGTGACTTTCATTTCATTAAAGCTTAAGACAGGTTTAGAAGAAAGACAAAACAGTTTATAGGAGGAACTAGCTCTTAGCCTGGAGCCAGAAATAACACCATAATATTTAATCATAGATTGGAAATATCTTTTGAATGATCAGGGTGGAGGTCAAGGTTAGAGGTGCATGTGTGTGGATGAGGGGTGGGGTCATGTACGAAGTTG
Source organism: Leopardus geoffroyi (assembly GCF_018350155.1). Classification (NCBI taxonomy): domain Eukaryota; kingdom Metazoa; phylum Chordata; class Mammalia; order Carnivora; family Felidae; genus Leopardus; species Leopardus geoffroyi. The sequence goes on along the minus strand of NC_059326.1, from coordinate 114,054,875 downwards.
ATAAAAACCTTTTCTTTTAGTGTCTTGGTTAGAATCATTTTAGTAATGGAAACTGTCTTTACCCAGCAGGTAAAACATCATATTACATCTTAATTATAAGACTGACCACTGTCTGTCAGAAGAGACAGAAAAACGTTATCTAGGGAGAATTGACTGTTTCCTGGGCTGAGGGGCTACCGTCTTGTACCTTTAAAATTCTAAGCTGCACCATTTGAAATTGGTGTTTAGATAATAGTTTTTATTTGCAACTAATACTGTGAGACTTACATTTTATTTCATTTGGGTGCCCTGCAGTGCTTTTGTTGTTCATTTTTTCCAGTGATAGAGTAGAAATGCTGAAGGGAAGAGATAGGGAGAAGGAAGGAGGTGGAAGGAGAGGTAGAGAGAAGGAAGAAATGTTTCAGGAGGGAAATCATGAAGGCTGATGTGAAAGAAAAAAAAAACACAGTGGAAAAACCACAGATAATCAAAGATACATTACCTCTTATTCAAAAGAAAGAAGGTACAGTTACATTTTTGACAGACCAATAAGCTGCAGCTCAAAGGTAATAGTATAAGGGTGATTTATCCAAGGAAGAGATAAAGCTGGCCATGATTCAGTAGAAATCCCTGAGCTAATGGCTATTGAATGGTAGTAGCTTATTATTATTATTATTATTATTATTATTATTATTATTATTATTTTGAAAACAGTCTAGGGGCAGCTGGGTGGCTCAGCCGGTTAAGTGTCAAACCTCAGCCCAGGTCATGGTCTCATGGTTCACAGGTTCAAGCCGTATGTCCGGCTTTCTGGTGTCAGAGCACCAGAGTGCTCTGGCTCTTTTGTGTTCCTCTCTCTCTGCCCCTCCCCTGCTTGCATTCTCTTTCTCAAAAATAAACATTAAAATGGGGTGCCTGGGTGGCTCAGTTGGTTAAGTGTCTGACTTCGGCTCAGGTCATGACCTCATGGTTTGTGGGTTCGCGCCTCACGTCGGGCTCTGTGCTGACACCTCAGAGCCTGGAGCCTGCTTCGGATTCTGTGTCTCCCTCTCTTTCTGCCCTTCCACTTCTCATGCCCTCTCTGTCTCAAAAATAAATAAACATTAAAAAAAATTTATTTTTAAAAATAAACATTAAAACGAAAGAAGGAAAAGAAAACAGTCTAGCTGATTCTCCTATATGATACTGTGGGGATAAGGGATATTTAAAAAAATTTTTTTTTTAATGTTTATTTACTTTTGAGAGGGGGCGGGGAGGCACAGAAAGAGGGAGACACAGAATCTGAAGCAGGCTCCAGGCTCTGAGCTGTCAGCACAGAGTTCAGTGTGGGGCTAAACTCTCAAACCGGGAGATCATGACCTGAACTGAAGTCAGAAGTTTAACCAACTGAGCCACCCAGGTGCCTCTAAAGTTTAAGTCATGAGATTTATGAGAATTTTAAAAAAATCTGGAGCTAATTGTAAAAGTGCTACTGATGAAGTCCCTTAAACCCAGTAATAGATGCATCATAACTCCTATTTAACATACATAAAGAATTAGGGATAAAAAGCAATTTGATAATTAAAGTTCTATATACATTAGCCATTGATAAGTTAGTTAGGGTGATCTCTAGCATAACTGGAGTGCTGACGAGTTTGTGGTCTGTTCTAATGCTGCTTAATAGCGTTGTTAGTGAAGAAAATGTACTGTTAGCATAAAGTAGAGAATCTGATTCAGGCATGGGAAATAATTACAATACTTAGTTTCAGTGTCATTCAACTTGCAATCAAACTTACTTTGTTGACTAATTAGTAGGTTATGATGGGGGCTTTCTGACTTGGCTAATTAATTGAATGGTTACATGGTTTTAAGTTAGAGTTCCCAAATATGAAAGTGAAATGTCTTGAACACTGAGAGGTATAGCAGTGCTTTTACTAGGCTTATAATTAGTAATACCTTTTGTGGGCATGCCATTGAGTAACAGCTTCTGGAAACTTGTTCCCTGGCCAGCAGTGCTGCTTGCCTCAGTTGCTTTCTCATTGTAATTCTTTGCCCTAAATGATAACAGCTAGTTTGAGTTACTTAGCATTGTTCTCCTCAGAAAAAAGGGATGGCGTGTGTGTGTGTGTGTGTGTTTTGGGCAGATATATGGCACGCACAGGTCTGGCCTAAAGCAAAACTCGGTAGTGTCAAGTTGCTCTCTCTCGCTCTCTCTCTCTCTCTGTCTCTCTTTTGGTTCTAGCTTCTTTTTATGCATCTTTATGCCATTATCTCTCCATCTTTCATTCAGGAACATCTTTAGCATTGTTAATAATTTTTATATACCTGTTGATGCAAGAGCCAATCTTAATGATGCCTTGGATTCATTGATGTGCATAGTGGAGATGGCAGTATTTTCATATCTTTCCTGAGGTGCAAAGCACCAGCAGTGGTGAATAAGCACTCCCAGATCCTTCTGGAAAGCTTTGTTGAGAAATCCAGAAAATAGAGGATTTATGCATGTGGAAGCCATAGCAATCAAGTGGCAGACAGACTGCAAATACTAGGTCCTGGTGACAGCTCATCAGCACCTCGTGATACCAGTCAAAAATAACATTGAAGATGTTCAAGGGCAACCAGCAGGCCCTAAAGGTCACCTCAGTGGAGATCAGTGTCGTGTTGATTCTTTTGTTTTCATTGAGCTGACTGTCGCTTTCCCTCTTTTCTGTCTTCCTTCTCATTTCTCCTGTGGAGGCAAGTAACAATCTTCAAGTAGTAGATGAGGATGAAGCTCAGAGGGATGTGATACTGGACCATAAACATTAAAGTGGTGAAGAGGAGCTGGTTTATTTTGGAGGGCCAGTTCTCTATACAGGCTGCACCATGGATGTAGAGGTCAGTGGGGAGAGAGGCTCTTCAAAGGCTCATCTGGGAGGTGATAGTACAGGAAGAAGAGAAAACAGCCAAATCACTGTGATATCCCAGTAGACATGAGATACCCTGGGTTTCTAGTCATAGGGGTTTACAATCAGCTGTTACCTTTCAACAGTAATTAACACCTGTGAGAATATGGACACAGAGATGGAGACACCCTGTACATAAGAGCTGAGCTTGCACATGGCATCCCCAAATATCCAGTAGTCCATCAGAGTGTACATGGCAGTAAAAGGGATGCACATGACATATACCAAGATGCCAGAGAAGGACAGATTGGCAGTCAGTATACTGATGACGTTTTGAGCTTTTCTCTGCTTCTTAACGATGATAGTGATGAGAGAAAAGTTTCCAAAAAGGCCCACTATTAAGACAACAGTATAGGCTATGAGGAATAGGAGCAAGGCTAGAGAAGGAAGCCGAGAGGCCTCAAAGTAGAAAAAATGCAGAGTTGTTGCTTTCTGCTTTAGTTTTATTAGATGCTGGATAGTTTAGAAAAAGTTCCATTATGTTAGGGTTGTAAGAAGACCTTTTGTTAGCTTATTTTTACCATGATTTCTTGGGAAGTACTTGGCTCTGAGGCTTCCAGTGAGTAATTAGTAGGGTTTAATCTTCCTTGATCTTTACATGTGCTCCATGAAAATGCACCAATGACTTGAATATCCTCCTTAGATCTAAAAAATGAAACAGAGCCCAGAATATTAGTGCAAGTTCTTAACAACCTGAGAGGACATAGAGAGATGGGTCTGGCCTCTCAGTCCTTGCCCTTCTTCTCATCTCAGGGTGCTTGATTTGTTCCATCAGTATAGTATTGTTTTTTAATTTCTTTTTTTACATTTATTTATTTTTGAGAGGCAGAGAGAGACAGAGCACAAGTGGGGGAGGGGCAGAGAGAAAAAGAGACACAGAATCTGAAGCAGGCTCCAGGCTCTGAGCTGTCAGCACAGAGCCCAATGTGGGGCTTGAACCCACAAACCATGAGATCATGACCTGAGCTGAAGTTGGACGCCCAACCGACTGAGCCACCCAGGTGCCCCTAGTATTTTTTTTTTTAATTTAAGTTTATCTATTCAGAGAGAGAGAGAGAGAAAGAGAGAGAGAACATGCAAGCAGGAGAGGGACAGAGCAACAGAGAGAAAATCCCAAGCAGGCTCCATAGTGACAGTATGTAGGCTGACATGGGGCATGAACTCACGAACTGTGCCATCGTGACCTGCCTGAGATCAAGAGTTGGATGCTTAACTGACTAAGCCACCCAGTTGCCCCACCCATCAATATAGTCTTTAGAGCTAATAAGGAAGAAAATGTGATAGCATTCTATTAGCTATGTAAGATAGATAGCATTTTATTAACTAGGTAAGGGAGCCCAAATGTGTTTCCATTCCTGGTACTCCTGTGTTGTGTGTGTGTGTGTGTGTGTGTGTGTGTGTGTGTGTGTGTGTTCGTGCATGTGCTGTGGAGGTCACAGTACCATGTTTGGGTTGAATTTCAATTGTAGCATCACCATTTGGTGTCCATATGACTTTGACACAATTAGTTACCCTTCCTGCTGAGTTTTCTTATCTGTAAAATGGGAATAAACAGTGTGAGTTGTTGTGAGGATTGAATGAGATCAACTGAATTTATCTCTCAGCCTCAACATATAATAGTGTTCAGTATGTGTGTACTGAATAAAATTTGTCAGCTCCACTGCCCAGAGTTAGTCCACTGCCCTTTAGTCTGGAGGCTAGAATCATAGATCATGCCTGCTATGGAATAGCATATGCTGTCTCCTTTTTGTACTACTTACATTCTCTGGGGCTGAAGCCATGCTCTGCACAGGCAGTTCCTGGGTATGATGTTCAGATTCTGGCAAGGTATCCATTGCCTAGTGAGCTCCTCCATAGAGTTACTTTATTTAGAAAGCATTTGTCCAGTTATCCCTTCCTCTGGATCCCTTCTTCTGACTTCGAGAGGAAAGCGGGGCCCTGATTCAGTGGTTCAGCATGGCTTAGGGTGGTTGTATTCTGTGGAATTACTCAGACCAGAATATACAACAGGCATGATGTACTCCCCACCTTTTTAAGTGCTGAGATTTCTAGCTCAAAGAGGACACATTGAAGGAGGGCAAAGGGAAAAAAATACCCGTCATCTTGGTTTATTCTTTAGGAATTTGAGGAAAAAACATAAATAACATTGATAAAGGAAGCTGAGCAATAGGAATAAAAGAGAACAGATGTTTGTTTGCTGTTTGAAATTACCCTGGCCTGCTCTCACATCCTCTCTGAGTTCAAAGCCTTGACAGATTCTTATTGGAAAGAAACAACCTTAAGAATACTTGTTATATCTGTAATGGTTTCAACAGTAGATAGTACAATAAGGAACACCATAAAAATACCACAGATGAATACAAACTGTTGATAAAGATAATATAGTTTGTAAAGCAAGACCCAAGGAACTAATGATTTGTGGCTCAGATGTGATGTGGTAATGAGTAGAGATAGCAAAAATTATAAATAGTGGTATTCAAAATGGTTTAGGGGTTAGCTGATTCAGGCATTCAGCAGACCTAGAGTTCACAGATACTGGCTAACGAGGAATGTCAAAGCAGATTTAAGTTCTTTGTGACAGTGAATTAGAACCATAAATGAGAAATAGAACATTTTGATTAAGAGACCTCCTACTAAGCAAGCTTTACTTGGAGGAGGAAAGGAATGAAAAAGAAGTAGGCAATAACTTCATATATAGGTAGGTATGCTAGAGTGAGCACCAGACTTTCTATCAGGAGGCATGTTCTACTGCTAACCATCTCTTTGATCTTGAGCATGTCACTCTCCTCCTCTGGGCTTCAATTTCTTTATCTGCTAGATGAAACTTAAAAAATGGCGTCCCTATTTCACACACCTTGGTTTAAGGGCCAATGAGATCATATATTTAAAATGTCCTATAAACTGTTAAACACTGCAAATTCATATGCTCGTTATTGTTATCACTATTATACTTGTTGAATGTTTCACACTGAATTGATCTAACCCCCATCCTCCAGAAAGCTATAAGTGCTTTTCTTTCTGCTGCACTATTTATTTCTCCAATAACACGTTTGCTGGAAAGAGGTCAGATTGTTATATTTCCATTTCAGAGACAGAAATCAAACTATAGAAAGTTCTAAGAGCTTAGCTAAAGCCACACAAAACCAGCAAAATCTTGTGCTTGTTTTCTTCCCAGTTCTTACTGTCTACAAGAAAGAACAGCTTCCTATGACTCCTTCAGAGATAGGTCTGAATAATAGTTTCCTCTACAGATGTTAAAATGTACACAATTTTTTACAGTTCTAGCATATTGGTGACAGAGAAGGGAATGTACATAGGGAACCTTTGTGTTTCCTATGTTCTGGTTGATCTGGGTTGTCTGGGCTGAGTGAATAGGGATTACTCACCACCTTGCAACAGCTGGTCTGAAGCTTTGTAGAGACCCCTCTACTCTCCTCTGTGTTGACTAGTAGCAAAGTACAAATCAACTCCTCAGTCTATAAATTCCTATAGAGGCTTGAAGCTCAAAAAAGCCAGAAGGTCAGATGGGCCTCATGTGGGAGGAATTCAAAGGGGAGTGCTGGAGTTACATTATCCAGTGCTCTCTACAAAAGACAGAGAAGATTAACAGGAAAATCCTCAGTGTGAATGTTAAATGGCCATGTGGGGTTTGTACTTTACATAATTGGTAACTCTTAGGTTGAGATATTTAAATCCTACATATCTGGAAGCAAAATAATGCTAAGCTCTGATTCATAAAAAAATTCTTGAGATACATTTCTATTTTAGGGAAGTTCATCTTTGGCTTGTTTAGTTGGAAATGACCTGGAGATGTGAGATCTGAAATTACCAAGTCACACGTTGCCCAAAAATATGAGTAAGATATAGCAGAGGTAGGTAATCTTCAGCCTCCAACATAACTGTACTTAACTCATGAAGCATATGCCTTGAACTGGCTCCCTGTATGCCTTTTAATGCAAAAGTACAATGTTACACATTTTGGATAGTTTTTTGTTTAAAGGTTATTCTCCACAGTCTCTGCACATTTATTTCTGTATTTAAATGGTTTTTTATTTTTATGTTTTATTAGTGTGTCTTTCTCTGTTCATACAACTCTTTTTTTGGTGGGGGTTTGAGGGTAGAATTTGTGTGTGTGTGTGTGTGTGTGTGTGTGTGTGTGTATGTGTGTGTGCACGCATGTGCATGCGCACCCCTTTTCTCCTTATATTTCATTGTTTTCCTCTTTCTCCCTACTGCGTTGTCTTCTCTGTTTCCCCTTTCCTTTACTGGTCCATAACACAGAAAAGTTAAAGCATAGTTTAGGTTATCTGTTATATTTCATTTGGTGCTGTGGTGTCTTGGCCTGAAAGAGACTCTACAGGCATTCTAATATACCCCTCTCATTTGACCCATGTTGCACCTTTGCAGTTAATTACTGGTAAAACAGGGACCAGAACCCGTCTTCTGGCTCTCAGATTTCCATGCTCTTTCCACTGTTTTCTGCTGCCTCCTGTTTTATTTCTTGAATAGCTTTTTATTTTTCTTGTTGTTAATTTTAAAAGCAAATGAGTAGAACATTTTCTGTTTCTTTTACATTAAAACATTTTCCTTAATGTATCTTCAGGGAGTCTGTGGCCTTAGTCAAAGTGTTTATGTGAAGGTCCGGGATAGGTCAGGGCCACACTGCAAGCATCCCCTCCTCCCCAATAGAACTCTTTCTCCTTTTCCTTAAACCTCTAGGAATACAGATTCTGCAGCTATATTGATGTAAATAATGTCTCACACTTGTTTAGGGCTTGATGATTTTAAAGTACTACCCCATTCATTAATTTATTCAAGAATTTAAGTGTTGACAAAGTGGGCTGTCTTACTTGATCTCTATAGGAGTTCTGTACCCTAGATAGGAATGATACTTTAATTCTGATTTAAAATCATCGCAGTTGAGGGGCACCTGAGTGGCTCAGTCAGTTAAGCATCTGACTGGCTCAGGTCATGATCTCTCTGGCAGTTCATGGGTTCGAGCCCCTCACTGGGTTCTGTTCTCACAGCTCCGGGCCTGGAACCTGCTTCATATTCTCTCTCTCTCTCTCTCTCTCTCTCTCTCTCTCTTTCTTTCTCTCTTTCTGCCCTTCCCCCGCTTGCACTATCTCTCTCAAAAATAAACATTAAAAAAAAAATCATGGCAACTGAGACCCAGTGACTTGCGCATGGTTGCATAGTAAGTAGCAAAGCTCAGAGGAAGATTTTTACTTTCTAAACCATACCCAAAGCAATATTTTTTGGTTTACTGGTCATTTCATTTAAAAGAAAATCAATCAAATTAATCATTTGTGTTCCATGAAAACAAATAGAACTAGAGGCTGTGTAAAGATGCATCTTAGAGCTCTCCCTAAAGAACAAAGTAGTATATTAACCACAAGAAGCATCAAGAAACAAATGCTAACTCTTTCCAGACTTTTTAAAAAGTGTAATTGGCCTGGTTATTTTATATCATGCAGACTTCTATTCAACTATTCACCCATTCCAAAAAAATAAAATTTCATGGCTGTTGGAGAAATGTTTGCTGTCTTTTAAGATTGGGGATAACATTTGACTTATCCATTCTTTCATTATATATATTTTTATTTTCTCTGCTGGAAATGGTTTAGCTGTTTTTCCTTGAGTTTGACAATTGCCTGAGATCATATGAAGTGTTAGTGGAAAATGTACACATTTAATTTCCTAGTGCCTAATAGTTACTTTTTAAAAAAAATTTTTTTTTTCAACGTTTATTTATTTTTGGGACAGAGAGAGACAGAGCATGAACGGGGGAGGGGCAGAGAGAGAGGGAGACACAGAATCGGAAACAGGCTCCAGGCTCTGAGCCATCAGCCCAGAGCCTGACGCGGGGCTCGAACTCCCGGACCGCGAGATCGTGACCTGGCTAAAGTCGGACGCTTAACCGACTGCGCCACCCAGGCGCCCCAATAGTTACTTTTAAAATCAAGCCAACACAGATTGTCTGAATTGGTTTTAATTTTCTGTGAAGGTTAATGGCTGAGTTTGTCATTATAGGGGTGTTGAGGTTTTTAATTCTTTAAAATAACAATATATTAAATGTATCGAGAAAAGAGAGCTAAACTCTGCCAATAAAAGTATATATATCAGGTTTTAAAGTTTATTTACAAACAGAAACAAAAGTAATCGAAACCATATTGTGCCAATACTAGCATTTGGTGATTTCTTTTGATAATTTTCTTACAGTGGTGCATTCTAAAGCCACGGGGTTGTTTTTAAGATCACATAAGCAAGAAGACATCTGGTATAATTAGGCCTGAAAGCATGACAGTTCTAATTTTTAATGATCTTCACATTTTAAAATTGGATTATTTTAACACGAAAAGAACATTTGCAAAAACACATTTGCAAGATTTTTCTTTAGCATTTTAGAGGTTTGCTTCCCAGTTTCTTACCTGTTAGAAATTTCTAGCTCTTTTGCTGTTCTTTTCATATTGTACACATTTTCCTTCATTTCCATGATTATTTTTCTAAGTTTACTTCTTTGTCAAAAGATGCCATGTGACCCACCTCTTCAAGTCAGACACCCCCCTCTCCCTTCTTGGCTTATTTATCCACCAAACCTATGAATAGCTTCATTTCAGAAGCTGCTCTTAGAGTTAAAATCTTTGCACAGAGGATCAAGCCTGGAATCCAGTAGGATATGAAGGCCACTAAAGAGTTAGAAGGGAGGAGTCAGAAATCTCAGCAGCAGCAGTGACATTAGATGGAGTTGTTCAAAAGATGTATTCAAAATATCACTGTTAGTCCTCTTGTAGAGGTAACAAGAGTGTGTCTTGAAAAGCTGTGGCATTTTCTGGCATATATATTTTGATACTTAAAAAAAACTAGCTTTGCCAAAATCAGAAATTTGATTTAAATATTTTTAAAAAATGTTTATTTTGAGAGAAAAAAAGAGAGCGTTCCATGTGTGTATGTGTGCACAGGGGAAGAACAGAGAGAGAGGGAAAGAGAGAATCCCAAGCAGGTTCTGCTGTGTCAGTGCAGAGCCCAAAGTGAGGTTTGAACTCATGAACCATGAGATCATGGCCTGAGCTGAAATCGAGTCGGAAGCCGAACAGACTGAACCATGCAGGCTGTAGGATTTTCATAAACTGCTTTGAAACTGACAGCACATAAGCTGCTGAAATAAAAATTTTTAAAAAGCCCTCTTAGGGAGCCAAAGCATAAAAGACTCTCAAAAACTGAGAACAAACTGAGGGTTGATGGTTGATGGGGGGCGGGTGGGAGGGAGTGTAGGGTGGGTGATGGGTATTGAGGAGGGCACCTTTTGGGATGAGCACTGGATGTTGTATGGAAACCAATTTGACAATAAATTTCATATTAAAAAAAAGCCAATGAATTAAATCATCTGTATCTAAAGTGGAAAAAAAAAGCCCTCTTCTCTATTTGAAAAGTTATTGATGGAAGAAGGCTATTCCTCATTGTTACAAAAGACTGAAAAGTGAGATTTAGAATAAATTATTTCCTTATAGTGAGAGTGTTTGAAGGCTTTGAGAAAATAGATTAAAAAAAATTTTTTAATGTTTATTTATTTTTGAGACACAGAGAGACAGAACATGAACGGGGGAGGGGCAGAGAGAGAGGGAGACACAGAATCTGAAGCAGGCTCCAGGCTCTGAGCTGTCAGCAGAGAACCTGACACTGAGCTCGAACTCATGGACCATGAGATCATGACCTGAGCTGAAGTCTGACGCTTAACTGACTGAGCCATCCGGGAGACACTGAGAAAATAGATTTTAGAATATTAAGCATGGTTGAAGATATTTCTGGCATGCCATAATGGATAGACTAGAGATATTTTGAATTATTTTGTAACTCAAACATTCAGTGATGGAGCCCCAGATTTAATTTAATTTATTTTTATTTTTAAGTTTTTAATTCTTGTTAGTTCACATAGTGTTATATTAATTTCAGGTGTATAATATAGTGATTCAACAGTTCCATACATCATGTGGTGCTCATCATGACGAATGCACTCCTTAATCCCTATCACCTATTTCACCCATTCCCTTACTCCCCTCTCCTTAGCAACCATCAATTTGTTCTCTATAATTAAGAGTCTGTTTCTTGATTTCTCTCTCTCTCTCTCTCTTTTCCCCCCTTTGCACATTTGTTTTCTTAAATTTCACATATGACCGAAATCATATGGTATTTGTCTCTCTGATGGACTTATTTTACTTAGTGTTCTTATACTGTCTTGCTCCATCTATGTTGTTGTAAAAGGCAAGATTTCATTCTTTTTTAGGGCTGAGTAATAGCCCATTGTATATATGTACCTCATCCTCTTCATCTATTCATCAGTCAGTGGACACTTGGGGTGGTTCCATAATTTGACTATTTTAAATAATGCTGCAGTCAATGGAGGGGTGCATGTATCTTCTTGAATTAGTGTTTTTGTGTTCTTTGGGTAAATACAGTAGATTGCAGGATCGTAGGGTAGTTAGTTCTCTTTTTAACTTTTTGAGGCACTTCCATACTGTTTTCCACAGTGGCTTCACCAGTTTGCATTCCTACCAATAGTGCGTGAGTATTCTTTTTTCTCCACATTCTTGTCAGTACCGTTGTTTCTTGTATTGTTGATTTTAGCCATTTTGACAGGTATGAAGTGATATCTCGTTGTAGTGTTGATTTGCATTTTTCTGATGGTAAGTGATGATAAATGTCTTTTCGTGTGTTTGTTGGCTATCTGTATGTCTTCTTTGGAGAATTGTTCATGTCTTCTGCCCATTTTTTTCTTCTGCCTGTTTTTTTTTTTTTTTTAGTGCATTATTTGTTTTCTGGGTATTGAATTTTATAAGTTCTTTTTTAATGTTTTAATATTTTTATATGAAATTTATTGTCAAATTGGTTTCCATACAACACCCAGTGCTCATCCCAACAGGTGCCCTCCTCAATGTCCATCACCCACTTTCCCCTCCACCCCACCTCCCATCAACCCTCAGTTTGTTCTCAGTATTTAAGAGTCTCTTATGGTTTGCCTCCTTTTAAATGATCCTCACGTCACCTGAAGATAGGGTAAAGATACTCATTAACTTTGGTTTTGATAAACTAAATATGCATGAAGTCATTTCTGGGATAACTACCAAAAGAGCAAAACCTGTGGGTTGTTTCCAAAATCCTTCAGTATATGAATAAAAAGGAATGATGAAATACTCATTCTCTGCAAGTGAAGAGTTATCGAAGCAACAGGGATGACCTGTGGGTTTCTGAATTTGGCAACCAGGTCGATGATAATATTCTTAGCTGAAGTAGGCGGCAGGAGGAAGAGAAAGTTTGGAAGGAAGATGGTGAGTTCCCCTTGTGGGACAAGTTGAATTTGAGGTGTTCGAGGGACAGCTGAGTGGAGATGACCTGGAGACAGCCTTTGAGTTTCCTCAAGGAGACGCAGGGCTAAGGCAGTGGGTTTTGTTTTGTTTGGTTTCGAGAGCTTCTTTTTAAGCTAAAGTGATTCTTTGTTTTTTTATTTTCCCTGAACTTAAGAATGTGTCTAACTATTTTGAGTTAATCTTGGCTATATTATCCTGATACACATTTTTAACAGACTTTTCCAGTATCACTTGGGTGAAAGTTGTGAAATTGTTGTCTCTGGAAGCCTTTGAAAAAGTAAGGTGCTTTTCTACTTTAAGGTGTTTGAATTTACCCCCCATCTAGAGCGCTGGATTTCTCCTAGTATAAGCAAAATTGTTTTTTGGTTTGTTGTTATTTTTGTTGTTGTTGTTGTTGTTGTTGTTATTGCTGTTGTTGTATGTAGGAATTTATTCTCTACTCTTCTCTGCCATCTGGTGGCTTGTGAATGGAACATTGCATTTGGAAGGAAGACAAGGAATTTGAGGTATTTTGGGATATATAACTTACTAAAGAGAAGAAATATATGGTTGTGTGTGTTTAACTTTGAAACCACCAAATCACAGCAATAGTTTTAGGGCACAGAAATTTGCCTGTGGTATTTTTTGGATTTGCTACCCTCTCTTCTCTTACCTCCCTTGCTTTGCTTCACAACATCTGAAATTTTCAACCCCATATGTAGTGCTAAGTAAACTGAGTAATCAAAGTTAAATTTCCTTCTGCACTTAATTAAATTATTGTTGGCCTTGTGACCTGTATGAATGTATGGTCTCCTTTAGTGCCCACCTGGAGGCATCCTCCTCTTCTATCTCTGTAGCCTTGTGGTAGATGGAGTAACACCCTCCACAAATATGTCCATATCTTAATCCCCAGCCCTATGAATGTGGTACATTCCAAGGCAGAAAGTGCTTTTAGATACGATTAAGGCCAAGGACCTTGAGGTAGGGAGACTATTTTGGATTGTCCGGGTGCGCACAGTCTAATCATATGAGCCCCTCTCCTGGTTGCAGTCGGACAGTGAGAGAAAGAGGAGTGGAGAGAAAGGTAGATGGGACAGTGAAAAAAGTGTGAAAGGAACTAGACTCACTGTTGCTGGCTTTGTGGATTGAGGGAGGGGGTCATGAGCCAAGGAATGTGAGTGGCCTCTAGAAAGAAATGGTTTGTCCTCTCTAGCCTCCAGAAAAGAGTGCAGACCTATTAACAACTTAATTTTAGTCTAGTGAAACTGGCATCAGACTTCTTACACACAAGAATGTAACTTGGTAGAATTGGAGCTGGAAGTCTGGATTTGGAGGAGTGTGGAGCTAGCCCGAATCTGATCTAGTGGCAAACCTAGAGACCTGGGGGCCAGTTGATAATAAACTAATTTCTTTGGCAAGTTTATTGATGCTCCTCTCTTTCCAGGTTATACTGTGACCCTGTAAGCACCCATCTACCCTATTATTTTCACCCTCCTGTTTTTCTAGGTTTTGTTACAGCTTTCTTTTCCACCTTTTCCCTCCTCTTTTTTTTTTTTTTAATGTTTATTTATTTTTGAGAGAGAGACAGACAGACCATGAACGGGGGAGGGGCAGAGAGAGGGATACGCAGAATCCCAAGCAGACACCAGGCTCTGAGCTGTGGGCACAGAGCCCCACGCAAGGCTCACGAACTGCGAGATCGTGACCTGAGCTGGAGTCGAACGCTTAACCGACTGAGCCACTCGGGCCTCCCTTCCCTCCTCTTTTTTTTTGACTAAAGGCAGTAGTTTGAGCAGATTTAGTTCTTTTATAAATATTCTTTGAATTCCTGTCATGTGAGGGACAGTTCACATTCCTTGACACTGCAAATCTCATAATTTAGTGGGGGAAACAGCAAATAAATACTGTAAATCTGTCTGATAAAAGCAGTAATAGGAGTGAGCATGTGATAGATGCATGTAACCTAGCCAACAAATTTAGGGGGCTGACTGATCCTTTTAATTCATTATCACAGATCATAACTGGGAACTCCAAACTTCCTGGAAATCCTACTAAATTTTCCAGAGATCTTATATTGATCCCACCACTCTCAGAAATGGCTGTTTCTCATCTTTTCTTTTCATAAGCCTTCTTAATTTCTTCCTTATGGTGGTTTAAAATATGTCCACAAATTCTTTAATAATCTTCCTTTTAAGAGATGGAAACAAAGTCCCTTCCCCTTTGAATATGGGCTGGATCTAGTGATTCATTTCAAACAAAGTAATATGGAAGAAGTGACACTGTGTGTGTGTGTGTGTGTGTGCATGTGTGTATAAAATTGTCACATTGTACACTTTAAACATATTACCATTTTATTTGTCAGTTATACCTTCAAAACAGTTGGAAAAAAAGTGATTATGAAGGGCTTGTGAGACAAGGTCACAAAAAGTAGTGTGGATTCTCATGCTTGCTCTCCCTCCTTTGGATCATTCACCCTGGAGGAAGCCAACTGCCACGTAAAAAGCATCTCTTTGGAGAGGGCCATGTAGCAAGGGTGAGGCCAAGGGCCTAAAGCCTTGTGGATGAGCGGTCTTGGAAGTAGATCCTCCAGCCCTGGCTGATATCTTGGTGACAAACTTTAGCAAACCCTGAACCATAGTCACCAGGTAAGCCAGCTGCAAATTCGTGACTCACAGAAACTATGAGATAATTAATATTTGTTGTTTTAAGCTGCTGAGTTTGGGACTAATTTGCCATGGGAAACTACTACAGATCTTAGTCACTGAAAGTGGATTTCTTCCATAACAAAGACGTAAAAATGCGCTTGGAGGGACTTTGGGGGAAAATGTTAAAGAAAAATTGAAGCATGTTGAGGAGTCTGTTTGAAGAAGCCTCATGGATTTTCAGGAGACTGTGGGTAAAGGCTTGAAGAAAAGTAACACAAATATTACTGGAAATGGAAAGAAAGGGGATCCTTTTTATATAGAAGTGGAAAGTTTAGCAACATTGTCTGTCAGCTGTGTTAATATGGAAAGTAGCAAATGTACGCAAAGAGCTGTGGTTTAATTAAGGAAATTGCCAGGCTGAATGTTGAAGATGCTGCCTGGTTCCTTCTTAGAGTTTCTGCTTATGGTAAAATGTTGAGAGAAGAGAGGTATGGTAAATGAAAGATGGTTAAACATGAAGGAAGCAGGACTTAGTAGTCTCAAAATGTTTCACCATCTTCAGAAAGTAGATGATGCTAAATTTAAGAATTGGCTTCTGGGCAAAGATCAAAATCCAGGAAACTGTGAGGAAAATGAGCTAATGAGCTGCTGAGTTTTGGCAGGGATAATTTTATTTTATAGCAATGTAATCGTTCTACTTCATCGTCCTTACTCTAAGTTGATCACCTTGCCTCAGACTCCATGGAGAAGATCGCAGCCCTTTCTCATCTGCCTAACACCGTGTGCAGTTTGCTGACATATGTGCCTAGGCTCTCTGCCTCCTCCTCATTGAAATGAATGCACACCAGCCTCTCCATTAGTGCTTTTTAATCCATTCCCATTTCAAGGACTTTAATTCAACAACAGACATTTTCTCTCTTTCATTGTCAGTTTCTCCTTCTGTATTGATTGATTCTCATCAACAAACATGCTCTGTTGTCTGTCATCTTATGAAAACAAACCTTCTTTTTATCCATATCTCTCAGTAGCCATTAATTGCCCCATCTCTGCAGTGGTTTACAGTAAAACTTCTTGGATGCTACTTCATTTCTCATTCCCTTTCAGTCCACCCCATTTGTCTTCTGTCTCCATTATTCCTCTAAACGTTGGTCCACATCACAAATCACCTTCATCCTACCCAACCCAGTGGGTTCTATTCTAATCTCAGTTAATCTCTCAGCAGTATTTGCTTTAGGTTACACCTCTCTTTTTAAAAAAAATGTTTTATTTTGAGAGAAAGAGAAAGTGTTTGTGCAAGTGGGGGAGTGGCTTAGAGAGAGGGGGAGAGATACAATCTCAAGCAGGTTTCATGTTCAGCACGGAGCTCGACGTGGGGCTCCATCTCACAACTGTGAGATCATGACCTGAACCGAAATAAAGAGTTGGACGCATAACTGAGCCACCCAGGCGCCCCTCCCTTATTCTTTTAAACAGCTTTATTGAAATATAACTTACATACCATATGATTCATGTATTTAATTATACAATACAGTGTTTTTAGTACATTCATAGGATTGTGCAGCCATCACCACAATCTAATGCTAGAACATTTTTGTCCCCTCAGAAGAAACCTTGTACTTATATGCAATCACTCCTCATTTCCCCTCTTCTGTCCCAGCGCTAAGCAACTACTAATCTACTTTCTGTTTCTGGAGGTTTGCCTTTTCTTGACATTTCATATAAATGGATTCTTATAATATATGGTCTTTTGTGTCTGACTTATTTCACTCACAAAAGCATTTTCAAGTTTATCCATGTAATACCACGTATGTCAGTCCTTCATTCCTTTTTATTGCCAAATAATATCTCATTGTGTGGATATGCCACATTTTACTTAGCCATTCATCAGTTAATAGACATTTAGGTTGTTTCCCCTTTGGGATTCTTTTGATAATAATGCTGCTCTAAACATTTGTGTTTAGCTTTCTGCATGGACATATGTTTTCATTTCTCTTGGAAAAATACCTAGGAGTGGGATTGCTGGGTCATATGGTAACTATGTTTAGCCTTTTAAAGAAACACCACACTAAAATTTTCTAAAGTGGTGTACCATTCTACATTCCCACCAGCAATGTATGAAAGTTCCAATTTTTCCACACCTTTACCAACATTTGGTTATCTTTTATATTATAGCAATTTCCTATAGACTGAATGTCTGTATCCTCCCTCAAATTCGTATATCCCTCATTTCCAGTGTGATGGTATTTGGAGATGGGGCCTTTGTAGGTAGTTAGGATTCATATAGGTCATGAGGGTGGAGCCCCATCACGATACTGATTCCCTTGTAAGAGAATGAAGAGATCAGGACTCTCTCTGTCTCAGCCATATGAGGATACCGGCCAAAGGCTGTGCACCAGGAAGAGGGCCCTCACCAAGCCACCCAGTCTATGGTATTCTGTTACAGCAATCTTCATTCATTTTTTTTTTTTATATTTAAATTCAAGTTAGTTAACATCCAGTGTAGTCTTGGCTTCAGGAGTATAAACCAGTGATTCATCTCTTATATATGATACCCAGTGCTCATCCCCAAAAGTGCCCTCCTTAATGCCCATCACCCATCTAGCCCAACCCCCCATCCACCTCCCCTCCAGCAACCCTCATTTTGTTCTCTGTATTTACAAGTCTCTTGTGCTTTGCCTCCCTCTCTGCTTTTATCTTTTTTTTACTTTCCTTGCCCTACGTTCATCTGTTGTGTTTCTAAAATTCCACATCTGAATGAAATTATATGATACCTGTCTTTCTCTGATTTACTTTGCTTAGCATAATACCCTCTAGTTCTATCCACATTGTTGCAAATGGCAAGATGTCAGTACTTTTTATTGCCAAGTAGTATTCCATTGTGTATATATACCACATCCTCTTTATCCATTCATCAGTCAATGGACATTTGGGCTTTTTCCATAATTTGGCTGTTGTTGATAGTAAGAAGCCCTCATTCTTGAAACACTTCCCTGTTTTAGCTTTGAAGGCATAACACCTTCCTATTTTTTTCTCCTATCTCAGTTGCTGCTCTTTCTCAGTCTCTCTTGTGTGTTTACTTTATCTTCCTCCTCTTCATTAAATGTTGGGATGTCACAGGGCTCTTTCTTGAGATATCTTTTCTATACACTCTTACTATGTCATCTTGTCTTATGTTTTTAAATACTATGTGTAAATTGCTTCCAAATTTTTATCTTTAGCTCTGACACTTCCCTTATCTCCATACCCCTATATCCAATTGTTTACTTAATGACTCTTCCTAGATATATAATAGGGATTTCAACTTTAACATGTCTAAAACAAAACTCATGGTTTTCACCCAAAGACCTGCCTCCTCTTCCAGTCTTACAAATTTTATTAAATGGAATTGTTGTCCACCTTGTTGCACAAGTCAGAAGCCTAAGGGCCATTCTTGATTACTCTTGTTCTCCTATACCCTATATCAAGTGTATTAGCAAGTTACACTACCGCCCTAGTGTATTTGAATTTATCCTTTCTTTTGTATATACCAGCTTGGTTGTAAACATTAGTACCTGTTCACTGGATGGCTACAGTAGATCTCTACTTGTTTCCTCGCCTCTATTCTACATTCTGTGATTCATATAGCAACCAGTCATCTTTTAAATTTTTAAGATATCACATCATGTTACTTCCTTGTTTAAAATCCTCCATTGGTTTCTATTGATCTTAAAATCTAAATTTGTTTGCCTGACCTATGAGGCTCTCTGTGATTTGGCCCTTGCCAGATCTCTGCCCTCATTACCTACCACTCTTCTCTGTCAGTAGTATCCATCCCAGTGGCTTTCTTTCTTCCATGGGGCTTTTACACTAGTTCTTTCCTCTGCTTGGAAAGTTCTTCCCCTAGATCTTCACATGACTGACTTGTTGTCATTTATGTTTCAGTACCTGTCATTCCTAATGTTTGGTTGTGTTTGTTTTTTGGCTGCTCTTCCAACACCCCCTCCACTAACTGTAAAACCCTTGGACTTTGTCTGACTCATTCAGGGATGCATTCCCAGAACTTAACAGGATGTCTGGTAGACTCTCTTTAAATATCTATTTAAAAATATATTATTATTTTTTGAGATTTGATTGCCATATAACATTATATTAGTTTTAGGTGTACAACATAGTAATTTGACTAGGTTTATATTATGAAATGATTACAATAAGATTAGTTAACATACATCAGTATACATAGTATTTTTTTTCCTGTGATTAGAACTTTTAAGATAACTCTCTTAGCAGCTTTAAAATATACAGTACAGAGTCTATTTCTGAGGCACGAAGATGGCAGAGCAGCATGGAAGTTCTCTGCCTCTCTTATCCAGGAAATGCAATAGATCAACATCAAACCATTTTCACACCCAGAAAATTGATCCGAGGATTAACACAATTATCTGCATAACTTGAGCCACAGAACTCAGCAGTTATGTGGCACAGAGAGGTGAACTGGGAAAGAAAGAAGCTGCAGAGGGTAGGGAGCAGTATTTGCAGAGAGAGGACAGAGAAAGGGGGGAGAGTACAGGAAAAGCAGTCCCCCTGAAGGTAGCTGGAGAGAAAGAGAAAGAGCGGAAGCACCCATATTCACCTGAACAAGAAAAGGAGAAAGGAGAGGGTTTTCAATATCATTAGGACTCTATAAACAGGGCAGAGCAGCACTGGAAATTCCTCAGCCCAATACCCAGCAGTGCTGTGTTGTGAAGGGTGAATTCCAGGAGCTGGCAGCGAGGTCCGAGGGGTCCTCAGGCCTCACAGGGAGAAATGGTTCCCCTGCTACCCTGCTAGGAGGGCATTTAGTAGAGGCTGTATGGCCTCCCCACAGGCAAAGATCCCAGCGGACCCCAGAGAACACGATTGCTTGTATTGGAAAACGCCAGGGTGCGGTGAAACCTGATGCAGGTTTTGTGTTGTGATTTACAATAATCCCTGAAATGCTGCCACTAGGAGATCCCGCAAACTTATTCTGGGGTAAGCTGGCATCCAGTCACAACCTCTGAGCCTCTACAGCAGCATGATCACAGGATCATTCCCGGGGGCAAGCTGGCATGTGACCATTGCTCAGAGAGAACCTCCCCCAGAGGGTCAGAGTGGGTTCAATCCGCAGGGCCCTCAGAAGTAAGGGGTTTGGAACACAACCCCATCTGAGGTGCCACCTGGCAGACTGATGGTTTGGACGCAGACAGTATAGAAGCGAAGAGTGGAAGGAAGCTGCAGACAGAGGATGGGCGCTTTACTGCTGGTGGGTAGAGCACAGAGTTCTGTTGCTAGAGACTGGGAAGCGGGGTGATGCCATTTTCACCTCTCCCGTGCATGTACACACACGTGCACATGTACCACACAAATCCACCCCTTTACACTAAGCAGTGCCACCTAGTGGAGAACGGAGCCTATACCAAGCACCATCAAACTGCACCAGCCAAGCCCTAGAGGACCACCACAAGTCTCTCCTCCTGCTTAGTGTACGGACTCTAAAGTACTTCATAGATTGACTTTTAGGGGAAGCTAGATATAATTTCATTCTGTTTGCTGGTCCATCAATTCATTTTTTGTTTTGTGTTTTCTTTTTTTTTCTTTTTCTTTCTTATTCTTGGATCCAGAAAGAAAAAAAAAATTATTTTCCATTTTTATATAAAGTTAAAAAATTTTTTAGTATTCTTTTTGGAAATTTATTTTTTTATTCTATTTTATCTTCTCCATTTTATTCTGTTTTGTTGTATACATTTTCTTACTTTGTAAACATTTTCTTTTTCTTTTCTTTTCTTTCCTTTCCCTTTTTTTCATTCAAACTTCTTTCAACAACCAGACCAAAACATACCTAGGATCTAGCTTCCTTTATTTGATTTTTTGTGTTGTTTTTAATCTTTTTAATTTTAATTTTTAATTTTATTCTTTTTCTTCCTCTAAAATGACAAAATGAAGGAATTCACCCCAAAAGAAAGAGCAGGAAGAAACGACACCTAGGGACTTAACCAACACAGATACAAGCAAGATGTCTGAAACACAATTTAGAATCATGATAATAAGAATACTAGCTGGAGTTGAAAATAGATTAGAATCCCATTCTGCAGAGATAAAAGAAGCAAAATCTAGTCAGGATGAAATTAGAAACTCTATGAATGAGATGCAATCTTGAATCAATGGGACAGCAACAAGGATGGATGAAGCAGAGCAGCGAATCAGCGATATAGAAGACAAAATAATGGAGAATAATGAAGCAGAAAAAAAGAGGGAAACTAAGGCAAAAGAGTATGATATAAGAATTAGAGAAATCAGTGTTTCACTAAAAAGGAATAATAGCTGAATCATAGGAGTCTCAGAAGACAAAGAGAGAAAAAGGGGTAGAAGGTTTATGCGAGCAAATTATACCAGAAAATTTTCCTAACCTGGGGAAAGACATGGACATTAAAATCCAAGAAGCACAGATAACTCCCATTAGACTCAACAAAAACTAACCAAAATACACAGACAAGGAAAGAATTATGAAAGCAAGGGTAAAAAAGTCCTTAACCTATACGTGTAGATCAGGTTTGCAGCAGACCTATCCACAGAAACTTGGCAGGCCAGAAAGGGTGGCAGGATGTATTCAACGTGCTGAATTGGAAAGATACGCAGCCAAGAATTCTTTATCCAGCAAGGCTGTCATTCAAAATAGAAGGAGAAACAAAAAATTTCCCAGACAAACAAAAACTAAAGGAATCTGTGACCACTAAACCAGCCCTGAAAGGAATTCTAAGGAGGACTCTCTGAGAGGAGAAAAGACAAAACAAAACAAAAAAGACCAAAAGGAACAAACACTAGAAGGGACCGGAGAAGACCACCAGAAACTCTGCAGGCAACACAATGGCAATAAATTTGTATCTTTCAATACTCATTCTAAATGTCAATGGATTAAATGCTCAAATCGAAAGACATAGGGTAACAGAATGGATAAGAAAACAAGACCCATCAATATGCTGTTTACAAGAGACCCATTTTAGACCTAAAGACACGTTCAGATTGAAAGTAAGGGGATGGAGAACATCTATCATGCTAGTGGTTGCCAAAAGAAAGCTGCAGTAGCCACACTTATATCAGACAACCTGCTTTTAAAATAAGGACTGTAACAAGAGATGGAGAAGGGCATTATATCATAATTAAGGGGTCTCTCCACCAAGAAGATCTAACAACTGTAAACATTTATGCCCCATCATGAAAGCACCCAAATATATAAATCAATTGATCAAAACATACAGAAACTCATTGATAATACCATAATAGTAGGGGACTTCAACACCCCACTTACAGCAATGGACAGATCCTCTAAATAGAAAATCAACAAGGAAACAATGCCTTCAAATGACACACTGGACCAGATGAACTTAACAGATATATTCAGAACATTTCATCCTAAACAGCAGAATACACATTCTTCTCGAGTGCACATGGGACATTCTCCAGAATATATCACAAACTGGGTTCCAAATCAGCTCTTAAAAACTTCCAAAAGATCAAGATCATACTGTGCATATTTTCAGACCACAACGCTATGAAACTTGAAATCAACCATGAGAAAAATTTGGAAAGGCAAGAAATACTTGGAGATTAAAGAACATCTTACTAAAGAATGAATGGTTTAACCAAGAAATTAAAGACGAAATTAAAAAGTACATGGAAGCCAATGAAAAGGGTAACACAACAGTCCACAACCTCTGGGATGCAGCAAAGGTGGTCATAAGAGGGAAGTATATAGCAATACAAGCCTTCCTTAAGAAGGAAGAAAGTTCTCAGATATACAACCTAACCCTACACCTTAAATAGCTGGAAAAAGAACAGCCAATAAAACCCAAAACAAGCAGAAGACAGGAAATAAAGATTAGAGCAGAAATTAATGCTATTGAAATAATAATTAAAAAAGACAACAACAGAACAGATTGATGAAACCAGGAAATGGCTGTTTGAAAGAACTAACAAGATTGATAAACCCCTAGACAGTATGATCAAAAAGAAAAAGGAAAGGGCCCAAATAAATAAAATTGTGAATGAAAGAGGAGAGATCATAGCCAACACTGCAGAAATTCAAACAATAATAAGATGATATTAGGAGCAATTATATGCCAATATTGGGCAATCTGGAAGAAATGGACAAATTCCTAGAAACATATAAACTACCAAAACTGAAACAGAAAGAAATAGAGAATTTGAACAGACTGATAACCAGTAAAGTAGTTGAATTAGTAATCAAAAACCTCGCAAAAAACAAGAGTCCAGGGCTGGATGGCTTTCCAGGGGAATCCTACCAAACATTTAAAGAAGAGTTAACTCCGCTTCTTTGAAGCTGTTCCAAAAAATAGAAATGGAAGGAAAACTTCCAGACTCATTCTTTGAGGCCAGCCTTACCTTGATCCCAAAACCAAAAACTCCACTAAAAAGGAGACATATAGACCAATTTACTAAAAAGGAGACATATAGACCAATTTACCTGATGAACATAGATGCAAAAATTATTAACAAGATAGTAGCCAACTGGATCCAACAATGCATTAAAAGGATTATTTACCATGATCGAGTGGGATTTATACCTGGGATGCAAGGCTGGTTCAATATCCACAACCAATCAATGTGATAGTTCACATTACTAAAAGAAAGGACAGGAACCACATGATCCTCTCAATAGATGCAGAGAAAGCATTTGATAAAATACAGCATCCTTTCTTGATAAAACCCTCAAGAAAGTAGGGATAGAAGGATCATACTTCAAGGTTATAAAAGCCATTTATACATACATCCATCGCTAATATCATCCTCAGTGGCGAAAAACTGAGAGCTTTCTCCTTAAGGTCAGGAACATGTCAGGAATGTCCACTTTCATCACATCAACATAGTACTGGAAGTCTTAGCCTCAGCAATCAGACAACGCAAAGAAATAAAAGGCATCCAAATCAGCAAGGTGGAAGTCAAACTTTCACTCTTTGCAGACAACATGGTATTCTATATGGAAAACTCAAAGATTCCACCAGCAAACTGCTAGAACTGATTCATGAATTCAGCAAAGTCACAGGATATAAAATCAATGCACAGAAATCAGTTGCATTTCTATACACCAATAGCAAAGCAGCAGAAAGGGAAATGAAGGAATTGATCCTATTTATAATTGCACCAAAACCCATAAAATACCTAGGATACACCTAACCAAAGAGCTAAAGTATACAGTACAGTATTGTTAACTATAGTCATCATGTTGTACTTTACATGCACAGCACTTAATTTATCTTATAACTAGAAATTTGTACCTTTCACCCACCTTAATCTGTTTTATCCCTCCTCTCCCCACTTCCTTTGTCTAGCAACCAGTCTGTTCTCTGTATCTTTGAGGTTATTTTCCTAAGATTCCACATATGAGATTATACAGTATTGTTGTTTTGTGTTTTTGTTTTGTTTTGTTTTTGGTCTGACTTAGTTCAGTTAGCATATTGCCCTCAAGTCCATTCATGTTATTTCAACATAATATCCTTCTTTTTATGGCTGAAAAATATTCCACCGTATATATATACCACATTTAAAAAATCCATTCAAAAATCAGTGGACATTTAGTTTATTTCCATGTCTTGGTTATTATAAATAATGCTACAAGGAATGTTAGGGTACAGATACCTTTTAGAGAGTGATTTCATTGCCTTCAGATAAATACCCAGAAGTAGAATTGCTAGATCATATGGGTAGTTCTTTTGTTAATTTTTTAAGGAACCTCTATGCTGTTTTCTATAGTGGCTGTACCAAAACAGTGCTCAAGAGTTCCTTTTTCTCCACATTGTTGGCAACACTTGTTATTTCTTGTCTTTTTGATATTAGCCATTCTAACAGGAGAGAGGTGATAGCTCCCTTTGGTTTAGATTTGCATTTTCATGATCATTAGTAATGTTGAGCACTTTTTCATTTGCTGTTCAAGTGTTGAACAAACACCTGTTGGCTATTTGTATGTCATCTTTAACTAAATTTTTATTTAGATTCTTTGCCCATTTTTATTATTTTTAAAAATTTTTTTTAAATTAAAAAAATTAAAATTAAAATTTATTTTTGAGAGAGAGTGTACATGCACATGTGGCATGAGTGGGGGGAGGGCCAGAGGGAGAGGGAGAGAGGGAATCTTAAGCAGGCTCCACACCCGGTGAGGGCTGACACAGGGCTCAATCCCACAACCCTGAGATCATGACCTGAGTCAAAATCAAGAGTTGGGTGTTTAACCGACTGAGCCACCCAGACTCCCTTCTTTGCCCATTTTTAAATTGGGTTTTTTTCTATTGAGTTGTATGAGTTCTTTATGTATTTTGTATAACCCTTATCAGATATATGATTTGTGAATATTTTCTCCCATTCCATAGGTTGCCTTTTCATTTTTTGATGAAATCAACAGAAACTTTTTTGTTTGATGCACTCCCACTTGTTCATTTTTGCTTTTGGTGTCAAATCCCAAAAATTATTGTCAACACGGATGTTAAGGAGCTTGCCTTCTGTGTTTTTTTCTAGGAGTTTTATGGTTTCAGGTCTTACATTCAATCTTTAATCCATTTTGAGATTATCTTTATGTATGGTTTAGGGCACTGGTCCAGTTTCATTCTTTTGCCTGTGGCTGTCCAGTTTTCTCAACACCATTTATTAAAGAGATTATCCTTTCCCCATTGTATAATCTTGGCTCTTTTGTCATAAATTAATTGATCATATATGCATGGGTTTATTTTTGGGCTCTCTGTTTTATTCCATTGATCTTTGTGTCTGTTTTCATACCAGTATCATACTGTTTTAATTACTGTAGCTTTGTAATAGAGTTTGAAATCAGGAATTATGCTGCTTCTAGCTTGTTCTTTCCCAAGACTGCTTTGGCAGTTCACAGTTTTCTGTGGTTTCGTACAAAATTGGGGATTGTTTGTTCTATTTCTGTGAAAAATATCTTTGCAATTTTGTTTGGGATTATGTTGAATCTGTAGATTCCTTTGGGTAGTATGGACATTTAACAATCCATGGTCATGGAATATCTTTGCATTTTATTTGTGTGATCTTCAGTTTTTGTCATCAGTAGCTTATGATTTTCAATGTACAGGTCTTTTACTTCTTTGGTTAAGTTTAGTCCTAGGTATTTTATTCTTTTTGATGCAATTATAAATAGGACTGTTCACTTTAGAATGTTTATAACAAATTTAAAAATTTTCATGTACCTACCCACAAATAGTTTCTTGTGGATGGCGAATGTCAAAAATTGAAGAGATTATCATTAAAAATTCTTTAGCAATAATTGCACGTGGCCATTTCAATTATAACCTGTTTACATTCTTCCTTCTTTTCTTCATTTTTAAATAATTTAATTTAAACAATTAAGTAGGGCTAAGCAAACTAGGCATTTGCATCAGAGTTGGGTGGGAGGGGGAAGGGGCTATCTGACATGGGGTATCAGAACATGAGTGGAGTGAGGAGGGAGTCTATGAGGGGGAAGAAGAGAGCAGCCTGTTTGGTTGTTGGAAGCTTGAGAGAGGTGAAGAGGTTACTGGCACAGGATGATGGTGACAGCAGTGATCTTGCATAAGAATTTGGAGCTTGAGTGAGAAGAATAAGGTATTTAGTTTGGGAGGTGGTAGCTCACTAATAAACATTGGCTACCTAAGTGGGGTGAGAAGAGTGATTGCTGGCCTGGCACCATCTGTCAGAGCTTGATTGGGGTGGGGGAGCTTGATTGGTGTGCAGAAGGCTGGAGTCGCCTGGCACAGGGTATTGAAGCCCAGTAGGATTAGGGGGGCATCCATATGAGAGGGGCATGTGGCAGCAGTGATGGGCCAATAATGTATCAGAATCTGAACAGGGTAAGGAGGACTTCTTTGTGAGATGATGGTGGCAGGGTGGGAAATTGATTACATACAGGCAGGATTGAGTCAATAACTAAATATATTGAGGATAATAGCAGCCAAGTTTTTCACTGTTAGAGGAGAGAGTTCTAAATATGAAATAGGAAAAAAAAACTTCAATAATTCTGTATTACTGGCTTGGAATTGGAGGTAGTGATGTGAATTCAGGGTTTGATAGATACATAGATAAATGTAGAGATGTTGATGTAAATGCATGAATTATGTACATGTGATATATGTGTATAAATAATATGCTCTGTGTATACATACATCCATATATTTCCCATCTCTGGGACCAGCAGTACCCCTAATAGCAGTGAACCCATCTAGTGCCATATTTTGATTTCTAAGCACCATTCTCCACTAAAGGGAACCAAGACTACCTGGAGAAATAGCTGATTTCAGCGTCAGGCAGAGAAAGTCCAAGATGAGCCAGAAATATCTTGTTAAGCAAGAAAGTAAAAAGTGCTTAAAGAATTATGGGAACAAGTCAGAGGGATGCAGATGTCAGTTTGAATGAGTTTCTAGTCGCCAAATCTGGATACTTTGAGCATCAAAATAAATAATAACATTAGTTCATAATCCATTGAATAAATAGGAACCCATGAGTCCATACTGATATAAACAAATGAATACATAATTGAGGTGAGAGAATTAACAAGTGTGGAGTGAATGATTGAGTTGGAAAGCTACCATTTTAAAATCATCATCATAATAATTGAGCCAAGAAGCATCAATGAATATTAAAAACTAGTGGATGAAAGTTGGGTGAAAGAAGGGGATATTATGTATTCTCAAATACCTTCCTGAAAAATACTTAGTAGTTACAAAAGACTAAAAAGCAACTTTACGGTGGATAAATCTGGCAGATACTACCTTAATTGAGTGATCAAAGTTAATATCACCCGTAATGACACAAATAGAAATCATTTGCCACCTGATAGGTGCACATGTCATCTCAGTGATACTCCTGCCCCAAATAAATAATCTAATGATGAGGGAATATCTGACAAATCCAAATTGAGGGACATTATACAAAATAACTGGGCTCCTAATCAAAGTCAAGGAAAGATTGTATACTGTTATAGATTGAAAGGGACTTAAATAGACTTGAAAACTAAATACAACACATGTTCCTGGACTAGAACCTTCACATTATTGGGATGATTATTGAAACAGGGCTTGTGGATTAGTTGATAATGATAGGTCAGCATTAGTCCTGATTGTATTGGTTGTCTTGTAGTTATGGAGGAGAATGTTCTTTTTTTTTTAAGTTTATTTATTTATTTCGAGAAAGAGAGAAAGGAAAGCGAGAATCCCAGACAGTCTCCGTGCTGTCAGCGCAGAGCCCACACGGGGCTTGATCCCACGAACTGTGTGATCATGACCTGAGCCAAAACCAAGAGTCAGATGCTTACCCAACTGAGCCTCTCAGGTGCTTGAGAATGTTATTTATAGCAATTATACACTAAAGTTTTAGCATGGGCACTGGGGCATCATATTGGCAATTTATTGTTTCAGGATAAAAATTATTTGTACTATTATTGTTGCAACTTTTGAATACATTTGGAATTATTTTAAAATAAAAAGAACTGTTATGTATAAATGAGCAAGCTAAAGCTTCTCATGAAAAAGCTTTGATATCTTATTGAATATCTTCCCTACTGAACTTTTTTCAACAAGGCCTATATAGATAATCCAAATTCTTCCCAGTTTATCACTGAGGTTGTACAAATATTATCCTTCTGTATATTTGCACTATACTGTGAAAAAGCCTGTTCAGCATTATTTAGACAGAGGGTGTCACATATGCAAAGGCCTGGAGCTCAGAGAGTATGAGTTTTAGGAGAATTGAGAGCAATTCACTGTATCTGGAAAGTGTGGAATTGGTGGTGGTCTAGCTGTCAAGAGAAAAGACATCTAGTAACCTCAGCTGGATGGTGGTGTCATTCACTGACATGGGGGACATGTGATAGTTCACTTTTATGTCCCTAAAACTGATAATCAAGAGCACAACATTAATGAGGATGTCTAGAAACTGCCCCGGGATGCTTCTTAACCTCAGAGTTTAGTCACAGAGTAAGTAAACTTACGCCTGCAGAAGGCACACCTCAGAAATGTGAAGAGGGTTGGAGAAGGTGGCCTCTTTTGTATCTTCTCTCAAATAATTTAGCAAAAAGGACACATGTGATAGGATAATTTATTGAGATATTAATTTGCCTTTTGTTCTGTTTACCTGCCCTATTCCAAGAATGCTTTTCTGCTTTCTTTCTTTGAGCTTTTGTTCAGTAGGACCAAAGCAGTACAGTTGCCTTCTGTTTTTTAAAGGTAGAGTCTTTGAAGGGCTTATGCTACGTAGTCTCAAGATGGGAGAGAAGCAGGAATCCAAGAGGAGAATCTACTTTGGAAACTCAAAGAGAGATTTATTTGGGGAGGGAGAACTCCACAGAGTAGTGGCAACCAGGATCCAGTCCCTCTGTGCTGCTCCATTGTAACCTCTTGGGAATGTGACCTGTCTTTACTGTGGAATGACTTTGTGGTAAAGTGGGTACCTCAACATTTGTGTTGGGGCTCCTGCCCTTGGTAAGGAGTTGCAGCTGCAGTTGAGAGGTAAGTTTCAGGAAGCAGCAGAACCACCTTCCCGTCAGTGATCCTGTGGTCTTAGACAAAGAACCTGTCAGCAGTGACCAAAGGTCAGAGGATTATCTGTGAGTATTCTGGACTGTGTAAAATCTGACGTTTTTGTTTTGGGGACAGGATGTGGCCCCAGTATTGACTGAAGTTAAATTTCCATCAACCTAAGGAGTGATGGCTTGGGATGAGATTTAATTTGATAATAGAAAAAGAATATGGTTTTTCTTTCACCTAGAAGTATGAAGTGACTTTCATTCTAACCCATACATGTTTATAGCTCTTAAGATCTTGGAAAAATTACTTACACATGAAAAGACATTTTTTTTTTTCCGAGAAAAATTCAGCCTAAGTCTTTAATTGTACCCTTTCTGTAAAAGAAGTGGGATATTGTTGTGTGATACATGCCTCTAGAAATTAATGCTGGATGAACTCAGGATGTCTCAACAAACTTGGTTTTCCATTACGCTTTCTAACCCAAAAGCTAAAATATAGTGGAGAGGAAGGAACAAGTTAGTCTGACATTTGGTAGATGAAGGTGCCTTTCTGCTCGCTCCCCTTTCCTACTGCTTCCTAAGCTGAGTTAGGGCAGGAGCAGGTCTAGAGTAAATACCAGTTTAGTTTCAGTTTTCTTGCAGCTTTATCTTCTAGATGCAAAATCTCATTCAAATACCCAAACCTCATATTTCTTTTAATTTGAGTCGGGGGAAATTGAGCCCTGAGACTTACCTGTGACAAGCTGTCAGTAGACTTCAGATAAATGATAACCGAAAGTACAGAATGACGATCCATCTTCTGCTTTAACAATGTTTTTATTTTCTAAATAAGGAAAGCGACACAGAAACTACCAGCAAGAGTGTTACGGGATTAGCATGTGTGAAAAAGTTGTTGACTGCAGATTAGAAGTTGTAACTCTGCCACTACCTATTTGTGTGGCTCTAGACATACCATTTCAGCTCTCTGGGCCACATGTGTGAGATGAAAGTTTTGACCATTAATGCATGTAATCCATACTCTATTATTCTTAAGATTCTAGGGTGTAGAATAAGAAGTTGCTTTGAAAATTGAAATTCAAGTTGATGAGACTTATCAACAGTAAATGCTTAGATGGCTCTATTGACAGTATCCAAAGTATATAAAGAGTCCAAATGTCCATCGACTGATGAATGGGTAAAGAAGATGTGGGATATATGTGTATACAATGGAGTATTACTCAGCAATCAAGAACAGTGAAATCTTGCCATTTGCAACAACATGGATGGAACTAGAGTGTATTATGCTAAGCGAAATCAGAGAAAGACAAATATATGACTTCACTCATATGTAGAATTTAAGATACAAAACAGATGAACATAAGGGAAGAAAAGCAAAAATAATATAAAAACGGGGAGGGGGACAAATCATAAGAGACTATTAAATGCAGAGAACAAACTGAGGGTTGCTGGAGGGGTTGTGGGTAGGGGAAAGGGCTAAATGGGCGAGGGGCATTAAAGAGGTCACTTGTTGGGATGAGCACTGGGTATTGTATGTAGGTGATGAATCACTAGATTCTACTCCTGAAATCGTTATTGCACTATAATGTTAACTAACTTGGATATAAATTTTAAAAAATTAATAAATAAAAAAAATGAAAATAAAGATCTAGATCATCCAAGAAAAAACAAACAACAGTAAATGCTTAGATATAATGTGACTTAGGATTTCTAGTAGAATTTTTGAATATGCCAATAAGAGCAATGCAGCGTTTGTATAAAACCATACTCAAACTTGTGATGAAACTTAGAAAATGTATTGCTGATTTTGCTTGGATGCTATAGATAATCATATGAGAGCCAGGTTAAAAATAAATCTCCTAAACCCAATGAAAATTACATGGGAATTAGAAAATTATTAGAATTTTAACAGATTATATGCAGTTTTAATCCTTTAAAGAAATTCCTTTAATTGATACTGATGAATGAAAAGTGCTTTTGTGCTTTATATATTTATTTCAGAGCTGGAAAATAGACCATATTCAGAAGCCTGGGCAACAAAGTAAAATAGATTTCATATAAGTTAGGTCATGTACATGGCCAGTCCCAAACAAACAAATCACCGCTGTATATACTGAGAGGTTTCAACCAGTGAGTATCATATGAATTAAATTCCTCAAGGAGCATGCAATTCTTGATTTTATAGCTCTAATCATCATTCCACTGTTGCTCATATAAGTGTTGGCTATTTTTATTTTTTCCACTGTTCTTCTCCTAGTTTTATTTGAAAAAATATTTTCTCTGTTAATGTGCTGGTATTATGATAATAAATAACATTTAACTAAAAATGTTGTTTAGATCCTTAATTATTCACAGAAGCTTTATATGTAATCTGAATTCACTAAACAGTTGCAATTAAATACCACTCTTGTAGTTTACTGAGTAGACTAACCTATTCTTTGCTCTATTCAGTATGAATTTAGAAGTGAGGAGGGACCAGATACCTGAAGACTCAAAATGTATATCGTGTATGAATGTTACTTCTTTCATAGGTCTTAGTATAGAACACTTTACAAATGAAATCTCACTCAGTATTGTCACTCTTTAGGTTGATGGAAATCTGATCTCATTGCACAAGTTTTCTGTGTAAGTGAGGAAGAGAAGATTTATAAGTTGCCCACATACCTGACTCTACTACAGGCTGAAACTAGAAGGGGAAGATGGATTTAACAGGTAAAATTAGAAACTTGATTTTCATATTGATTTGATACATGTCTCATGGAGAGTAAAATATCCAATATAAATTTGCTGAAGGAAATATTCAAAAAAATTGAAATTCTTACTGGACTAAGTAAAAATAGTACATTAAAAAATGTGAGCTTTAGAGTGCCTGGATGGCTCAGTTCATTAAGTATCTGACTCTTGATCTCAGCTCAGGACTTTATCTCAGGGTTGGGAGTTCAAGCCCCATGTTAGGCTCTACACTGGGTGTGAAGCCTACTTTAAAAAAAGAAAAAAAGAAAAAAATGTAAGGTTTTAGGGTAATATAAATAGAAGTCAAAATTCAGGGGCACCTGGGTGGCTCAGTCAGTTAAGCATCTGACTTCAGCTCAGGTCATGATCTCACGGCTTATGAGTTTGGGCCTCACGTTGGGCTTTGTGCTGACAGCTCAGAGCCTGGAGCCTGCTTCAGATTCTGTGTCTCCATCTCTCTCTGCCCCTTTCCTGCTTATCCTCTGTCTCTCTCTGTCTCTGTGTCTCTCTCTCAAATAAACATTAAAAAAAAATTCAAAGCCAAAAGTTAAGTAATTTATGTAATGTTAAAGAAATATAATTCTGTGACCCTCTTATGGAATTCATAGGTAAATTACTAAATCTGGTATTATTTTGCCTAGAGAAATGCAGGCAAGATATGTACAGGCAGCTTTGAAGATACAAATGAGTGAGGTCTGATACACCTACACCCAAACACTTATCTTCTAGGTAGCTGTATAACACACTACCATAGACTAGCTGGCTTAAATGACAAAATTTTATTTTCTCATAACTCTGGAGGCTAGAAGTCAGAGATCAATGTACTACGTGAGGGTTGGTTTCTGGTGAGACCTCTTCTTTTGGTTTGCAGACAGCACTTTCATCCTCTGTTCAAACATGATCTCTGCTGTGTACCCATGGAGAAAGCGAGGGCTCTTGTGTCTCTCTGTTTATAAGGACACCAGTTGTATTGGATTAGGGCCCAACTCTTATGACCTCATTTAACTTTAATTACCTCCCTAAAGGCCCTCTTTCCAAATACAGTCACATTAGGGGTTTAAGGATTCAAGATATGATTGTGGGGAGGTACTAAGTCCCTAACAAAGGTTTATGCCCTTTAATTTTTTTTTTTTTTACTTTCATTTAATGGATTTTTAGGAGGAAGCTATGGAAAATGTGTTTAGTTTGTCATGTTTTAGTTTGCATATTCATGAAATCCTTCTAACTGTAGTTCCTGAATCACTTGGAGATAAAGAATAAAAGGTCTAAAGAAGAAGAAGAAGAAGAAGAAGAAGAAGAAGAAGAAGAAGAAGAAGAAGAAGAAGAAAAGTTCTAGAATAAAAGTTCTAAGGCTCTCTTCATTAGATTTTATCTTCTTCAGGGTGGGGCTTATCTTATCCTTTTTCCTTCTGACTTTGCCTTTTGGCCTTCCATTTTTTGGTTTTTCCTTTGTGGCTCTTCACACTGAAAGATTCAAATTTTGGTTCAACAGTGTTCTCTGCTTAAATTGTCATTTTCAACTATGATAATACATGCCCAGGTGAAGTTAAGTAAGCACATTACTGATGTAAAACTGGTAATATCTTCCTTGAAATTTTAAAGAATTTTTAATTTTGAAGTTGAGAAAGATAAAGAAGTTCAGAAGGATATGAATATTTCTTCTCTTCCTTATTCTTTTAAAAAATTTTTATTTGTTTATTGTTTTGATAAAGAGAGTGTGAACGTGAGTGGGGGAGTGGCAGAGAGAAAGGGAGAGAGAGAATCCCAAGCTGGCTTCACATTGTCAGTGCAGAGCCTGATGTGGGGCTTGAAATTATGAACTGTGAGAGATATGAGCTGAAACCAAGAATTGGAAGCTTAACCAACTGAGCCACCCAGGCACCCCTCCTTCTCCTTATTCTTATACCTTATTATTTCTGTTTCCAGTCCATTGCATTTATATTACCTGACATTTTGGGCACAAACTTTTTGTGTGGGATAGTATATAGTAGGCAGACAGTGGGCACTGTGATATCATAAAGTCTCAGTTTTTTCAACTGAAAGATTGGCATAATAATAAAATACACCTCTCAAGATCCGTGTGAGGACTCAGTAAGGTAATGTAAACAAATAGCATCAGGCATTGAATAACATTGATGGTCCAGTGGCAATTATAAGACAAAAGTAGAGATCATGGAATCCTTTTGTATGAGTTAGAATTAGTTTATGTAAGAGAGGCTTAAAAAGATAGATATTTAGGGGCACCTGAGTGGCTCAGTTGGTTAAGCATCCGACATTGGCCTAGGTCATGATCTCACCATTCCCTAGTTCGAGCCCTACATCTGACTCTGTGCTGACAGCTCAGAGCCTGGAGCCTGTTTCAGATTCTGTGTCTCCCCCTCTTTCTCTGCCCCTCCCCAACTCACGCTCTGTCTCTCTCTCTCTCAAAAATAAATAAACATTAAAAAAAAAAGAAGATATTTGTCTGTGACCTAAAAGCCTAATGACAGGCAATCTATGGCTGGTAAAGCAGCAGCAGCAGCAGCAGCAGCCTCAACAACTCTAAAACAATTCTCTGACCTGTCTCCTTTTTAAAATTCACTAGTTTGGTGAATGAAACCATGATCTATCTTATCACAAAATAAGAAATTTAACCCACTAAAATCAGTTGATAACCACATCAAATCAATTCCAACTCTTAAATATCTCTCAAATAATTCATCATTCCCACCTCTGCCTTACTTCTGGCCCTGGAGATGCTAACCAATATTATGCACTGCAGGGTATTCTAAATGGGCTCATTTCTCAACTCATACCCTACTCTAATCTTTCTTCCACACATAGTCTCTTTCTAAATGCAAATCTCTGTATTCCTTTTCCTTAAAACTCATCAGTGGCATCATGTTATTTATAGAATTAAAGACAGGAGATTTTTCAAAAGACATACATAGTACTTCTAGTCCAGACCCTGCTTACCTTTCTAGACTTCTTTTTTATTCCCATCTGTGGTAGGCAGAATAATGGTTACCTCAAAGATGTCCGCATCTTAATCCCTGCAATGTATGTCTATATTATGTTGCATGACAAGGGGGAATTAAGGTTGCAGATGGAATTAAGGTTGCTAATCAGTTGACTTTAAAATAAAAGGATTTTTGAGGCACCTGGGTGGCTCATTAGATGAATGTCTGATTCTTGATATCAGCTTAGGTCATGATCCCAAGGTTGTGGGATTGAGCCCTGCGTTGGACTCCATGCTGAGCATGGAGCCTGCTTAAGGTTCTCTCTCTCTCTCTCTCTCTCTCTCTCTCTCTCTGTTTCTCCCTCTACCATTCTCTCCCTTTCTCTCTGCCCCTCTCCCCTGTTCACACGCTGTCTCTAAAATAAAATAAAATAAAATACAATAAAATAAAAAAGTAAAGTAAAATAAAGTAAAATAAAATAAAATAAAATAATTTTCGTGAATTATCTGAGAGAGAGAAGAGTCCATGTCAGAATGATTCAGTGTGAGACTCAACTGGCTGTTGATGGCTTTGAAGATGGAAGGGGGTCAAAAGCTAAGAAATATGGGTTGCCTATAGAGGCTGGAAAAAACAAGTAATCAGATTCTACCCTGTAACTTGTGGAAAGGTACACAGTCCTGCCAGCACCTTGATTTTGGCCTACTGAGAGCTGTGTTTGATTTGTGACCTGCATACTATAAGATAATGAATTTGTTTTTCAATTTTTAATTTATTTTTATTTTTTAAAAAAGGTTTATTTATTTATTTTTGAAACAGAGAGAGAGAGGCAGAAAGAGAGGGAGAGAGAGAATCCCAAGCAGGCTCCACGCTGTCAGCACAGAGCTTGATGCAAGGCTCCATCTTACAAACTTTGAGACCATAACCTGAGCTGAAATCAAGAGTTGATGCTTAACTGACTGAGTCACCCAGGTACCCCTGAATTTGTGTTTTTAAGCCACTAAATTTGTGGTAATTGGTTGCAACAACAATAGGAAGCTAATACATCATTACAATTTTGATGATTTACTTGTGCAACTCCAAACACAGTATATATACATACTATTTCCTGTACTTGGCATGCCATTACCTTTTTGGAGGCCTGTCTTTTACACCTACTTCTGAACTTAGCTTCTTTCAGAAGAATTTACAGACTGGATTTCTGCCCATTTCTGTTCTAGCACACTGTATTTGCAACCTCTCTTGTACTACTTCTTCTCCCAAGACTGTTGAGCTCATGGAGGCCAGGGACTTTTATCCCCAGTACCCAGCCCTTGAATGAATTAAGTGAAATGGTGAGTAAATGAAAATGGAATGTTCTAAATGCTTTTATTTTAGAAGGCTCATATTCTGGTGTGAGTCTGTGCATGTGTTTGTATTTGGGTATGTGTATTTTAGGGCAGAGATATTCTGAGAAATGTGAAATTGTTAAGTCTTCTGAACTAGTCCATTCAGGCTGTTATAACAACAATGCAGAGACTGGGTGGCTTATAAACAACAGAAATTTCTTTCTCACAGTTCTAGAGGCTGGGAAGTGTAAGATGAAGGTGTTTGCAGATTTGGTATCTGATAAACGCCTGGTTCCTCCTTTGTAGTTGGCCATCTCCTCATTGTGTCTTCATAGGATAGAAGACTAGAAAGCTCTCTGGGGTCTCTTTTATAAGGGTACAAATCCCATTCATGAGAGATCCACTCTCATGTCCTAATTACCTTCCAAAGTACCGCCACCAAAGCACAGTGAGGATTAGGCTTCAACATATGAATTTTGGGGGACACAAAACATTAAGTTTGTAACATCTTCTGCCTCTGATAATCCACCACAACCTCCTACACATCTGGCTGGAAATTTAGTATCTATTGTTACTGGAGTTTTACATATAAGAATTCCAGGTTTATTTGGGGTCAGGAACATGGATTTGGTCCCACGACCGAGGCAGTTTACCTTGCTTTCAAAATAATTCATGACCAGCCTGCAATGGTGTGCGTGTATGTGTGTGTGTATGTATGTGTGCGTGTGTGTGTGTGTGTGTGTGCACGTGCGCGCAGGGTGGGGTGGATTGGTGGGGCTATATACTTGCTGGGCCACCATTTCCTCCAGTGGATAAAAAGCCAGAAGCTTCTGGTTACTTCTTTAAAAAAAAACTTTTAATTTTAAAAATAGAGATATCATGGACCTATAATATTGTATTATTTTTAGATATACAACATAATGACCTGATATATGTATATATTATAAAATGCTTACAGTTGAGTTAGCATTCATCACCATACATAATTACATTTTTTTTTCTTGTGATGAGGACTTTTAAGATCTACTATCCTACCAACGTTGAAATATGGAAAACATGATTGCTAACTACAGCCACCATGCAGTACATTACATCCCCAGGACCTACTTACCTTGTAACTGGAAGCTTATACCTTTTGTCTGGTCACTTCTCCTAAACTTGGGAAGCTATTATTTTTTATTCCATGCCTTTGTTCTTTGACATCTCCTCCCATGTGAAGGAAATTAATATAATTCCCTTCTAAAAGCCTCCATTTTGCATCCAAGGAAAAGGATACACAAGCAGTGAAACAAGATATAATTAATATCTCCACAGATTAAATAGGTCTGTGTTTTCTCTTGCTTCAGGACAGTCCCTTTTAACTTTTTTTTTTTTTTTTTTTTTAAGTAATCTCTATACCCAGCATGGGGCTTGAACTCACAATCCTGAGATCAAGAGTCATATGCTCTACCAACTGAGCCAGCCAGGCACCACAGGACAGTCCCTTTTAACGCCAATTCTTGTGGTGGCTTTTTGATATACTTTTTAAACAAAAAGCATTTATTCAGAGTACTAGTCTTACATTGCCCAAGAGGGGAAGCAGAGAGAGGCAGATGCCTTTGAGTGAAAAATGTGAAAGGAGCCCTAATGATGACATTTCGACATTTTTTTTAATGTTTAGTTATTTTTGAGAGTCAGAGAGAGACAGAGCGTGAGCATGGGAGGGGCAGAGAGAGGGAGATACAGAATGAGAAGCAGCCTCCAGGCTTCAGTCAGCACAGAACCCGATGTAGGGCTCAAACTCATGAGCTGTGAGATCATGACCTAAGCTGAAGTTGCATGGTTAACTGACTAAGCCACCCAGGCGCCCTGACATTTTGACATTTTAAAAATGTTTATTCATTTTTGAGAGAGAATGTGAGCTGAGGAGGGGCAGAGAAAGAGGGGGACAGAGGATCCTAAGCAGGCTTTGTGTTGACAGCAGTGAGCCAGATGTGGGGCTTGAACTCATGAACTGTGAGATCATGACCTGAAGTCAGACACTCAACCAACTGAGCCACCCAGGTGCCCCTGACTTGTTGACATTTATGCCATTCTGTCAAGTATGGGGTTCAGAATCAGACTTAATTTGGTAAAATAAGTAATGTGATGTTTCACACATCACCATGGTGGTATTAGATTCATATCCAAACACAAGTCATTATTTTTCTTCTATAATATCAATTTAACTGCTTCATAATATTTTTAGCTAGGGAATAATTATTTCCTTATTTTATTAGCTATTTGAGAGAAAGTAGGCAGTTTGCAATTTTTTTCCTACTTTGAGCAATATTGAAATACTTGTAGCTAAATCTTCACACAGATCCTCAATTATTTCCTTAGCATAAATTTCCAGAGGCATAATTACTGGTTTGAAAGAATGGGTCAAATTTTAAGGCTTTTGATATGAGTTGTGAAAGAGTCCATTAGAAAGACTGACGCTCATTGTAAATGACGGAAAGCACCCTCTTGGAAGGTACCTTGAATAAATAAAAATGGAACATGTCTTATTTTGCTAGGGTTTCCATAACAAAATACCACAGAATGGTGGTACCTTAAACAATTAAAATTTCAAATTTAATTTTAACTTAAAAAGAAAACAGGTGGGGCGCCTGGGTCGCTCAGTGGGTTAAGCGTCAGACTCTTGATTTCTGTTCCAGGTCATGATCTCATGGTTAGGGAGTTGGAGCCCTGTGTCAGGCTCCATGCTGACAGCGTGGAGCCTGCTTGGGATTCTCTCCCTGCATTCCCCCTCCTACCCTGCCCCCATCCTTTTTTTTCTAGGTATAATTTAGGTACAGTAAAATATACCTTTTTTAGTGTGTAGTTCTAGGAGTTGTGTAACCACCATGTTCAATTATGTTACTGTAATCAAGCTTACAAGAATGATGGAAATGTCTACATTTCAGATACATATATATATATATATACATATATATATATATATACATATATATATATATAAAATTTATTTATTTAATGTTTATTTATTTGAGAGTGAGAGAGCAGGAAGAGGGGCAGAGAGATAGAGGGAGAGACAGAATCCCACGCTGTCAATGCAGAGCTCGACAAGGGGCTCAAACTCACTAACTTTGAGATTATGACTTGAGTCTAAATCAAGAAGTTGGATGCTTAATTGACTGAGCCACTCAGGTGCCCCTAAACTTCAGTTATATTTTTAATTTTTGTTTTGTTTTTGAAGGCTAAGGCACTGGTAAGCAAGGTAAAGCCAAGAAACAAACTCAGGCAATTACCTGAAAGGTAAAATAAAAAAAATTTTTCCTTCTTGAATGATCTGAGGGGTAGGAGATTGATTACATCATTTGAGTGTTTGTATAACACTGCTTATTCATCCCCAACTTTACCAATCTATTCTCCAAAAAGAGTGTAACATCCCAATTACCTTGCACTTATCCTGGCTTCATAATGTCTCTCAAACAGGATTGTGCTGCCTCCCATCATCCTGTAAGTCCCTTCTGTGAGTAAGGTTTTTAACCAGACAAAAGCGTCTCTGAAGCTTTCCTTGTCAAGGGAAATTAACCCCATAATGGATTCCTAATTAGGTGGTATGGAGGATTATTTTTTGAAACAATGTAGGACAGACCTGTTACTTTGGAATTTACAGTTTAGATGGGAAAATAAGTTATGATCTTATTCTCTTTCCTTCAGAAATTCATCTTTTACTGTTGTAACTTTGTGTGTGTGTGTGTGTGTGTGTGTGTGTGTGTGTGTGTGTGTGTGTGTGACTCTAAAATTTATTTCTAAAGGTCTAATCTTTCATATGAGCTGTAGTCTTGGGCAGCCCAGAAAACAGTGCCCTATAAATATCCCATATCACCTTAAACATTAACAACTCAGTTCATCATCTCCCCTACTCCCTCTAAAACACTTTCCTTTCTTAGTTTGTCAGGCTGCAATTTTAGTTGTTCCAGATTTCAAACACAGGAATGCTTTTGTTTTCCTCATTCTTTATCATCAGTCAGTTAGCAAATCCTGACATATCTGAATTGTTTTTGTGGTTTTTTTTTTTTTTTTGGTAACAAATATGTAATAGCTTCCTACTGTCCTCCTCTTAATCAGGAGCACACTGATCACCTAACAGGCTATATATCATTCTTTTTTCCTTTAATTTACTTATTTTGAGAGAGAGGGAATGAGCATGTTCGATTGGGGGAGGGGCAGAGAGAGAGAGAGAGAGAGAGAGAGGGAGAGAGAGAATGAATCCCAAGCACGCTCTGTGGGGCTCCAACTTCTGAACCATGAGATGCTGACCTGAAATCAAGAGTCTGAGGCTTTACCGACTACCATTTTTATTGTCTGCTTTTCCCCAATAGAATGTAAGCTCTTGTGAGGGCTCTGTTGACTGCCATCCATATTCCCAGCATCTGGTATATTTGTTAGATAAATTGAGCATTTACTATGTACCAGGCACTGTGAGTTTGCATATGGAATCTCATTTAATTTTTACCACACAGGGGAGTGTTTTATTGTTTTGATTTTCAGATAATAAAACTGGTTACATTTTTAAAAAAGGTTAAGTGACTTGCCCAATATCTAGTGCCAGACTCGTTTTGTTCTCAAGCCTTCAAGCTTATCTATATGCCTTTGCAATAATATTTAAGCTACTTAATCTAAATTTCAAGGCATTCCATAATATCAAGGACTCTAAACCTATCTTACCAAAGACGGTTTTCTATCAAAAACCTCTTGCTTCAAACGACGTATTGTACCTCGAACCTTATATAGTTTTCCTTTTCTCTTTATTTTGCTCATGTAAAGTCCCTGTAGAAATTTTATCTAGCCTTTGAATCAGAGATGGAGCGCAAGTTCCGCTTTTCACACCATTCAATCCTGAATACTCCAGGATGCAGTGAGGAATTCCTTTTCTTCAGGAAGTACCACATGGTTTTGGGGGCTCTTG
Organism: Leopardus geoffroyi; assembly: GCF_018350155.1. Lineage (NCBI taxonomy): Eukaryota > Metazoa > Chordata > Mammalia > Carnivora > Felidae > Leopardus > Leopardus geoffroyi. The sequence continues at coordinate 114,013,535 of NC_059326.1, read as the reverse complement.
GTCATGTAATGTCTCATACTATGTCCCATTCCTTGTATCTTGCTTGACACAAAGGTTCGATACATGGAAGCCTTGGTAATTTGCTTGCATTTTCACCTGAGGGTAGGTAAGGTAGTTCCCAGGGGTGCGCGATATTTATGTATGATATCCTCCGACACCCGGTTGTAAAATACCTTCAAAAAGCTAACGTTTTCGTTGGGAAGGAAGCATCGCATAGGTCACAGAAGCATACAACGATGTGTTCCTGAAGTAAAATGAAAATGTCAGCTGTGGGAGTACGCTAAGGGAGGCTGAGCAGGGCGTCGGGAAGGGCTTCAAGGCCGGCCCCAGGGTGGCGGGGGGTCTCGCGCGACGCCGCGGTCAGGAATCGCAAGCGCTTCTAGCACGTCGCTGTCCTTCACCTGGCCCCGGGCTCGCTTTTGCGACGGGCCACGTGCCAGTGTTTAACTGCACGTCGGTGCGTCAATGAACGGTTAATAACCGCCTTTCCCTCCCAGGCCTCTACCCTCCATCTTTGTGCGGACAGGGGGGCGGGGCGGCGAGGATGCCAGGTGTAGCGGCCCGGTCGAAACGCGGCGGGTAAATCCAAGCCCCCAGCCCCAACAGTCAAGTTTTCAAAAAGTCCGCGCGTGGCGCCCCAGGACGCATCCGTTGGGAACGACCCGCAGCGCGCTCACGCTCACCCCCACTCCCAAGCCCAGGGCGGGGGCAAGGCGTCTGGGTGGCGGACAGGTCCCCCACACAGGGGGCGCCGGGGCCAGCGCGCACTGGGGAGCGCGCCCGTCCAGCCGCGGCCGAAAACGGAAGTGGGCGCGAGCGGATCGCGATCATTGGCTGAACTGACATGTCTCTCAAGGGGCTGGCGCGAACGCCACTGCGGAGTTGGGCGAGGGGATACGGCTAGGGGAGGGGGGAAAACACTGGGAACAGCCGCGGGGCTGGGAGGAAATGAATTGCGGAGGTGCGCGGGGAGCCGGGAGAGTCCCCGGTCAGGGCACACGGGGGAGCCAGGAAGTGAGAGCGGGGCTGTAGAGGCGGTGGCGGGAGCAGCGCAGGCCGAGGGCTTGAATCGACCGCGGAGGGCGGGGAGTCCGTGACCGAGAGCGGCGCTGCGGCGCGGTAGGCGGGACTAGAGGGAGCCACGCAGGGATTGGCGGGCAGTGCTAGGCTGCCGTACGTCGGCGGTGACGCACGCCTCGGGGAGGGTGCGCGCGCGTTCAGCGGCCTCTTTGTGTGGTGCCCAGATAGGGGAGCGGAGGTGGCGGTGGCGGTAGCGGTAGCGGCAGCGGCAGCCCTGCTTGTCTTCCAGTCTCCTCGGTTCGCCGTCTAGCCGGCACCTCTCCCCTCCCTCCCCCTTCCTCTTTTCCTCCTTCCCTCCCCTTCCCTTTTTCCCTTCCCCGTCGGTGACCGGCGGTGGCGGCTCCAGCAACAGCTGGGCCCAAGCTGTGAGGAGGCCTTAGCCAACGATAACGGCGACGGCGAAACCTCGGAGCTCGCAGGGCGGGGGGAAGGCCCGGGCCGTGGAGATGGAGAATTCCCAGTTGTGTAAGCTGTTCATCGGCGGCCTCAATGTGCAGACGAGTGAGTCGGGCCTGCGCGGCCACTTTGAGGCCTTTGGGACTCTGACGGACTGCGTGGTGGTGGTGAACCCCCAGACCAAGCGCTCCCGTTGCTTCGGCTTCGTGACCTACTCCAATGTGGAGGAGGCCGATGCCGCCATGGCCGCCTCGCCCCATGCCGTGGACGGCAACACGGTGGAGCTGAAGCGGGCGGTGTCCCGGGAGGATTCGGCGCGGCCCGGTGCCCACGCCAAGGTTAAGAAGCTCTTTGTCGGGGGCCTTAAGGGAGACGTGGCCGAGGGCGACCTGATCGAGCATTTCTCGCAGTTTGGCACCGTGGAAAAGGCCGAGATTATTGCCGACAAACAGTCCGGCAAGAAGCGTGGCTTCGGCTTCGTGTATTTTCAGAATCACGACGCGGCAGACAAGGCCGCGGTTGTCAAGTTCCATCCGATCCAGGGCCATCGCGTGGAGGTGAAGAAGGCCGTCCCCAAGGAGGATATCCATTCCGGTGGGGGCGGAGGCGGCTCCCGGTCCTCCCGGGGAGGCCGAGGCGGCCGGGGTCGCGGCGGTGGTCGAGACCAGAACGGCTTGTCTAAGGGCGGCGGCGGCGGTTACAACAGCTACGGTGGTTACGGCGGCGGTGGCGGTGGCGGCGGCTACAACGCGTACGGAGGCGGAGGAGGCGGTTCGTCCTACGGTGGAAGCGACTACGGTAACGGCTTCGGCGGCTTCGGCAGCTACAGCCAGCACCAGTCCTCGTACGGGCCCATGAAGGGCGGCGGCGGCGGCGGTGGCGGTGGCAGCAGCTGGGGAGGTCGCAGTAACAGTGGACCTTACAGAGGCGGCTATGGCGGTGGGGGTGGTTATGGAGGCAGCTCCTTCTAAAAAAAAAATCTAAAAATGCCTGGGAGTGGCTATAGGGGTAGCTCTTTTCAACAACCCAACTAGGGTCAACTCCTGAGTTCCTTCCTCTCCCACCGCCTTCCCCATTTTGCCCTTGGGGGAGCCGCTTCTATGGCTGCTTATCCTTGGGGGTGTTGCCCTATTTGCCTGCCACCTCTCTTGTCTCTCCCTCTGAAGATGGACTCGGCCCCACATACACATTTTTGTGTTACAGTCATTGATGGACTCTATTTTTTTATTATTACTTGGACCTTGGTCGTTTTTATACTAGCAAAATGTCTTGTTTTAATTTGTGTTTTTTGGGGGGGAGGGAGTGAACTTGCTGATTCTGTAGCAAAACCGGGGCGGGGGTTGGGGTGGGGGGGTAGTTTACTTTGTTGTAAGGACTTGATACCTGGCTACAGCGTTTTCTATGAAATCTACTTGGATCCCATGCCTGAAATTTGGAAGCATATGTACAAAAATCATTTTTACGTTTTATTTTTAATAAATCATTGTGTTTGACCGTATATGTCTAACATTTTTTTTTTCTAGGATCCATTCCGTACCGTTTTAAGGGATATTAAAAATTTTTCGTGTTAACTCTTAATTCTTGATGTGTACTTAGAGAAACTTTTAAAAGGTCCTTTGGTGGGTTGTTTTTTTGTTTGTTTTTGTTTTTGTTTTCTCTGTTGCCCTTCTAGTGACATGTTGAATTTTAAACCTTACAGGCAAAACTTTTGAAGTGGTGGATGTAGCTTTTTAAAATCTTTAAAGTTTCTGTGCATCCATCTCTTGTACTAAGCGATTTCCTTATCATCTTGACATGGTTGGTCACTTCTTTCTATGAGAATTTACTTCAAAGTATGTACTGTGTAGCTCGAAAGAAATAGTTTGTGTTAAGCATGTGTTTTCATTCATATAAACTGTTTAAAAATTTTCAGATGGCCTAGTTTCATCCCTCTTACTGGTTTGTCTGTAATGAATGGTTACAAATAAGGGTTATATTTTACCCTTAAACTAAATGCATTTTTGTATTTTCAGAGCAGATTTAAACGTTTTTTCCTATAGCTGAACTGTTGTCCTCTTGGAAATCCTTCCCCCAACCTTTGTAGCACCATCTACTGGCAGAATGGCAGTGTATCTGCAAAACAATTTGTTAAAAAATCTTGTTTAGGATAATTGCATCAGTTTTACAAGTTTTGCCATCAAAAATCTGTTCAGACTTTGGTTACACATTTTCTTGTAACTAAGATGGGCTTTACGGGAATGTAGTTAACAATCCATATCACAATTGCCCTTTCTACATGAGATTTGAAAATGTAAACTGCTATCCATAGCTTGGGCAGTGGCCCCAAATTGCTATGACAACTAATGAACCAGCTATATGTACTGGTGTCTTAGGTGCAAGTTGTAAAGCAAAATATTTGTGTATTCTGCTTGGTTAACAAATGTATATTTGTAGCCCTTTCATGCAATAGAATTCAAGTTGTTGTTTATAAAAAACAAAACAAAACAAAACAAAACAATGATATAGGAGAAAATTGCTTTCCTGGATAGAAATATAGAATAGCAACGTTTATGGATATCACAAATAAAGAATTCAATTCTTTACATGATTGAGTGAGAGTATGTATAACCTGGTGGGTGGCTTCAGAGTACCTATAATATAGTACACTTGATTTGATGTTATGGTAAAATTTTTAACTTGAACATTGCAATTCCAAAGCCCAAATATATATAGTAAGCTTTCTGAGGGGATATTAGTGGGCTTTAAAGTAAAAAAGACTATTTTAGCATTGGCATTTTTTTAGTTCTTGTTTACTGTATATTTCTTAATCTCTAATTTTTGCCAATTTTTAAATCTTAATTGCTAGGGTTTTCCTTTTGACAGCTAGGAAGAAAGGTCAAGATTGCTAGGCTAGATTATGGCTGCTCAGTAGTTGCTGATGTTTGCTACAAATATTTAAGTATACCTCTGTGACAAATGGGATAGATGTTTTGCATATTGAATAAATATCGTCAGATCTTTTGCTCTTCAATGGTTCTATGGTTTCCTTAAATTCATTTTTACTCTTAGTGAAACACTACATATGGGCTTCTTCATTTGGTTGTTGAGTCTTGATTTTTGGGTGCGTCTAAGATACAGAAAATGATACGCTTAGTTTTCATTATAATTATTACTCCGCCTTTTATTCAGCTTTAGTGGAAAGATGTATTTCTACTGGGTCATTTGGAACACTCCAACTTTTGGAGGGTTTCCAAAGTCTAATAAGGTTATCATTTTGCCTTCCCTACATAGTGATTTCTAGAAAGTACAATGAATTATATAAAAGGATTACCTGTTAATTAGACACTTACCTCAAGGTGCTGTTTTGGTATATTAGTAATTCCTTGTCATGTCTTTACCTTTACAGATTCCTTGTCATGTATTTACAGATTCCTGTAATCTGGACTGGTTATTTAGTGAAGGCAAAAGCATAGTGGTATTTAGTTTTTATGGAATTCCTCTTGTCAACTTTTATGCAAGCGTTTTTGATGGGGTTTTTTTTTTTTTTTTTTTCTTTTTTGGGGGTAATGAGTTGTATTAAGTCCTTTCACCTATGAGAGCTATCTGAACATTAAAATTTAAGAAAGAATTCATGGGAAGAGGTGGTACAAAATCTAGTCTGTACTGAATACAGTTTTTTTGCGCCATGCTTGAGTCTAATTTGAAAGATTATAAAAAATGAACTTACTTTTTCTCTCCCTCTTGTGAAGAACTTTTGCATTTACAGTATTTTTAGTATAAATTCAGTTGTAATCATTAATTGAATGTTTTCAAAGGTATTTAAAGATTGTTAGTAACTTTAAATTTTAAGCTTGCAGGTGGTTAATGTTCATAGGGATAATTGTAGAATGATAAACTGATTGTTTCCTCCTATAATTTAGCGATTTTGAACATAGATTTCTTATTTAAATCTGCTTCACGATAAATTTTTGTTTTTAAGCAAGGCTAAAGGATTGAGTTTACTTGAAAATTTAGTGTTTATCATTATTTTCCTCAACCAGAAGTGACAGTGTCAGTTATTTGATAGGCTTCTTTACTTTTTAAGTGTTTGCTTTTCTCAAATCTGAGAATTTGCATTTTATGTTAAATTTTGTGTGCCTGTGTCTTTGCTGACTGAAAGTGGGCTTTTGGATGTTGGATTGATTTGATCAGAATTGCATCTAGTCGGTATATGGATTTTACCCAGAAAGATAACATTTGGGTTAGTCTCTCCCATTTTGATCAACTTACTGAGTGTAAGGTTTTGTTCACTGGGAAATATCCTGTTCTGTTTAAGAAGGCCTGATTTTGTTTGCATCTGAAATAGGGCAACGAAGATTGCCCCTAAACCAGAGTAGGGCAATGCTTTTTTCTTAATGTCTCATTGCAGATTACTTTGATGTGCCTTTGTTTTATGCTTTCTCTTAAAAGTGAAAATACATTAAGGTTTTTTTCAATAGAAAGTCCCTTAAAAGGTAAAACCTAAGAAACCTGCTTTCTACAATTTGTTACTTAAAAAATTGTTATGTTGCATAACACTTGGATTGTAATTCAAGTTACAGAAAATAGCAATATTAGTAGGAAATAGAAAATACGAGGTTTTATTGACTCTTGGGGCTGGTGTATTTTAAAAATAAATTTATTAGGGTTAAACAAATAACTGGTTATAAATCAAACTAAATGAAAAGTAAGTATTTTACTAATATGAGCCAGTCCTCAAGGATAATCACTCATAGATGTATATTCAGCTAGCTCTTTTTTTGTATGCCCCTCAGGTCGACTGTATAGGGTCAACTGTAAATGTTCCATAGTATGACTTTTTACAACTTAAAACATTCCTTCTTTTGATGGAATGAGGTTTCTTCTCTTGCTGTTAGCAAGAGCAGCAAAATCAGCTTAAGGGAGGTGGAACTTAAATTATTCTTCTCTTGCTGTTATGAACAATGCAGTGATTTTTATCCTTGCAGATAGGTTCTTGCTGATCAAGTGTGTACTTAATTGGTGAGATGGTTACCTCACAGTTAAACGTGCTAGACTGAGAATGTACCAGTTTTGTGGTGTCTTAAGTATTTGTCAATTCTTAGTATACATACAGAAAGGTACATCTTCCCTTGTGGCTTTTTTAAAGCCTTAGGGTAATTTAGTGAAAACATTTGACTGAAAATTTTCAAAGCTAGATTATATGTGACATAATAGCTAATGACCTATGAGGACCATTATATTGCTATCTTCCCTTTTTGTTTTCTCCATTGGTTTTTACTGCAGAAATGTTTACCAGTTTTTCCATATGATGGCTATATATATTACTTAGGTCATTTCATTACTGTCTGAAAAAATAAGAAAGGTACCACTGATTATGTTTGCTATGTGTCTTGTGTTAAGTATTTTATGTGCATGATTTATTTCAGTCCTTAGAATAATTCTTAGATGAGATCCTGTTATCTCTGTGTTATGTATTAGCTATGGGCTTACCTAATTTAAGTAATTTGCTTAAGATCATGTAGCTATTGGGAGCAAGAAATAGGCATCTTTTCCCTTATTTTTAAAAAGCATATTGTAAAGGGAGAAAAAAAAAATTGCTCGTCCCATTTTCTCCTAATGCCAAGATAACCTGTGTTAACAGTCTACTTCTAGATCTTTTCTTTGCATAGCTTGCATAGCAAGATGAATAGTTACATATGCATATATCTGAATTTTAACATCAAAGATGGTCTTCCATATTTCTACACGTATCTTATATGACTCTATGGTGTGCTATAGTAAAAAAACACACCATAATTTATTGATTGGCATGTTTCCAGTTTTTCTTCTCATAATTTAAAACTTTTTGCAAGCCTTGTGTTGCCATTTAAACATTTAAAAGCAGAAAAAACAAGTTTGGGAGGCTGGTTGAAGCTGTTGGTTATACTGGTATCCAGATAGTTCTCTAAGAAATCTGCTAGAGCCTTAAAAGGATTTTTTGGATATTTACAGTCCTAACATTTTCAATTTTACTTCTGTCAACTTTCCGCCCAACTTTGTGTTTCAGTTTTTTTGTGAGAAAGTTGATTAAAAAATCTGTAATTTATCTCCATTAAAAAAAAAAAAGCCTTAGTGCCCTTATATTCTGAAGGGACTGTACATTGAGGTCTGGGATTTTATAGCAATAAATAGGCAGTTTATTGTTCTTTACTAGTTCATTCTACCTAAAATGTGTAGCCTCATATTTTAGTTGTGTGTGAATAGAGATTTTTCACTGCAGAAATCGCTTTTATAAAAGTTGAATTTTAAGTGATTTGCTAAGTACTTCCTCAAGAAACTCTGAGAAAGAATAGGAAAGAGCAGGTGGGAAGTGGTATACTGGGAGAGATTTACTCTGGATCAGAGGTGGGCAATGCCTAAAATCTCAATTTCCAGTTGAAATGTGAATTCAGATCTTACTATTTAACCTTGGTAAGTACACTTATATTCTTTTACTATTTAACCTTGGTAAGTCAATTTATTTTCTTTGGACTTCTTTTTCCTGTGATGTGGAGACTAATTGCTTAGATCCTTTCCAATTTCATACTCTTAGTTTTTAGTCTTGTTTGGTAATTATTCAGTAACAGCTTTGAAGAGGAATCTTTGGATGAGTTCCTATAATTCATTAAACAATTTATTGGACATGACTTAGCTAAAAAGTAAGGATGAGCCCTTGCTCACAACATGATACCCACGGTTTAGTTTGGGTGGTGGGAATTTAAACAATTATGATAGAGTGTGAGCATTTTAGTCAGACATATAAGCAGTAGTGGGGACTTCTTTTTGTGGGTCATTTCACTGACCCACAATGTTAAACATGAGAGACATTTGCACTAGTTTTGTCATTTAGGTTGAGTTGGTCAAGGACATTCCACAGCTTAGACCAAAATGCAGATCATGATGTACTGGGCTGTTTACATTTTTTCTTGCCATTACTAGACCACAAAGACCTTAAAAGCACATCATCTATTTTTTGAAATTATTTTGCATCATTTTTTGATTGATGGTTTTTGTGAAGTATTGATAGCAAAATCAGCTTAAGGGAGGCAGAACTTAAAAGTATTCAATGTTAGAAAACCAAAACAGTTGAAATATTAAGTGGGAAATGATAATCAGTGCATATTAATGAATCCATAAGGAGTATAATTCATATTTTGAAGACCCCTTTTATTAAGCTAAAGTTAGCAGCATCCCTACCATTCTTGCATTTTCATCTTGTAAATATCTTTCCAATATTTTGACTTATTAGTTGATTTTAAAATATAATTTTGTTAGAAATAACTTCTACAGTAATTCAGTTTCTTTTTAATTCAGTTTCTTTTCTATAAGAAAAGTTTCTTATAGAAAAGAAACTGAATTTGCCATAATTGAAAGGTTATATGTTCTCTAAATTTGATTTTTAATTATTATTATTTTTTTTTCAACGTTTATTTATTTTTGGGACAGAGAGAGACAGAGCATGAACGGGGGAGGGGCAGAGAGAGAGGGAGACACAGAATCGGAAACAGGCTCCAGGCTCCGAGCCATCAGCCCAGAGCCTGACGCGGGGCTCGAACCCACGGACCGCGAGATCGTGACCTGGCTGAAGTCGGACGCTTAACCGACTGCGCCACCCAGGCGCCCCTAAATTTGATTTTTAAAATGGAGTTAATATTTGTATAATTTGGGGGCATATAAGTGGGCATGAATTATTAGCCTCAAATTGAATTTGACTTTAGCACATTGTGAATGTTCTTGATGCTTAAATTTAGTCTTTTACTAAATATAACGTGTGGAATTTGTTGGGAAATAGAATTTATTGCTCATTTCAAAGAGAGACATACAACTAACTGGTTTCAGAAAATTAGCCTTTGACTTTGGAACTTGCTTTTGGGTGAACTTCACATCTTCCCTAAATGAGAATTTAAATGCTACTAGATAAAACGTTTATGATAAAAAGGAGATATTTGAAAACTGCTCTTAAAATAGAAATCCCAAAGTAGGAAGGTTAGAAAGGGCGCTTGAGTCTCATGTACTTACTTTTATAGCTCCTTTTTTACTTGCACTTGGAGCTGGATGAGTTGAATATTCAAAGAACAAAAAGATTCAAGAAGATACCTTGCTGGGCATTCTTATCTGTGCTTCCTTTTCTACCTAGGCAGATTTTCTTAGGCTCCTTTGATTCTTTTATCAGTTCGGTTTGCTTAAAACAAACACCAACCCCCCCCCCCCCCACCTCCGAAAACCACCCGAAAGAGTTTTGTGACATCCATCTGCTCTAAAATTCTCTGATGTGAACTTTTACCATTTAAACGACATGTGTATTTTCCAGTGTTTACCATCAGTTTTATCAGGTATTGATTACCTTTGTGCAAAAGACATCTAGGCTCTGGAGATACACAGCAGTGAGACACACATGATTTCTGTCTTCAAATAACTTGCATTCTGATTGGAATTCAATTTCTTTTGAAATGGTGGATCCTTTCCTTTTCAGCATCATGGCACCGTTTAGGTTGTTTACACCATACAAATTGGAGTTAGTTCCATTGTTATTTAGTATACATTCTTGGATTTTATTAAAGCTTCACTCTTTCCCTGATTACTTATTTGGATACCATATGAAAAATGCATTTTTTTTTCCTGATGCTTATGTTGCAAATATAATTGGCCTCAGAGTAAGCATCTGATTTAATATTTCATAGTCCTTAAGGACTTTTTTTTTTTTTTTTTTTTTGCATCAAATAGACAAGATGTCTGAAGATGTCACTTTCTAGTTTTGTGACCTTGAACAATTTGGCCTGAACCTCAGTTTCCTTGTCTTCAAAAAGGAGAGACTTTTACTGATACCTGTCTCACAGAGTTGTTGAACAGATTGAGTGAAAAAATCCATTTAAAGGACTTAAACTATCTTGTCTGGCACATAGTAATGTTAACATTATGACCTCTGATAACAGTTACGACTGCCTAGCAAAAGGTGTACCTTTATTTAACCCCCAACCACACGATATTTCCACAGTTAATGAGGTGAATGAGTAACTAACTGTCTCAAAAAGAGTAGTGACATAGGCATTTATAGTCTGTAGATCATTCTTAATACTGCGATTAAAAATACTGTTTTTAAGCCAGGCTTTGCCCTTCACTTGTTGGGTGAGCTTGAATATGGGAGCCCCCTAAACCTCTGCTCTTTTAACTCCAGTAGGAGAGAGATGAACCATGATAGCTACCTGTAAGTGTTTAAGTATTTGTTATAAGGAAGGTATAAATTATGTTAATGTTGAGGAGAAGTGACTTCCAGGTAGGAAGAAAGATCAAGAACAGCATTGTGGAGGATAGAGCCCTGGCCAATAAAAAATTGGCCAAATGGAGACGATTGGGAAGAAAGAGGTAATTGCAGGTAAAGGGACAAATAGGCAGTTACCTGGAGCCTGTGTGCTAAGCACTGTACTAATTACATTTACAAATGTTCTGACTGGATCCATTCGCTAATCCACTCCTTCACAGATTGGTGGCTGAAGCTCACCTCAGAAAGATTCAGTAACTTTTCCAAGGCCACTCACCTGGCAAAAAGGTTGAGTTGGGGTTGAATCCAAGTCTGATTTTGATGTTCATGCTGTTCCCACTAAACTTCAGATACACGTGGCTAATTTGTACTAAGGGTAAAGGAGATTTGTGGAAAATAAATTGGAAGAAGTTGAAACCACATTACTCAGGTCTTTGAGTTGTATACTAAGGAGTTTGGACCTTATCTGGCAGGCAGTGGAAGTCAACTAGAGGTTACTGAGCAATAATAGTGGTAGTGAGTGCAATTTAGACAGATTAACTCCCTAGCACTGAGTAAAATAGTTGGCATTTCAATGATATTTTGGGTGACAAGGTTGTTAAGACAACTGTTGTTAATCAGGTAAGAAAAGAGATCATGAACAAGGGGGGTAGTGCTGGAAATTAACTGAGGGGATTTGTAGGAAGCTGTGAAAGTAAAATTGTCATATGACTGGATATGTAGGGAACAAGGAAGGAAGGAGTAGTTTAATGAGAATTACTGTGTAACTCGGAGGATGGTGATGCCCCTGGGAATGGGAAGAAGAGATTTAGAAGGAAGGTTTGGAACATAGGTGAAGATGCTGGTAAGCACTTTAATGTATTGTGTCTTTTGCACATAGCTTTACAAAATGGTTACTATGCTAACCATTACTCTTTGCCTCTCCAGGCCCACTCTCCATCTTTCTCTTAAGGTGTTCTTGGGAACTTGATTCTTAAAGAACTGCATACACTTTTTTTTTTTTTTTTTAATATGAAACTTATTGCCAAATTGGTTTCCATACAACACCCAGTGCTCATCCCAACGGGTGCCCTCCTCAATGCCCATCACACACTTTCCCCTCCCTCCCACCCTCCATCAACCCTCAGTTTATTCTCAGTTTTTAAGGGTGTCTTATGGTTTGGCTCCCTCCCTCCCTAACTTTTTTTCCTTCCCCTCCCCTGTGGTCTTCTGTTAAGTTTCTCAGGATCCACTTAAGAGTGAAAACATATGGTATCTGTCTTTCTCTGTATGACTTAGTTCACTTAGCGTAACACTCTCCACTTCCATCCATGTTGCTACAAAAGGCCATATTTCATTCTTTCTCATTGCCAAGCAGTATTCCATTGTATATATAAACCACAGTTTCTTTATCCATTCATCAGTTGATGGACATTTAGGCTCTTTCCATACTTTGGCTGTTGTTGAAAGTGCTGCTATAAACATTGGGGTACAAGTGCCCCTATACTTGACACGTCATCTCCAAAGGCAAGGGAATTAAAAGCAAAAATGAACTATTGGGACCTCATGAAGTTGAAGAGCTGCACTGCAAAGGAAACAATCAACAAAACTAAAAGGCAACCGACGGAATGGGAAAAGATATTTGCAAATGACATATCAAAGGGCTAGTATCCAAAATCTATAAAGGACCAAACTCCACACCCGAAAAACAATCCAGTGAAGAAATGGGCAGAAAACATGAATAGACACTTCTCTAAAGAAGACCTCCAGATGGCCAACAGGCCATGAAAAGATACTCAGTGTCACTCCTCATCAGGGAACTACAAATCAAAACCACACTGAGATATTACCTCACACCAGTCGGAGTGGCTAAAATGAACCAATCAGGAGACTATAGATGCTGGAGAGGATGTGGAGAAACGGTAACCCTCTTGCACTGTTGATGCATACTCTCTTCTTTGGCTTCTTGGGTTTAGGCACTGGGAGAAACCAGCAGGAGATCTTAAGAGTGAGAGAGAGGTGAGGTCCACATATATGTTCCTCCTGCTCCCCAAATACACATTTGTACTCAGCAGACAGATTTTCATTGGCCACAGCTCTATTCCAATAGCTCTCTCTCTCAGCTCTAGGTTCTGGCTCCTGGTAACTCCTCCCTCCTATAGTCACTTCAGACTTGCTGTTGCTAACCCCAAGATGGTTCCCAGACATTGTTGATATTCCTGTGTCCACAGCCTTGTAAATAATTCCTTTTATTAACACCTGTGTTTTCTTTTATTTTGTTAGTGAAAAATTTTAAATCCCTTCCACATTTTCTAATGACTTGATCTTCCAGGCACCATCAAACTTGGAGAAGACCTAGCTATTTGCACTAAGTTACTTTCCTTTCCTGTCATGAGTTTTCTCACATTGTTTGAAATTTAGTGTCCTTATTTCCTACTGTGTTAGGTTAAAGTTATGACTCTTCTGCCTATGATTTAGCTGAAAATACAGCAGTGAACAAGAGACAAAAATCCCTGCCCTCAGTAGGGTTTATATTTTAGTGGAGAGAGACAATGAAATACAATAAATTGTATGGTATGTTAGAAGATGATGAGTGAATGGTATAGAAAAATTAACTTAAGGAATAGGGAGTGCTGTAAGGCAGGATGTTTGTGAAAATAGTGCATTTTAAAATAGGGTGGTATAGGTAGGTCTCTCAGAGAAAGTGACAATTGAGGAAACACTTTAAGGAAATGGGGAAGTGAGTAGTGCAGATATATAGGGGAAGAGCATTACAGGTAGAGGATTAGGAAAGCAGAAGCTCTGGGGTAGTATTGTGCCTGACCTTTTTGAGGACGAGCAAGTTGGTGATGGTGGGGGAAGAGGAGCAAAGGAGTGACTGATCAGGTCAGAGAGTGGCCAGACCATGCTGGGACTTGGAAGCTGTTGTAAGGATTTTGGCTTTTGCCACATGAATGGTGCACCATTTCAGAGTTTGAACAGAGGAGTGTAATTATCTGCCTTGAATTTTAATAGTCTCTCTGGCTTTCCATCTGTTAGAACAGAATTCCTATTCCTTTGGTATAGTTGCTTTCAATGAGGGTTAATGAGCAAAGCAACGAGAGCAACTTGGCCTAAGGTGAAAAAACCCACAATCTCTTTAATTCTATGTGTGTGTGTGTAATATATATGTATGTGTGTGTATATACATATGTATGTGTGTATATATGAGAGAGATTGATTATATTTGGCTGAAATGAATCTTTAATTGGTGCTGTGCTCTCTTTAGAGGGCCTCCTTGCAAGATTGACCCTTGTCAGGGCACTTCGATTGAGGGAATGTTCCTAACTGAGAAGGGTGGTCCACTGTGTCTAGACTGTCTAGGTTCACTTGCAATCTGATCTATGCTAAACACCTTCTTTCCTTCTGGGAGTCTGGAATTTTGATAAGTGCTAGATAGTGGGTGCCTATAAAACCTTGAGTACTGAGTCCTTGGCAGCAACATTACACAGAAGCGTATTCTCTGTGACCCCTCATGGTAGGGAGAGAGCAAAAAGAGGTTTTGTACATGGATTCCTCTAGACTACCTGTGTCTTTTTTCCTTATGATTGGACTGTGTATCCTTAACTATGTGACTATTAAACTTTAGCTATGAGTACACTTAGTGCTGAGTTCTGTGATTTCTTGTAGCTAGTCTCTCAGTGTTGTGTTGGTCTTGGGAACACCAGACACAGGTGATATGTGTGTGTGTGTGTGTGTGTGTGTGTGTGTGTGTGTGTGTGTGTGTGTGTTATCAATTTAAGTGGAAAACATCAGGTTGTGCGTAGAAGGTGGAGTTTTCAAAAAACCTGTCGCGTAGGTCAGCCAGCCCTATGTTGAATGGAGAGCTCTTCTGAGAAGTTTTTACTTTGTTAATTTCTTTAAAAGCTCTAGGTCTTTTCATTTATTGCATCTTCGAGCAGTTTTGAGCGGCTTCTGGCAGTTTTGAGCATGGGAAGACTCACTGCCATCATGTACATCCTTTGTAAGCAAGTTTATAAAAAGGACCGCCTTATATCAGTCTTTAAAATGATCTAAGTGAAGGAAATTGTTGACATAGGCACCATAAATGATTCCTTAGGGAGAAAAGAAATATAACTATTAGAAGCAGCAGCATCCCCTAACAGATGTAGTTATGTCAGTATGTTAGAGGGATCACATTTTGTTTGCTTGTAAAGTCTCTGCAATGAAATGTATAGCAAGCTGGTCTGATTTTATGACTTTGTATTACTCCCTTGGGAAGGAAGTTATCCTGTCCTGATCTTTTAATGAGAAGAATTTGATAAAGAGAAGATGAGACTTGGGTCACAGAAGGGAGATTATGGCAAAAATGCCCATTTGACAGATCTCTGTCTTCTCAATTTCTGCTTTCTGACTTCAGAGTCACAGCCTGTTGCCCTCAAATCTCTGGATCCATATAGCTGTGAGCTCGAAAGCTTTTATTTTCAATTGGTAGAAATATTTGTTTGTTACCTTCCAAATGATTTTAATCACAGTTTTGTACTTTTACAACTGAAATTGCAGACAGTAACTTCTCCATAGGCTGGGAAAGTTGATGAATAAGGAGGGCAAATATGGATGTACTTAGTGAGAACTATGAAATTAATCATATCCTTTGGCTCTAGGACTCCAATACTAGGAGTTTAACCTAAGAAAACAATTCAGTGAAAGGAGAAACAGCCTTTGCGCAGTTATTATAACATTGTCTATAAAAAGAGATTAAAACTATAAATGTTAAACATTGGGGAAATGTTTACTAAATTGTGCTCTGTGTTGTTGTTGTTTGCCGTTAGTTATATGTTTTCATGTGTATAATTTCTCCAACCAGCTTGTAAGCTTTTTGGCATTCTATTCATGTAGGATTTATGTTGTAGCTCCCTGGTACAGCCCATTGCATAGACAGACTGAAATAGTCCGTGAGACTGCATTATAAGAATGTGGTTGTGGAGAGTGACCAGGGAAATGTTTACTAGATTGTGCTCTGTGAAAGGGTGAAGTGTTAGAAACCTGTTGTCCATCAGTAGGTGAATGGATGAACAAAATGTGGTGTATACATACAATGGAATATTATTCAGTCATAAAAAATGAAATCCTGACACATGCTACAACATGGGTGAACCTTGAAAGCATTATGCTAAATGAAATAAGCCAGATACAAAAGGACAACTGTATGATTGCACTTATATGAGGTGTTTAGAATAGGCTAGTTCATAGAAACAGAAAGTAAGAATAGAGATTACCAGGGCCTTTGGGGAGGAGAGAGAATAGAGAGTTAACTGTCTAGTGGAGTTTCTGTGGGAATGATGAAAAAGTTCTGGAGATGAATAGAGGTGATGGTTGCACAACATTGTGAATGTACTTAATGCCACTGAATTGTACACTTAAAAACAGTTAAAATGGTAAGTTATATGTATATTCCACCACAATAAAAAATTACAAAAATATGTAGTAACATGTATTATTTAATGTAGTATATAATATGTAAGTATATTAAAGTAGCAGGATTAAATGAACCTTTTAAATTGTTGTTGTTTAATTTTAAGTGAAGCCACGAGAAATTGTAATTACCTAGTTGCAACTATTTACAATTACGAATATCCTTTTTAAACCTCCACAAAATTACTTACCCAGTGTGCACCTTTATTTCTCTTCCTTTGGCCCTGCTCCCTCCTCCCCCAAATTGAAAGTTGTGTCCTCCTACACTGAGTTCCCAGTCCCTTTTCTGCACTTCTCTTGAATCTCTTGTTGTTGTTGTATGTTGTTGTTGTTGTTTTACCATTATTTATATGTTTCCATTTGTAATTTCCCCAACCTGCTTGTAAGCTCTTTGGCATTTTATTCATGTAGGATTTATGTTGTAGCTCCCTGGTACAGCCCATTGCATAGACAGACTGAAATAGTCCATGAGACTGCGTTGTAAGAATGCAGCTGTGGTGAGTGACCAGAATGTTTGAACATTTTTACTCATGGGTTTTACATTATGTTCAAGCATTGTGTCTCTCTCAATTCTCTGTACCTGCTAGATGTGCAGACCTGACCTCATTCGCGTATACATCACATATTCTTGATTTTGGTGCTATGCCTTATCTGTGTTTTACATTTTCATGTAAAACAAAACATAACAAAACAAAAACAGTTTTCTTTGTACCCAGAAAGGAAAGAACCAAGGAGGTGAGACAGGAGATAGAGTTCTGCAGATAGAGAACCAGTGCAGTCAATTTAAAATTAAAACTACCTATGAAAAAGTTGTAACTAGGAATTAATATTCATTTTTGAACAGAATATTCTGTGAAGGAAGCAGATTGCCTCCCTCTATTTAGGTCATTGGTGTAAGTGATTAGGTCTAGCTTTTATTATGAAGAGATGTACATATTTGCCAGCAGAGGGCACCAGCTGCTGATTCCAGAGAGGAAGGAATTTTTGCAAAGGTCCTGAATTTGAGTGTTCACAAAGTACTAACAATGGTGTGAAGCCCCCTGCTTGCTGGTATAGTTGGTCTGGTTTTTCTTTGACTCAAATGGGGTCCAGTGGTGTGCTCCCAGCTGTCCCCAAGAGCAGTCTTTGGCTAGGTCTGATTGGTAAGCCAAGGGACCAGAGGAGTCTATAGTAAAGGATTTTATAATAGTAAGTGTTTGGAAGCATTAGATACCAGCCTGTGTTAATATCTTTAAGGAGTTCATTTGCTGTTGTTCTCCCATTGATAGGTGAGGTGGAAGAGGTGTTAAGCCAGGCTTATGAGGACCTGGTTCCATGTCCCACTTGGTCCCCTAGTCAACTGGGTGATCTTGAGCCAGTTGATTTCTTTCTCTCAGCCTCAGTTGGCTTATCTCTGAAATGGAAGTAGTAAGAAGGAGAAAATGCCTGCCATGCACAGTAGTTAATACTGGTCTTTGGAGTCAGGCACACTTGGGTTCAAACCTTTGAGGCTGTGGTCAAGCCATTTAACTCTCAGAACCTTAGTTTCCTCACATGTATGATGTATGTTCTGGTGGAACTCATGTTTATTTGATTACTTTTGAAAATAACTTCTTTTTGCCTATATACCCCCTTCACCATTTCTCTCTCCCCTCACCCCTGCCTCTGATGATGACTAGTCTCTTCTCTATGAGCTTGCTTGTTTTGTTTTGTTTTTTTAGATTCTGAGAGAGATCATGTGGTAACTTTCTTTCTCTTTCCAACTTATTTCACTTGTAATGCCAATGGGGTCCATCCATGTTGTCACAAATGGTAAGATTTCTTTTTTGTGGTTGAATAATACTCCACTGTACGTGTGTGTGTATGCACATACATACATTCAACCTTACGGTTGTTTCCATGCCTTGTCTATTGTGAAAAATGTTATAGTGAACGTGGGTGTGCAGATATATAGATATCTTTTTGAGTTAGTGTTTTCATTTTCTTCAGAAGTGGAATTTGCTGGATCAAATGTAGTTTCATTGTCGATTTTTTGAGGAACATCCATACTGTTTTCCATTGTGGCTATACAATTTACATTCCCACCAACAGTGCACTCTGGCTCCCTTTTTTCCACACTTGTTATTTTTTGTCTTTTTGATACTAGCCATTCTAACAGGTATGAGGTTTTGATTTGCATTTCCCTGATGATGAGTGATGTTGAGCATCTTTTCATGTACCTGTTGGCCATTTGTATGCCTTCCTTAGAAAGATGTCTATTCAGATCCTCTGCCCATTTTTAAATTGGATTGTTTTTATGCAGTTGAGTTATATGAGTTCTTCATATATTTTGGATATTAGCCCCTTATCAGAGATATGAGTTGAAAATATTTTCTCCCATTCAGTAGGTTGCCTTTTTATTTTGTTGACTGTTTGCTGTGAACAAGAGTTTTAGTATGATGTGATCTCATTTATTTTTGCTTTTGGTGTCAGATTAACAAAAAGTCATTGCCAAGACTTTTGTCAAAGAGCTTACTGCTGATGTTTTCTTCTAGCAATTTTATGGTTTCAGGTCTTACATTCAAGTTTTTAATCAGTTTTGCTTTGTTTTTTGTGTATGGTGTCAGGTACTGGTTTAGTTTTACTCTTTCGTGTGTGGCTTTCCAATTTTCCCAACCTCATTTACTAAAGGGACTGTCCTTTCCCCACTGTGTATTTTTTCTTTTTAACATTTATTTTTTTGAGAGACAGAGATAGAGCGTGAGCAGGGGAGGGGCAGAGAAAGAGGGAGTCAACAGATTCTGAAGCAGGCTTTAAGCTTTGAGCTGTCAGCACAGAGCCCAACGCAGGGCTTGAACTCACAAACCACAAGATCATGACCTGAGCTGAAGTCGGATGCTTAACCAAGTGAGCCACCCAGGTGCCCTTCCCCACTTTGTATTCTTGACTCTTTGTCAGAAATTAATTGATCATTTATATATGGGTTTATTTCTAGGTTCTCTGTTCTGTTGGTCTATGTGTCTGTTTTTGTGGTAATACCATATTATTTTGATTACTATAGCTTTGTAAGGTAGCTTGAAATCAAGGAGCATGATGCGTCCAGTTTTGTTCTTCTTTCTCAAGATTACTTGGCCTGTTTGGGGGTATTTTGTACTTCCATGCAAGATTTAGGAGTATTTGTTCTATATCTTTGAAAAATGCCATTGGAATTTTCATAGGGGTTACACTGAATCTGTAGATTGCTTCAGGTAGTATGATTGACATTTTAATGATATTCTAACTGAGCATGGGATATCTTTCCTTTTGATTGTATCTTTTTAAATTGCTTTTGTTCATGTCTTACAGTTTTCAGTATACAGACCTTTCACCTCCTTGGTTTAATTTCTCCCTAAGTATTATTTCTTTTTGGATGCAGTTGTAAATGGGATAGTGTTTTTATTTCTCTTTCTGATAGTTCATTATTAGTATATAGAATGCAGTAGATTTTTGTGTATTGATTTTCTATTTTGCAACTTTACTAAATTTGTTTATTAGTTATAACAGAGGAAGGAACTCTTCCAAACTCACTTTATGAGGGCACAATTATCCTAATACTAAAACCAGACAAGGGTGCCACAAGAATATTACAGGCCAATATCCCTGATTAACATAGATACAAAAATTCTTAACAAAATATTAGCAAACTGAAGTAGTCAACAGTAGATTAAAAGGATCATACATTGTGATCAAGTGGGATTTATTCCAGGGTTGCAAGAATTGTTCAGCATCTGCAAATCAGTCACTGTGATATACCACATCAACAAAATGAAGGATAAAAATTATATGATTATCTCAGTAGAAGCAAAAAAACATTTGCCAGAATTCATCATCCATTTATAATAAAAACTCTCCACAAATTATATATAGAAGAAATGTACCTCAACATGATAAAGGCCATATATGACAAAACCACAGTCAACATCATACTCAATGGTGAACAGCTGAAATCTTTTCCTCTAAGGTCAGGAACAAGACAAGGATGTCCACTTTCACCAGTTATATTCAACATAGTACTGGAACTCCTAGCCAGAGCAATTAGGCAAGGAAAAGAAATAAAAAGGATCTAAATTGGAAAGGAAAAGGTAAAACTTGTCACAATTTGCATGGTATGACATGGTATTATATGTAGAAAATTCTACAAAGATCTCCATCAAGAACCTGTTTGAATTAATAAACACATTCAGTAAAGTTGTAGGGTATGAAGTCAGTCTACAAAAATCTGTTGTGTTTGTGTACATCTCACATTTAATACAGGGATAATAGTCTATTCTCACAGGTTTGTTATGATGATTATATGAGAAAGGTACCTGTAAAACCTTGAGTACAGGGTCTCGTCCAGAGTAAATGACCAGGGATGGGAGCACCTGTTAATTTCCAGGGAATGTTACCTTAAGTTAAAGGAGATGAGGGACATGAAGCACATTGTAAGCTTTAAAGTGTGACACAAATGCCATGTGTTACGAAATTCTTGAAACCACCCAGCACATGGGTGGGTTCTTTCACCCTCAGGGGAAGAATCGTGAGGGAGGCCAGGTATTACTTGGGATAAGGTGGGCTTCAAGTTCCTTTTCAGTTTCTACCTGATTTCGTGGGCTTCAAGTTCCTTTTCAGTTTCTACCTGATTTCCGGAGGCAGTCAGAGCACCTCTAGGGGAAATCTACCCCTCAGGTGGTCCTGAATCTAAGGGGAAATTCTGGTGATACAGATGTGGGTGGGCCTTAATTTAGCTCTGATTTTGCTTAGTCCTTGGTGGCCAGTTGGTAGCAGGGATCATGGGAGATGTGGAAGTGGCTCCAGGGGAGGCCTGGATCTGTGCTTCTGGCACAAGGTAGTTTGGCAGACTTTCTTCTTGACCTCAGAACCAAAGACTGTAGTTTGATAACGTTGGCGTAGGCAATGAAAATATCTAATGGTTACTGGGTGCTTATTGCAGGCAGGGTTGTATGCTAAGTGCTTTATAGACTTTTATATTGAAATCTCACAGTCCTAGGAAGTAGGTACTATCTCCTTTTTGCAGATGAGAAAATTGAGACATAAAGTAATTTGCCAAGGGTCATGTTTCTGCTAAGTACGCTTGGATCCTGGTCTTTCTCATTCTGATGGTTTGAGCTCTTTTCTTTTGTTCTTAGTGGTCTTTACATTTAGCTATGCATTAGAATCTCCTATGAAGTTCATTGAAATTTCTGCTTCTTGGACCCCAATTCTGTAGGTATGAGGTCGAGCCTGGCACTGTAGTGTTTTTGTTTTTTTTCCCAGATTTATTTAGGTATAACTTACATAAAATAAAATGCACCCATTTTAAGTGTTTAGTTTGATGTAATGTAGTAGTTGTATACAATCGTCTCAGTATTACCACAGTCAAAATACAGAACATTTCCATAACCCTAAAAAGTTTCATTGTGCCTTTTGACCACCTGATTTGTACTGTTTTAGCCAGCTAGGCCAATGGTTCTGACACACAGGTGGCGGACCACTGTACTGTGTTATGGTGTCTGCAAATGTGAGGAACTGAATGCCTAGAGAAGGAAGATAAAAGTGAAAAAAAGAAAAAAGATATTTGGAAAGAATGCTTGATTTTACTGTTTCCAGATAAGCTATGCTGTACTGGCTCCCTGTGGAGGATGGAGTGTGGAGAAAAGAACTTTCTACACCAAAAGCAGTTAAATAAAAACAGTCTCTTTTCCTAACATGGTTTCTTCCTGAGCCACATAAAGCTGAAGAATTCTGTACAAATTTGGTGTGGATGGCTGGGCAGATTGCTTTGGGATGGAGAGTTGGGGCCACTAGCTACAATTGGTGAGCTGTGGAGAAGCCTTGGGTGTGGGAAGGCGGGCCTAAGATACTGTTGCTGTGCAGTTCAAGGATGGGACCTCTTCCCCACCAGGCAGACACCAATTTGGTTCCATTTGATTTTCCTCTGCTGCAAGAATCCAATAGCATCTCTTCTTAATCTGAAGGTCCGTCAGGAAAATTAGCCTAAAGCAAATAGTTTCAGACTGTGGCCCAAAGAACATTTGGATAATAAAGTAGAAAATGTAAAATGTAGCTCTGAAATTAGAGAAGGTTAGGGTGGGAACTTTGTGCCAGGAGTCTGGAGACTTTGATTCTTGACTCAGCTCTGTTCCTGATTTTGTTAGATGACCTTCTCTGAATGTTCTCTGTATCTCTGTGGATACAGTGAATGGTTAATAAAGTGTGCAGGTAGCAATAATATGGTTTCAGCACAATACATTGTAGTGACATTGGTTAGCACAGCAAAAGTAGGTTGTGAAGGAAGTGCTGTAAAATTTTTATATTGACTGTGGAATGAAATCTGTATATACTCAGCTGTAACTATTTCCTTTTCTGACCTTTTTCTTTTCTCTCTGGTTTATTAGATGTGACGTTTCCCCCCTTTCCTGTATGGGAAAATGGTCAATAAGGGTATAAAGGTGTAAAAGAAAGACTTATCTTATTCTTATGCTCCTTTTATGAATCACCCAGTTGTCTTCCTGGTGGATGTCTGCACTCTGGCACGGATTCTGGGATTCAGTTTCCTTGTTTGTGGTGTTCAGCTTCTCCTGGTCCCTGTGATTCACCTCGAGAGGAAATATCTGGAGCCGAGCCACAAGGCTGATTAGAGGAGGAAGGGACAGAGGGAGAAAGATATGAGGGGTGTTATTGTGAAAGGAAAAAGTGGTGATCTAGGGCTGTAGGATGTAAATAAAATAACCCAGACTGCATCTCGTTTGAGAAAGAGTGAGTTGGGGTAGTGGCCTCATCTAAGAGGACACTGAGGTGTCAGTGGGAGATAATCTTTGAGAATAACACCTTACCAGTTTCCATTCAGGGTCTGTAAAAGTTACTTCTAGTTTCTGTTACCTCAATGTGCCTCCCCTTCCCCCGTTCCACTGTTTCAAGGCTTTGTAGCAATGAAGAAATTCAACAGGTCGAAATTTTAACAGTCATAGAATAAACAGTCATCTCTCCTGCTTTCACATACATTATGTTATCCTCCCTGAAGACCTCTACAAAATATTAAGAGTCTAGTAAAAATTTCTTCTTAAACAGTCTTACAGATGAACAAACAAAATGGAACATTTAAGGCATTTTTTGAATCGTGTGATTTTAGAGCTGAAAGGGACCCTGGACTGATCCTGTGTTATAGAGGAGGAGGATCTGAGGTTCAAAGTGGGAAGAAGACTTGGCTGAAAGTCGCTCAGCTATCTAGTGGTAGCATAGATCCTGAAAAGCCTAGGTTTGACCTGGATGGTTTGACAATAGAGATGCTCACGTATGATTTTTCTGAGGCATTAAGGAAGCTTCTGAACCCATTTCTGTGGGTAACCAATCAGTAGTGGCAATTTGCCTCAATTTCCATTAAGCCTCTTGGCTGTCGCTAGGAGACACAGACTGCCCTTCTGCCTTCCCAAGATGATGTTTTAGAGTTAAGAAAGTCTAAATTGAAGCTCAGCAGCTGGAGATTACAGGGTACAAGCGATCTTTGGCTGGAGATGGGGGTTCAGTGGGAGACTGACTAGTTGGAGCCACAGTTTCATTTAAATTTCAGTGCTTTGGGCAGATACTTCAGTGTTGTGCAATGAAATTTGTGGTCATTCAGTACCGTGTAGGGAAATCAACATGTGCAGTGTTCATTTTGATGGCTTCACTGCAGTCATCTTTGGCCCCTGGAGGCAAAATAGGGTTGGTTTCCATTTCACCTATGTCTACTGTTCCCTTTATAAAATTTCTCTCCACATTCTCAGAGCTATCAGACTCTTTCCCCCCTAATTTCTCTCCATCTGTCCGACTGTCAGAGCTACTGTAGATTTTGTGAGGAGGAATCAGAACGTGAGCTGTGACCTATAAGCTGATTTCCCCAGGTGGATATACTCCACTGCAAGCCACAGAGGGGCCTCCTCATTCCAGCAATCTGGCCGGGCTGACGGACTTGTAGCCTATCGGGGCAGGGGTGGGGTTGGAGGGCGGGGGCCAGTGTTTCTTGGGCTGGTGAGGAACTGCCTGAACCTTTGCAGCGTAGGCACAGGAGGCGGGAGCCCCCGGGGTGAGCTAGTCTCCAGAGCTGGGGATGCCTAGGCAGATGTGGAGGCAGCTGGAAAGGTGGCACCGCACTTGGGCCGCTGGAGCTGCGCTGTTCCTAGGAGACGGAGGAGCAGCAGCGAGCCTGCGGGGGAGGGGGAGCAAATGGGTTGCTGCGTTTAGCAGCTGAAAGGGCTGCAGGGAGCTCTGGGTAAGACATTTTCTGCTGCTGCCGCTTCTGCGGTAGAAGCTACTGGGAGTAAGTCAGAGGAAGGAGGATCGAGAGGGAGGAGGCTTCATTTGCAGCCATGCTGAATCACTGTTGCTGATCAGATCTCCTGTTGGTTGGCTGGGAGAACCGAGAACAGAGCTACGATCTCCGGGTGCATGCACAGTTCAGCGGCTACCACCCCGGCTGGGCCTCGCACAATGGAGGGTGAAAGGTACGTATGTATTAAATGTGGTGTGTGTGTGTGTGTGTGTGTGTGTGTGTGTGTGTGTGTGTGTGTACACGTATGCTTGTGGTGCAGCTACTAGCTTTTGTATCTGCATTGGCTAGGCTGGGTCGGAAGACCTCCCTGCCGATGGATCCGAGCAGACAGCAGAGTCAGAGCAGGGAAGCCCCCTTTTCCAGAGATCTGGCTTCCGCAAAGGCAGGTCTGGGTTTGCTGGGCAGTGGAGCACCCTGAAAGAAGGGACTTCCTGGTGGTGTTGGGTATAGTTTCAGCATGGGCTGAATCAGGATTGTCTTTCTCAGGCTCTTTCAAGGAGGCGTTTCCCTTTCTTGACTACTTTCTAGGGGTGGTTTTCTTTGGTGGGGGGTTTCTGATGTCATAGCAGGGCTGGCCTGGCATGGAGTGCTTACATTTTCACACTGAAGTGCTCAAATCTTTAGCTAGCATACCACGCTCGTGTCTATTCTAAAAAGGTGTGTGTGTGTGTGTGTGTGTGTGTGTGTGTGTGTGTGTGTGTATGTGTGCGCCCGTGTGCCTATATGCACTCACAAGTTCAAATAAGAAGGAGAGAAACCCTTCAGATGATACTTGGTCTGAACTGATGTTCATTTTCATTGAAAAGTTTTTGAATGATACTGGAAGGTATGTGCTTTAGAGGAACTCTTGCTCTGTCCATCAGGGGTTCCTTATGAAAGAGGAATAAACAGAAGGGAATTTAAGTACTTCTGTTGAGCTGGATGTAACTAGTGAGAGTTTATTTCTGGCAGGCACGTGCATATATGCATTTTAAACTATTATCTGAGGATCTGATTCTTTTATTTCAGAGGTACTCTATGCAGTGCGGGGGTGGGTCATTCTTCTGTGCTAAAACGTCTCCTCCTGTTGTGTCAGCTTTTTGGTTCTGTGGGTCTGCGGCTGGTAGAGAACAAGGCTTGCCATTTTTCCTGAGATGAGGAGACAGCATGGAGCATTAGGCAGGGAGCATTAGGCAGGGAGGGGTGAGGTGTGGCAGTGCACCATTGCGGGGGTGGGGGGAGTGCTGCTTTGAGTTGCAGGTTTGATGCAGATGATAACTGGCTGGTTGAATGGTAACAGGTTCATCTAACTCAGCACTGGTTTGTACCTCAATAAACACTTTCTTTTGCACGTATTGTCTCCACTGGTGCATCTCATGGGGCAGAATGATGCCATTAAACATCTCTAGACCCTGTTAAAATTGGCATGATTGTTGGGTGTCTTCCTGTCTGAAGAGGCCCCAGGGACTGCATTTCTCCATGTGACTCCCACAGGAAGAGTCTGGGACTTTTTAGTCTGAGTGTGCTGCTGATGCAGCTTCTCCCTCAGCGGTTTTTGCAACAGGGGCTTAGTGTTGGACTCTGTGTGGCCTGCTGGGCAACAGAGCATCCGGAGGCCTGTTTCCTAGGCTGGGAACAGAGGTGGGTAGTGTCCTTACCTTCTCTTGGTGTGATAGTAGAAGGGCAGGGGCGAGGTGAATCGTGGTTTAGAGGTTCTGGATCAGGCTCATTTGCTTGACTGGTGGTGTGTGGGGGCTGAAAGGTCCTTGTGAGACTAGCAGTAGCTGATCAGGGTACTGCTTCCTGAGCATTTTTGGGCATCTTCTGTTTTCAGAAATGTAATGAGTCTTTGCCCTCTAGGAGATCTCTTGTTCTTCGATGCTCTGGTGCCTCTCTGCTGGGAAGGCTGATGTCCTGGGCTTTATAACACCTGCTTTTTGCACATGTTCTTTTGTCTTTCCTCTACTGGAGTCAGAGAGTAGTCAAGAAATACAAATTGAGCAGCTTCCAAGGTTCACCATGTCACCCAGCTCACTACCGTTTGTTTCCACTTCACGTCCAGCTCACCATGTCAGGCATCCAAGTCCTCTGAAATCTGGCTCAGTCTGCATTCGCTCTGCTTACCCATACCCCCACCAAGCAATCTTTTGGTCTGTTTTGTGACAATACATCCTGTATACTGCTCCATCCAGCCCCAGATCCTTAGCTCCTGGAGTTCCTTTTGCCTGGAATGCCTTTTCCCATCTTCTTTTCCTAAAGTTATCCATCTAACAAGGCTGTTTTAAATTCCTATTTTGTGTTGGAAACCTCAGCTTTTCTAGTCCCGGGTGATGTTCTTCTGAATTCCAGTACCTCAGGTTTGTGTCCATAGTTGGATACGGAATAATAGGCCCACCCACCAGATCTTTTTGTGCTTTTGTTTCATGTGTCTTACAAGCCCCCAGACTCAGAGACGTGTCTTCAGGGGGTAAGGATGGTGCCACTCTGAACACTCCTCACTCATCGCTGTGTGGCTGCATGCATAGTAGGTGCTGCCTAATTGTTTGGTGATGAACTGATAACTTTTGTGGGAAGCAGTGATAACTAAGAGGAAACTTGGTGAGAGAAGAGATTGAAACCTTTGGCCAATAGGTTCATCTTTGGCTATCGGCCTTATTATCTCAGCACGGGTCATTGACCCTATGGAATGCTTTTGTAGGCCGAGAACAGGGGAAGTAGCCTGGTTTTACAAGTTCCCTGGGAAAGCCAGGGTTGGAGAAGCTGAGTGACTAGGCTAGGATCACATGTCAAACCTCCAGCAACTGGAGGAATCCTGAATGTGTGCTTGTTCCGCACTTAACCTGCTGAAGCTTAATTGGCTGTTTTTAAGCATTAAGATTTTTTCAGCCAAGAGATTTCTACTGAACAATTTTCTTTCTTTGCCATGAGGGTATGAAAATAACTTCTCCCTTAAAAGGCTATTAATTGAAAGCCTGGGATTTAGAGTAACACAGGCCTTGCAGTGAATCTCCTTTATGAACTGTGTGACCTTGAGTGTGTCACATTTAGTCATAGATAATTTTTCTTTTTGGTATAAAGGGAGTAATAACAGTATCTGTACCTCATAGAGTTTTTGTGAGGATCAAATGAGGTAATATATATATAAAGCATCTAGTAAAATGTCTGTGGCACAGACTAGGTACTACGTAAATAGTCGTTGTTTTATCTTTGGTGTTCATCTATTGCCCTGGGGTACCCCATGACTCGTGCTGGGATAGTAACCAAAGCTTGTTTTAAGGACTTTCTGTGTTTATCATCTAAAGCAGCCTATGTGGGTCTTTTCCCATGAGAAAACTGGGGAGAGCTTATCAGGATCCTTCTCTTGCTTCTACCTGAACCATCCATCTCCTCATAGTGAGATACCACACGGGGCTTGGCATTTCCTCTGCTAGTTTTCACCAACACCTACCTTAATCCTCCTTTTTATAGACTTCCTGTGGCATCTGGATGCCTTTAGTGGTTTGGAACTATGAACCAGATACACTTGTGTTCAGTCAAAATCTCAAGAAGAACAAATGAGTTTGCACACACCTTTACTGTATCCCCCAAGCTCTCCAGCTCCCTAAGGGACCTGCTGATGCTGAGATTCCCATCTCCCTTTGTGAAGAATCACTGTTTCTTGATCAGTCACAGGAAGATGACTCTGCATTCTGTTTTATGACGGGAAAGGGTCTCTGGCTCTCAACTACTACAGTGATAAATTGTGTGTATGTATGGGTATGTGCGCTTGGAGAGCAGATAGACATTGAAAATGGCAGTTGCTCTTGCTCTTAGGATTTTATTTCAGATCTGGAAATCAGTCTTGTGGGCTGATCAGCCTTGTTATACTCTGGAAACGTATGTGTTGGTGACGGTTGCACAACAACATGAATGTATTTAATGTCACTGAACTGTATCCTTAAAAGTGGTTAAAATGGAAAATTTCATGTTATGTATATTGCTACAGTTTAAAAAAATTTTTTCCAGGGATGTCTGGCTGGCTCAGTTGTTAAAACATGTAATTCTTGATCTCAGGGTTGTGAGTTCGAGCCCTACGTTGGATGTAGAGGTTACTTAAAAATAAAATCTTCAAAAAAAATTTTTTTCCAGGCTCAGTGTCTGATATATCTGCAAGATTTGCAGAGAACAACTTTCGGAAGAGGCATAATACAAAGGGGAAACTAGTTGTCCATTTTTCCTAAAATTGTGGTTTTCTTCATCAGAAGCACTGGTGTGTACCTGCTTGAGAGGGGCACCATGCACCCAGCACTATGCCATGAATTTGTGGGAGGAATTCGCAGGAGAATGGCTCATCCTTATGAAAGAGAGCCTGCTCCTTCTCAGGGAACTTCAGAACCAGAAGAGATTTTTTCACCCTTGATCCACGAACAGATCATATTTTTTGAGAAGACATGACTTAGCTGATAATTCTTTAAATGCTGAGACTGGCATTGCCAGGTAAGATACTAGCAAGACCCCCCCCCCCCCCCCCCCCCCCCCCCAGAGAAGAGGCAAGTATTGAATACCCTTGTCTTTTCTCTCTTCCCACAGCATTCCTTGAGTCCTCTCCCACTACTAGTAGTCATGGGTAGAAACTTGTAGAAAATTTTGGGCATCACTGCTGCCTGAAGCAGATGTGCATTTCAACCATGATAATTGAAACCAAATTTTCCATTTTGGAAATATTTGTTGGTGAAGTAAGGCTTTTAACTGTAAAAAACAAAGTCACTGAAGCCACTTGATTTCCCCATACCCAGATTTGGGTTTTCAGGACTTTGCTTGTTAGGTTTTAGAATGTTCAGACACATGTAGACAGGAACATTTTTGGGGTTAGTTTTCTAAAGCAAGTGCTTTATTTGATGAAATTTGCCATTGTAGAAGTGACCTAATTCTTTTCATTTGCTGGATGAACCCTAAAACTAGGTTAGCCTGAAAAGAATATTAATAAACCATAATAAAAAATAACTTGAACATGCTTTATTCTTAGTTTTTTTCCTATTAAATAAGTTCATTTGTTCTTAAGCTGGAAATTCTGTAACTTTTTAAAATCATTTATAAGGATTTTCAAACTCCCAGCACAACTTTCCTGGACTTTTCTTTTTAACTTAGCAAAGTCTGTTGAAGCTTTTATCAAGACTATACACTTGGAAAAGCTCTGCTCTTCTGTTCAACCCAAATAGAAGCTTGGCTCTCGAAATGCCACATAACAAGGGTTGTGTTTTCTTTTAGCCTCCCTCTCTCCTTGTGTCATTCTGTCTATCTGAACACAAGTGCTTCTCTTGTGTTTTACATTTATTCACAGCCCACTTAAAAGATTCCCCTGTCCCTCCCCCACTCCAGGTTATGAAGAAAACTGTGAACTGGGCTCTTAGGACTGTGATTAGCAACATACTTGTTCTTGAGCTTGTTGACGAAGGAGCACATCATAGGAATGGCAGAGCTGCTCCCCAGCTTTGACCAATCACAATGGACTTATGTGAAGTCACTACAGTTAATAATAATATCAACTGTAATATAAGCTGAAGTTTCCCCACAGTCAGCGGAGTAAGGTAGTGCAATGTCACAGGTCCTAGAGGGTTCAGTCTTTTTCATTTGGCCTGATTTGGCTGTACAGTGAAGAGCCTCAAGGAGTGAGACAGAAGGATTGAGTTCCCTTGGCCCAGTAGGCTGTGGACATTGTCCCAAGTCATTGAACATTGCTATTAAGAACATAGGCCAGATCAGATCAGATAGACCTGGGTTTGAGTGTCAATTCTCCATTCAGTAGTTACCTGGGACTTCCAGACGAGTTTTATCTCAGTGCTTCTGGGGATAATAGGGAGGTTCTGAAGATAAAATGAGATCATGGAGGCAAAGTGCTTTAACATACTATCAGCTTTCAGTAAATGCTGTTATTAACTGTTAGCCAGGAGCTATAGCTTACTGATGAACATCTTCCATGTGTCCGTGTGGGCCGTTGCAAGGGCTCAGCCTAATGCCGTGAACTCAGGTGGCACCACTGAAAAGGTATGAAGAATATGGGGCTTCGTGGCAGCCTGTGTGTGGGTGGTGTTTCTTGATGACAGGACTGTACCTTCTAGTCCTGAATCCTGCTGCCCAGCCATCTTCAAGTGACAGGTCCTCTGTTAACCCAAAAGTAGAAACTTGTATTTGGTCATTTTGACCTTGAACTTCAGGATTGGGATATATGCTATCTCTGTAGTTTGCTCAGAGTCCTGTAGGTAGAGAAACCCTATTCTGTCACTGTCCCACTGCTGCCCACACTTGGAGAAGCACAGTCATGCTGATGAACTCATGAGAACCGAAAGTACAACAGTCAGAAAGGCACTTTATTAATTTTCAGTGAAGAGTGCTCTGGATGTTCCTGAAGACCTGTTACCACATTCTTGATTCCTGAAGGAGGATCATGGGGAAGGCCACAATTACCAAAGGCTGCATGGTGAGCTAGGGACTGAGTTATGGCATTCGAATATTTATAGGTTTCAAGCTTTACCACAAGGATCTGGCCTGAAGCTGAACCAGGTCAGACCATGATGATTAAGTTATCTCTTTCCTAGATAGTGTGCCCTGAGCTGGACAAGGGGCTGTCTCTGTCTGATTCTTGTTTTCCAGTTTCCCTTTCTAAACGACACTTGCTTTGTTGAGGGATTTTAGCACATTCATCGTAGTCTTACTCCATCTCAGAGTTGTTTTGCCTTCTTGAGGTGACTTTGCTTCTCTTTATTGTCTGTGATCTGTAGCTTGAACATGATGTGTTTGGGCTCTTTGTATGTGGCCCACCATTAGCCCGCTCTCCCTGAACTTTATTTGCATCTCTTGAAGGCTTTTAGAGGGGATGGCAGTTCCTAAGCCTCAGCAGCATTTCTTGTTTTCCCTTTCTTCTCCTCCACACTCTCTCATACCCTGGGTGCCCTGGAGCTCCTAACTTGGCAGATCCCCCAAACACTTCTGCATAGTCAGCCTGCTCTGAGGCTTTTCCATCTCCTACCCTGCCCACGTGCTTTCTCTAGAAGTGTTCTCCTTTCCATTCCTTGCATGAAGTTTCCTCAGCAATGGAAAGAGCCTAAGAACTGACACACTAAGTAACATCCCCTCTTGCTTCCTTCCCTCTTCTCTAGTTGATGATGCCTTTCTCTCTCCCTGCATCCTCTTTATTCTGTATGACCAACACAGAGGACTAGGCTGGCTAAGAAAGAACCCTCCCTTCTTAGGGAGTACAAGGAGGGGGAGTTGAGAGACACAAAGCTATAATTATTTTAATGAGGAGAAGTGAGGAAAGATGGAATAGTTGCTAGTTATACCTTATTTACTTACCTATCTAATCATTTACTCACTGATTATTTATTGAGCACCTGCCATGTACCAGAAGTCCAGAATGCAGAGGGAAATTAGATAGCATCCTGGTTCTCAGGGAGCTTAAAGTCTAAGGTTGGCAACGATGTGCTGGAGCCAGCACTTACCCATTTGCAAGAGCTGCTTGTTAAATTGTCAGGAATATTGTGAGTCATTCTATTAAATATGCTCTTTGCTAAAAATAAATTATATAACTTAATAATAAATTATAGACAAGAATAATGAATACCCCCAAATCAATGATTTTACTGTGGTCTATGCCTTTTAGATTATGACTCTTGTGTCTTTATAATGGAAATACTGTGTAGGGTTATAATGGTGTGCTGCTGCACATCTTTTTCCAATTCCACATGCTCAGTGACAACATGTTGGTACCTTGAAACCTGACATGGTGGGAGTATTTACACCATGGAAATTGGCAAATGTTACAAATCAGGGCTCTCTCCCTCGCAACCAACTGTTAAACATTTAACAGCACTCCCCCCCACTGTGGGGGAGACAGAAAAGTAAGAGGTAATTACAATTTATATGGAAGGAAGCACAGAGTACTGTGGGAACACAGAAGAAGGGAAGTTAATCTCGTGGGTAGTGGAAGATGCTAGGGAAGACTTCCAGCATGAAGGCTTGAAGGGCTGGTAGGAATGAGTGGGGTGGGGCAAAAGAGCCTGGTGTATTTAGGTGCAAGTATTTCAGTACTGTAGTAGCAAGAAGTCTTCAGGGCAATGATGGGGTTATAAAGGGCCAGGAGAGGTCTCTGAGATTTATTCTGAACGCAGTGAGGAACCAGTGAGAGGTTTCACATAGAACATCCTTTGCTCTTACTAATATTCTCTAAATGTCACTCTGGAGTCAGGGAGGAGGATATGGTTGTATACAAGGCAGGAAGGGGATTATGACTGTGAGAAGGGAATGGAGTGGAGAGAGATTAAAGGAGAACTTGGGGTTGTATGGGAGGGGGGTGAAAATGGGAAGAGCATATCAAGGATGACATCCCACTTTCTGCTTTGGATAGGTGAGTGGGCGGTTGGTTTTGCCTCTGAGATAGAGGATACAGAAAGAACAGTAGGCTTGAGGAAGAGTAGGGAGGGTGGAGGGCATCAGTATTGCATAGGCTGAGTATGAGTTACTGTGCAAAATGTGAGGGAGTCAAAATAGACTTTGGGTATGTAGAATTTAGAGGACAAGGGAGGGCAGGAGAAACGGCTGTGGGAGGTGGTGTGGTGAGAGGGCTTGTTATTTAAAACTTCTCTATTTTTATTTAGAACTTCTGTAACATTTTGTGTGTATTGATTTATATTTTAACTCTGAAAACCTATGCCACATTCACTTTTTTAAGTTATTAGGCTGGGGGAAAAAAAGGGTGGGGAGAGAGCTCCTGCATGGCTCAGTCAGTTAAGCATCTGACTCTTGGTTTTAGCTCCGGTCATGATCTTATGGTTCTTGAGTTCAAGCCCCACATCGGGCTCTGCACTGACAGTGTGGAGCCTTCTTGGGATTCTAATAAATAAATAAAAAAACTTAAAAAAATAAATGGTTAGGCTTGGAGTCATTGGTTGAGGCAGACTCTTCCACTCTGCTCTACTGTTTATCAGTTTGTAGGGACAAGTAAAGGGTTTTCAGGTCAGAGTTCATTGATGACAAATATGGGATGAGGGCCTGCTGTGGGTGTGGCCCTATGCTGGGCAGGCTGAGCCATGTAAAGAGTCCTTGGACCCACGTTCCTTGTCCACCAGGTATGTTGCATCTAGTAGGAGAGGATGGGTTGTTAGATAGGTACCATGAAAACATAATCAAATCTATATGCCAGTTCAGTTGTAG
Source organism: Leopardus geoffroyi (assembly GCF_018350155.1). Lineage (NCBI taxonomy): Eukaryota > Metazoa > Chordata > Mammalia > Carnivora > Felidae > Leopardus > Leopardus geoffroyi. The sequence continues at coordinate 113,979,915 of NC_059326.1, read as the reverse complement.
GACAGAAATACTTGAGGAGTTTAGGAAGACAGAGATCACTTAGGACTGAAGTATACAGAGGACTTCATAGAAGAGGCAACCTTAATTGGTCCTGAAAGAACAGGTATTTAGATTATGATAGAAGAAAAGGAAGGCAGAATCTGTCTATAGTGAATAATTTCATCTGCTCAGTAGAAAACAGGTTCTCAGTAAATATTTGAGGAAGAGATAGGGCTGGGACTTAGATTCAATCCAGGTCAAGGAGGACCTTGAATACTAAGCAAGGTACCATGACTTTATCCTATAGTTTAGTAATGTTTCAGGTTTTTAGCTCTATAGTTCTTTGAAAGGAAATTCTACATGGACACACAATACACAGAATAAATGGAAGCAGCTGGCTCTGACTGAGCCTCTAGCCTACAGCCCTCATGACCCCTGAAGAAATCTGTGGGCAGTGAGAATCTGAAAGATGTGATCAGAATGACCTTTTAGGGATTAATGTTGCAATAGTGTGCAGGAAGTGCTTGGAGGGAGGGCATCCAGAATGGGGGATAGCCACTGTAGTAGGAGACACGGGAGAGGCCACTGTTACAGGCTAGCCCAAGGGAAAAGAGAATGGGAGAACCCAGGAAGGAAGGGACAGCTATGTTCATCCTTCTTAAGGTTATGAGTCTTGACTGTCTCATATGTATGACTTTTTTTTTTTCAAGTTTGTTTCTTTTGAGAGAGAGTGAGGGAGAGGTGGGGGGAGGGGTAGAGAAAGGGAGAGACAGAATCTTAAGCAGGCTCCACGCTGTTGGGAAGGAGCCCGAAGTGGGGTTCGAATTCACAAACCATGAGATCATGACCTGAACTAAGATCAAGAGTCAGAGATTTAACCAACTGAACCACTCAGGCGCCCCTCATATGTATGACTTCTTAAATGGCACCAGTGAGAATGTGAATTAAGTCTGAGCCATCTTGCAATACTGTCTTTCTCTGGGCTATTTATTGAAGGGGTTGTTGGCCTTTCAACAGCAGCAACATGGAATTAGTCACTTCCCTGTGTTCACCATGGCAGCAGTGGTGGTTCATGGAGGTATGTTTACTACTAACAGGACAGTGTGTAAGATTTAATTAAATTTTAAGCCAGATTTGTAGTGACTTGTCTTATTTGACAAAGTTGACTTGTCTTATTCTGCTGCAGCTTAAGTGGAAAATGGCTTTGATGACTATTTCTGTCTAATTCTATAGGAAACAGCAAGGATTCTGCCTGGCCAGTACTTTCTCACCATGTCTACTGTTGTTGATATATTTAAATCTTAGATATGGCTCAACTTGAATGTTATTGAAACTCTGAGCATCTCAGCACAAATGAATGCTCCTTTGTTAAGTAGCCAGAGGTTGAGGTCTGGTGGATGGGGCATATATAAATTAATATCAACTATGGAGTGAATTTGGTAGGCTTTATGCCTCTTGCCATATCGTGAAACCTGGAAGTCTCACTTACCTCATTTGGACTGGCTGGAAGTTCTTGAAACCTGGTATGGTTTTAATAGAGACTGAAACTTTTTTAAAATATAATTTATTGTCAAATTGGTTTCCATACAGCACCCAGTGCTCATCCCAACAAGTGTACTCCTCAGTGCCCATCACCTACTTTCCCCTCTCCCCCACCCCCCTTCAACCCTCAGTTTGTTCTCAGTATTTAAGGGTCAATAGAGGCTTATACAGAGAAAGACAGATACCATATGTTTTCACTCTTATGTGGATCCTGAGAAACTTAACAGAAACCCATGGGGGAGGGGAAGGAAAAAAAAAAAAGAGGTTAGAGTGGGAGAGAGCCAAAGCATAAGAGACTCTTAAAAACTGAGAACAAACTGAGGGTTGATGGGGGGGGGGGTGGGAGGGAGGGGAGGGTGGGTGATGGGTATTGAGGAGGGCACCTTTTGGGATGAGCACTGGGTGTTGTATGGAAACCAATTTGACAATAAACTTCATATATTGAAAAAAAAAAGAGTCAATAGAGGCTGAAACTTAAGGGATGGTCAAGTTTGGAGCCATTCTTTGCTCTTGGAGAAATCAAACAGTTTGTGCTTAGAGTAAGGGCATTTGCTAATAAAAACTTCAGGAGAAAACATTTTGTGATTGAATCTGCCTAGAGAAACGTGCATGTGTGTGCGTGTGTGCGTGTGTGTGTGTGTGTGTGTGTGTGTGTGTGTAATTTTGGCTGGGTCTGGGTAGAGTGAAAAGTATGATCTTATAGACATTGAACATGGACATGAGAGTGGGAATATACCTCTGTGTGGTCTGTGTTTCACAGGTGGGGAGGGTGATCCACCAGCTGTGTCTAGCATAAAGAACTGAGCACATTGGGGCCTTTAGAGAGTGGGAGTGGGCTGTGTATGGGGACTAACTAATTAAGACTTGGTATGGATGGAGGGAGAAAGATTTGGGGGAGGGAATGGGGGTATTTAGTATCTCTGCCTGAGCCATGTGACCCTAGGTTGAGACGTGTGTTTGCACGCATGTATATATGTATATTCTATCCTGCTGGAGGGTGTAGACTCTGGTGAAAATAGCTTGGGTTGATTCACGTCAGGGACACCTGAACTCAGCTTCCATCTTTGTAACTTATTATCTCTGTGATCTTGTACAAGATTCTTCGCTGAGCACTCACCTTCTCTCTTTCCTCACTTTCCTGTTCCTTGGAAGGTCACTGAGTTGCCACGAAGCTTGTACCTTCCAGAAAGCAGAGATCTAGACTCTACTGCAGAGTTCCCATGTCATCACAGAGCTGCAGAGCAGGGGAAGAAAGAGACCTTAGGATCTGTCTGATGTCAAGCCTTGCCCCTGTATCAAGGGTGGGAAGGGCTCCAGATATAGTGGGAAGACCAGATGTCCTTTCCCTAACCAGCCCGGTGGGCATCACCAAGTCACTTCTTCTTTCAGGGAGGCTTTGGTATGAATTGCATTTTGTTGAGCTTTAATCCTTTGAATAGGTAATCTATGTTTGAGACCTTTTGGTGTAAACAACATTGTATTAACAGGACTGATTCATTGGACCATTTTGACACACTGGAAAGTCCAAAAGCAACACAACAAGGAAGAGCAAGCCTTCCTGTCCATTAGTCACACTGGAGATTATTGTCACTGCTTCCAAAATGGCTGTGTTTATTCTACATCTCCATATATGTGAAATGGAACTGAATCTGTCTGTCCACTGGGCTTTTAGGAGCTCTAATCTTATTAGTTCCCTGTCAGAACCCTTCAGTGGTTCTCTGGTCAATACCATATTATATATTTTTTCCCTTGGCTTTTAAGGCTCTTTATAGTTTGAAGATAGCATTTATGGTGAATATTTATGCAGTCTTTTTTACAGTTTCTAGATTTATCCCAGAAATGCAGATATGGTTTAATTTTAGAAAATATATTAGTATCATTTACCACATTAAAAGGTTAAAGGGAAAAATCCATATGATCACTTCATTAGATTCACAAAAATATTTGATAAATTCAGTATAGTTTTATGATTAAAAAGCAATAAAATGCAAGGAAATTTTCTCAATTTGATTAAGGTTATCTATAAAAATTTTACAACAAACATGCACAATGGAGAAACATTAAAAACATCATCTTTAAAATCAGAAAGACAACAAGAATATTTGTTAGCACACTTTCTATTCAACATTGTGTGGCTATCCTAGCCAGTGCAAAATTTCTTTCAAAAAAAAAAAAAAAATTAGACACCTAAGAATTGGAAAGGAGGGGGAGAAAAAAAACCCTCTGGCATTATATGCAGGTTAATTTGACTGTTTACATAGAACACTTTATCGACTCTTCAAATATAGAAATAATAGGAACATTTGGTAAGGTGGCTGTGTAGTAATTTGCAAAAATCAATTGCATTTTATAAACCATAGCAATCAGAAAATAAAATTCATAAAAGACACCATTGCTAATGTAAAACAGCAGCAAAAGCCCTAAAGTACTTAATAAATTTAATCAAATGTATAAAGTCTTCATTAAGAAAAATATAAAAGTTTGACATTAAGGACGATTAAATAAGTGGAGAGAGATATTCCATGTTCATGGATCAGAAAACATAATATCAAAAAGATAGCAGTTCTATACTAATTGATCTATAAATCATTACAGTTGCTATCAAAATCTCATAATATGTCATGGAACTTAATAAGCTGATACTAAAATATGTATGAAAGAATAAAGAAAGTAGAATAGTCAAGACACATTTGAAGCATAATAATTGGATTGAAGACTTGCCCTGTCAGATATCAAGCTTTATAATGAAGTTACAAAAATAATGTGGTACTGGCATAGGGACAGGTAAACCAACCAATGGAATAGCTTAGAGAGTCCAGGAATAGATTCCTATATTTGGAACTTTGACATGACTTAAGGTGGCATGACAGGTAAGTGGGAAAAATAAGTATTCAGTAAATGGAACATATGGAAAAAATTAAATCCCTATTTCACACCAGGACATAAAAATCAACATCAGATCAAATAAGGGCCATTAATCAAAAGCAAAAATGTAGGGCACCTGGGTGGGTTAAGGATCAGACTCTGGATTTCTGCTCACGTCATGATCTCCCTGTTCATGAGATTGAGCCCCATGTTGGGCTCTCTGCTGACAGTGAGGAGCCTGCTTGGGATCCTCTGTCTCCCTCTCTCTCTCTGCCCCTCCCCTGCTCACACACTCTGTCTGTCAAATAAATAAACTTAGAAAACAAAAGCAAAAATGTTAAACTTTTAGTAGAAAATAGAAAATAAGATCTTCTGGCTTGGAGTAGGAAAAACATTGACTTTAAAAGAAATAACACTTGTGGGATTTCTCACATGAAGTTTTTCAACTTTACGGGATGCTCTTTCATGTTGATCTTATCTTCAGTTTTGAGATTTTCTTTTCCTCCTTAAACACATAATTCTATAGGACGCCTGGGTGGCTCGGTTGAGTGTCCGACTTCAGCTCAGGTCATGATCTCACGGTCCGTGAGTTCTAGCTCTGCGTCGGACTCTCTGCTGACAGCTCAGAGCCTGGAGCCTGTTTCAGATTCTGTGTCTCCCTCTCTCTGTGACCCTCCCCCATTCATGCTCTGTCTCTCTCTGTCTCAAAAATAAATAAACGTTAAAAAAACAACAACATATAATTCTAATCATCTGCCTTTGTGTATCTCTTGATATTTATATTCCTGTGCCTGATCAATTAACTTCTTTGCCTCCAGAATCCAAATAGTCCCAAAGTTCAGATGACTGTGGCTTATATTTGCATGCTGAACTGAAGGTGGGGAAGGAAGGCCAAAAGAGGAGTCTGTGATGGTCAGACAAACTGTAGGTCTTGCATGGTGGTTGTGATTTGATTGTTCCAGTAGTTACAAATCTCACTGTAAGATTTGTAGAGACTGTCAGGTCTCTGGAACATTCTCTTAACCACAGAAGTCCCTTTCTCAAGCCAGTTTGCAAGTCTAGGTGGTGGCGTGGAAGGAGGCACGCCAGGCAAAGGCAAAGCAAACTGTCTTTAAACTAGAGTTGGAGAGTTGGAGTGAACTGTGAGTCTCCAAATCTACACAAATGGAGAAGGTCCTGTTTTCTTATCAGAACAGAGGTAACTCCAAGGTCCTGGACTTAACCTTGGAGCTGAAAAGTTTCATTAGGTTGGGAAAAGAAGTCCATTTTTGTGTATTCTTTTTTTTTTTTTTTTTTAAATTTTTTTTTTTTTTTCAACGTTTATTTATTTTTGGGACAGAGAGAGAGCATGAACGGGGGAGGGGCAGAGAGAGAGGGAGACACACAATTGGAAACAGGCTCCAGGCTCTGAGCCATGGCCCAGAGCCCGACGCGGGGCTCGAACTCACGGACCGCGAGATCGTAACCTGGCTGAAGTCGGACACCCAACCGACTGCGCCACCCAGGCGCCCCTGTGTATTCTTTAAAAAAAATTTTTTTTTAGTGTTTATTTATTTTGAGAGAGAGAGAGATATTGTAAGTGGGGGAAGGGCAGAGAGAGATGGAGACGCAGAATCTGGAGCAGGCTCTAGGCTCTGAACTGTCAGCACAGAGCCCCAAGCAGAGCTTGAACCCAGGAGCTGGGAGATCATGACCTGGGCCAAAGTCAGATGTTTAACTGACTGACCATTGACCGTTCTTTCGATAATTTTTTTTCCTCCTCACATAAAGCTGAGACATATTGCTTAGGAGTTGTTGGGCATCTACTTGGCATCCATAGGGATATGAGTGTTTGTCTTCTGTATAGAGGACTTCGAGGTTGTGAATGACTTGGAAGTCACCACTTGCTCACTTAGCCCACATGGATAGGTCTTCTTTTCATAATGACAGTCCCTTGTCTTACCCTGGGATTATGTTTTCCCAAAAGGTTTCATTCCTGTTATATTGTTTTCCATACCACAGGCAATGTGATCTTTGTTAAGGACAGATGTGTTCACCTGTTCCTGTCTACTTCTCTCTCCCTTTAATGGCTTCTCATTGTCTCAGAGTAAAACCCAAGCTCCATGGCTTTGCTAATATGACACTTACAGGACTGCTCAGTCTTCTAGGCTTTGCTCTTGAGACTCTCTTCTAGTTTTACTGAACTCACTTGACTCTTGTACTCCAGGTCTTTGTATATGTACTCTTTCCTCTGCTGGGATATTCTCCATTTTCCTTTTTATTTTGCTTGCTTTTGCTCTTTCTTGGGATTTCTGCTCTCCCTCAGCTTCTGGAAAGTTTCCCCTCATACTGCCAGCCCCGGAGTAGTTGCCCATCCTCTGCACTTAAGTCCAGTCGTGATACATAGGATATGATGTTTAGGTTTTTACTTGGTTTTCTCCTACACCAAACTGTAAGCTTTGTGAGAGCAGTGTCTGTGCCTTGTTTGTTGTGTTTCCCTTAATTTTTTTTTTTTTTTTAAATTTTTTTTTTTTTTTCAACGTTTATTTTATTTTTGGGACAGAGAGAGACAGAGCATGAACGGGGGAGGGGCAGAGAGAGAGGGAGACACAGAATCGGAAACAGGCTCCAGGCTCTGAGCTGTCAGCCCAGAGCCTGACGCGGGGCTCGAACTCACGGACCGCGAGATCGTGACCTGGCTGAAGTCGGACGCTTAACCGACTGCGCCACCCAGGCGCCCCACCCTTAATTTTTTTTTAACATTTATTTTAGAGAGAGAGGGAGAGAGGCAGAGCGCAAGTGGGGAAGAGGCAGAGAGAGAGAGGGAGACACAGAAACGGAAGCAGGCTCCAGACTCTGATCTGTCAGTACAGAGCCTGATGCCGGGCTCGAACTCACAAACCGCGAGATCATGACCTGAGCCGAAGTCGGACGCTTAACCGTCTGAGCCACCCAGGTGCCCCTCCCTTAAATTTAAATACAGTGCCTGGTACACGGTAGCCTCCATTAAATTTTTGTTGAGTGAACAAATTTCCCTACGAAGTGAGTGGTCACTTTGTCTCCCTAAGTCTCCTTCACCCCTTTAGGGCATGGGGGATGGAGGATAAGGATATCCCACAAAGTTGCACACGTGATGGTAGTAGCTGAGCTAGGACCCAGCTTCCACCAGAGGAATGTAGTTTGCACTGGAAGATCCTGCAGAAATGGCTGACCCAACGCATTTTCTTTTCCTGCTGGGTCTGTGACAAAGAGAACAAGCTGACAAAGATGCTTCTGGTGGGTGGGCAAATGCACGGAGTTGTAGCAGCTGGGTGACTGGGTTTACCAACATGTGATCCTCTCTTTCCCCTCCCACTCTCTTCCTGTTCACAGCATCAAGCTGAGCTCTCAGCCCCCGGTTCAGGCTGGGGATGATGAGAAGAACCAGAGGATCATCACTGTCAACTCTGCCCACATGGGGAAGGCGTTCAAGGTGATGAATGAACTGCGGAGGTACTTTTCCTATTTTGCCTGTGCCCTTTTGGGAAGAGCTTGTTGAGTGAGCGTCATCAGAGACTGAGAACAGAAGTCGGAACACCACCACCTAGTGAATTCTGACTCTTCCCCACCTACTCTCAGTCACTTGGCTTCCCCTTCAAACTCCAGTCGAGACAGATTGGCTTTCAGAAAGTACTCTATCTCCTTTGCATTTATTTAACACTTTTCATTGTACTCCTTAATCACAGAGGAATAATTTTTTATGGCTATAGCAGTTCTGTTCATAAACTTGGTTTCCAACCAAACCAGCTGCCTAATGACTAATAATAGACTGATTGCAATACCTACACATAGTTGCAGATTAAAGATTGTGGGTGCTACACATTTTCTGTTGGCCTCCCTCCCTCATTCCTTGGTCTGAACTTAGCTTGTTAAGACAGCTATGTAAGTGGAAAAATATCTAGCTTCTTCAATGTAGTTTAACTGTGTAAAGGAAGGAATGAAATGCAAATGTACTCATCCTTTGTAGGCTGGCTAATGGTGAGTGTGTGCAGGCTATTTATAAAGCTGATATGTGCATTTGGTGAGTTTGCTGCAAAACAGATTTGGGACGCTGAGCATGTTTTTCTCTACAAAGGCTGTACACCCAGTCTCCTCCCTACCAGAGAACTCAGAAGGTTCCTTTGCCCACAGCATTATTTACAGCATAGTTAGCCCTATTGTGATCTATAATTGCTAATCTCCTCTTTTCTCTGTTGTTTGTGAGCTCCCTGAGGGCAAGGACAACTTCTGAATCATTTTGATCTCTAGCACCTAGTACTTCATGGGCTCTTCAAGGCATTTACCAAAGATGCCCAGAGGCACTGACTAGGCTCTAGGATGGGTAGCTTAAAAAATGTAAATAGTTAAATGAAAATGATCTTCCTATAATACAAGATAGGTGTTATGAATGAGGAATGCATCAGGCGCCTGTCAGTTGTTAGAAGTGCAATAATTATTTGTTTCTGAAAGGGTACTATGAAAGCAAATATGTCATACGCCACCTTTGGAGAACACTTGTTTTTGGAGAACACTTTATAAAGGGATGATGCTTGAGCTAAATTTTGAAAGACAAGTAAGAGTTAAAGAAATGAAAAGTGGCGGGATTAGGGGGAAGCCTTCCAGGCAGAGACAATGGCGTAAGTGAAAAGCACATATAGCTAACGATGTGTTATGGTGAGTAGGGGCTTGAACTACTTTTATTTATTTATTTTTTAAAAAGTTTATTTATTTATTTTGTGAGAGAGAGAGAGAGAGAGAGAGAGAGAGAGAGAGCACAAGAGCATGGGAGGGGCAAAGAGGGAGGGAGAGAGAGAATCCCAAGCAGGCACTGTGCGGTCAGTGCAGAGCCCGACATGAGGCCCGTTCCCATGAACAGTGAGATCATGACCTGAACCAAAATCAAGAGTCAGACACCTAACTGACTGAGCCACCCAGACACTCCAGGGGTTGCACTACCTTTTTCTTTCTTTCTTTTTTTTACAATACACTTTATTGTCAAATTGGCTTCCATACAACACCCAGTGCTCATCCCAACAAGTACCTTCCTCAGTGCCCATCACCTACTTTCCCCTCTTCCCCACCCCCCATTAACCCTAGGTTTGTTTTTTGTATTTAAGAGTGTCTTATGGTTTGCCTCCCTCCCTCCCTGTTTGTAACTTTTTTTCCCTCCCCCTTCTCCATAGTCTTCTGTTAAGTTTCTCAAGATCCACATAGGAGTGAAAACATATGGTATCTTTCTTTCTCTGACTTATTGCACTTAGCATAATACCCTCCAGTTCCATCCACGTTGCCGCTAATGGCCAGATTTCATTCTTTCTCATTGCCAAGTAGTGTTCCATTGTATATATAAACCATATCTTTATCCTCATCAGTTGATGGACATTTAGGCTCTTTCCGTAATTTGGCTATTGTTGAAAGTGCTGCTATAAACATTGGGGTACATGTGCCCCTATGCATCACCACTCCTGTATCCCATGAGTAAATTCCTAGCAGTGCTATTGCTGGGTCATAGGGTAGTTCTATTTTTAATTTTTTGAGGAACCAGAGCAGCTGCATCAGTTTGCATTCCCACCAACAGTGCAAGAGGGTTCCCATTTCCCCACATCCTTGCCAGCATCTATAGTCTCCTGATTTATTCATTTTAGCCACTCTGACCGGCATGAGGTAGTATCTCAGAGTGGCTTTGATTTGTATTTCTCCAGGAGTTGAACTACTTTAAAAAAAAATTCTGTCTGGTTCTGTATGTTTCCTCATTTCCTTTTTCTGTAGGGCCCAGTCTTTGGCGTTAAAAACCAAGTTAAGTTAAATTTGTCTTATGCACTATTGCTCAATATTTATTATGCCTCCTGCCAGATTTCCTGGAAGCTCTACCCATAGTTGTTTTAGGCAGTGGTCAGTGTTCATGCCTATGGGTCCAGTTTTCTTGTTCCTGAGGAATTTGTGTTGTTTTCCATAGATACTAGGTAGATAGTAGTGACATTCCTCATTTAGTTCTCTTCAGTATGGTTTGTGTCTTCTGTCTGATTTAAGACTCCAGGCCTCCAAGTAAACAACCTAACTTTACATTTCAAGGAATTAGAAAAAGAAAAACAAACTAAGCGAAGTTATCAGAAGGAACAAAATAAATATTAAAGATTAGAGCAGAGATAAATGAAATGAGACTAAAAAGACAACAGAAGAAAATCATTGAAAGTGATAATTGGCTTTTTGAAAAGGTAAACATAACTTTAGCTAGACTAACCAAGGAAAAAAAAGAGAGAAGACTCAAAATTATAAGTGAAAGAGGAGGCATTACAACTTGATACCATGGAAATACAAAAGATTTTAAGAGGCTACTATGAACAATTGTATGCCAACAAATTGGATAATCTAGAAGAAATGGACAAAATCCTTGAAAAGTACAACTTACCAAGACTGAATCATTAAGAAATAGAAAATCTGAACAGACCAGTAATGATTAAGGAGATTGAATCAGTAATCAGAAATCTCCCAATAAAAAAAGGCCTATGACCAGATGGCTTCACTGGTGAATTCTACCAAATATTCAAAGAAGAATTAATGCCAGTCCTTCTCAATTCTTCCAAAACATTGATGAGAAGGGATCACTCACAAACTCATTTTAACAAGGTCAGCAATTACCTTGATATCAAAGCCAGATAAGGGAACTACAAGATAAGAAAACTGCAGGCCAGTATTCCTCGTGAATATTGATGTAAAAATTCTCAACAAAATACTAGCAAACTGAATTCAACGGTACATTAAAAAGATCATACACATTGATAGACTGAAGGATAAAAATCATATGATCCTCTTAATAGATGCAGAAAGTGTTTGACAAAATCCAACATCCTTTTATGATAAAAACTCCCAACAAATTGGATATAGAAGGAACATACCTCATCATAATAAAGGCTGTATATGACACATCTACAGCTGCTATCACATTCCATGATAAAAGGTTGAAAGCTTTTCTTCTGAGGTCAGAAACAAGACAAGGGTACTTACTCTCACCATTCCTATTGAACAAAAACTGGAAGTCCTAGACAGAGCAGTTAGTCAAAGTGGTGGGCATCCATATAAGAAAGGAAGAAGTAAAATAGTCTCTGCAGATAACAAGATCCTTTTTATAGAAAAACCTAAAGATGCCCCCAAAAAACTTCAGAACTGAAACAAATTTGGTAAAGTCGCAGGATACAAAATCAACTTATTAAAATCAGTTGCATTTCTATATGCTAACAGTGAACTATCTGAAAAAGAAAGAAAACAGTTCCATTTCCAATAGTGTCCAAAACAGTAAAATATTTAAAAATTTATCCAAGGAAGTGAAGGATCTGTATGCTGAAAACTATTATATGTTATTGAAAGAGATTGAAGAAGACAAAAATAAATGGATAGATATCTGTTTTATGTATTGGAGGAATTAATATTGCTGGTGTCCATAATACCCAAAGCCATCTATATATTCAATGCAACCTGTATCAAAATTCCAATGCCATTTTTTGCAGAAATAGAAAAAAATTCTACAATTTGTAAGGAACCAAAAACAACCCTGAATAGCCAAAGCAGTCTTGTAAAAGAAGAACAAAGCTGGAGATACACAGTTTCTGATTTCAAACGATATCACAAACACAGACCATGAACAGAATTGAGAGCCCAGAAATAAACCCACATATATGTCAACTAATATTTGACAAAGAAGCTAAGAATACTTAGTGGAGAAATAGCCTCCTCAGTAAATGGTGTTAAGAAAACCGGACAGCCACATAAAAAATAATATAATTGGACCTGAATCTTAATCCTCCTCACGGAAGTTAACTTGAAGTGGATTGAAAGACTTGAAAGTAAGACCTAAAACCATACCACTTCTAGGAGAAAACAGGAAAATCCCATTTTACACATAAAGACATTATTGAGAGGATACCATTTTTAAAGGTCACAGAATCCACAGAAAAATATTTTCCCAGATCTTTGGGCATCCCTTAGCTCAGTTAATTTGACACATAAGATTAACTATTACAATCTTGTTCTTCCATTTTTTCTTTTCTTTTCTTTTTTTTCAAATGGAGCACAATCTGTATATGTTTTGTCAGGAAATTTTTAGTGCAGGTTTAGGCATAGATTTCCCTTTTATTTTTCTTTTAATTTAAAAAATTTCCATTTTTCTTTTTCTTTTTTTTTTTTTTTGAAAAGGAACATATTATAGATCATTTAGAAAATAAATATGAGCAAAAAATCATCTATAATTTTAACACCCAGTGGTTACCATTGTTAACACTTGGGAGAATATTTTTCTTAAAAATATATCTTAACCAGATTTTTTTTCTCTTACCACTATATTGAACAAGTTTTCTTTTTCTTTTTTTTTTTAATTTGTTTTTTGATTTTAATTAAACTCTCTGTCACACGTGGAGCTCGAACTTATGACCTGGTGATCAAGAGTCACATGCTCTATGGACTGAGCCAGCCAGGTACCCCTGTATTGAACCAGTTTTTCTGTGTTAGAACTGTTCTACAACATTACTTTAAGTGGATGAATGATTTTCTGTATTTTTGGTTAATTTTTGAAAAACCCAGTTCCTGTTGTTAGATGTTTTAAGTATTCAAATCTCTTATGTAAACAGCACCTGCAGTGGTAATGTTTGGAGCAATATGGCATACTGGTCACAAGCATAGACCATGGAGGCAGGCAACCTGGTTTCAAATCTTGGCTCCAGTAGTACAGTTCTGTGACCCTGTACAAGTTAATTAATGTTCCTGCCCTCACTTTTGTCAAACATAAAATGAGGCTAATAATAGTTCCAGGGTTGCTGGCTTGTTAAGGGGATACTAAGTAAAGTCCTTCGAACAGTGATAGCACATGTATTACTGTTGTTAAACACTTGTGCACATTCACAATTATTTCTATAGAATTAATTCCTTAGAAGTAGAATTACTGATTTCAACAGCATGTAGCATAATAATAATAATAATAATAATAATAATAATAAATAATAATAATACCTCTTCCTTAGATATTGTTTTGAGGCCCTGGCACATAACGAACATTCTGCAACTCCTAGCTATGATTATGATGATGGTGGTGGTGGTGATGAGGAGCTCAGTTACAGGGATATGGCATTAGGTAAGAGAGTCAAACTTTTGTTCTCAATGAAGCTTGCATTCTAGTGGTGTTTAAAGATCATATCAAATTCTAAGGTATTTAATGGTTTTGAATTTTTTTAATTTCTGGGGCACCTGAGTGGCTCGGTTGAGTGTCCGACTCTTATTATCGGCTTAGGTTGTAGTCTCACAGTCCTGGGATTGAACCCCACATCGGGATCCGTGCTGAACATGGAGTCTGCTTGGGATTCTCTCTCTCCTTCTGTCTCTGCTCCTCCCCATTCCCCTCTCAAAATAAATAAGTAAACATTAAAAATTTTTTTTTTTTTAATTTCTAAGGTATTAGAGGCATGGCTAATTTTTAAAACTGGAGTGGAATGGGTGAGTGAGGGAGAGAAAGGGAGCCTGAAGAGATGCTTTACTGGTCTGGGTGAGTTTAATAGGAACCGGAGGGAGGCGTACTTTGTTTTGATGAAGGCTTGATAAAGCATCTTGCTTGCCATCCAGGGTCTAAGCTAATGAAATGTTATGTAATATTCCAGGGACCTGGGGTTATTTCTTGCACTGTTTTCACATTTTTCCTCCTTCAATTTTAAGCTATTTTAGTTCACATACACATGTTCTATGCAATTTATGAATCACACAATTCACGAGTTTCCTATTCTTTTTACTTCCATGGTAGAGAATGGGCTGTTGGCATGGTAACTAACTAGCCTTCCTCTTCCTTTTGCCTTTTATCACTCTGCTCTGAGCCTACCAGCAGCTGCTTCTGGGCAGCAGACTCCTAATGGCTCTTTGGTTCCTGATTTACCATCCGGCCACCAAGTGGGGATATGGTCCCTTTTGAAATAGTACCCCAGATCATTCCTGAAAAGGAGAGATAGTCTCTTCTATCCCGTTTTGACAGTTTTAACCTCCCCTTTCACCATCCCTAAAATTTCTCTACCCTCATCCCTTTTTTTTTTTTTTAAAGATGATCTGCCACTATGCCTTTTGTTAATAGTAATGAATCATCTTAGTACATTGCTGTTTTTCTTTTTTTGGTAACAGCTTTATTAAGATATAATTCATGTGATGGGGTACCTGGGTAGCTCATTTGGTTGAGTGTCCGGCTCTTGATTTTGGCTCAGGTCATAATTTCGTAGTTCATGAGCTCAAGCCCCATGTCAGGCTCCGTGCTGACAGTGTGGAGCCTGCTTCAGATTCCCTCTCTCTCTCTCTCTCTCTCTCACTCTCACTCTCACTCTTTCTGCCCCTGCCTTGTGCACATTCTCTCTCTCTCAAAATAAATAAATTTTAAAAACTTAAAGATATAATTCATATGCCATATTTAAAGTGTCAATGGCTTATAGTATAGTCACAGAGTTGTGCAACTAACAGCTGATTTTAAAACATTTTCGTCATCCCCTCCAAAAAATTCCTGTGTATGTTAGCAATAATCCCATTGTTTTCCCTACCCCTCACCCTTCAGTAATTTACTTTCTGTCTCTATAGATTTGCTTATTTTGGAATTATGTAATAAGCCTTTTGTGACTTCTTTGTCAGCATAATGTTTTCAAGGTTCATTCATGTTGTAGCATGTCTCAGGATTTCATTCCTTTTTATTGCTGAATAATATTGCATTGTGTATATGTACCACATTTGATACCCTTTGGCTGTTATGAATAATGCTGCTATAAACATTCACGTGTATATTTTTGTGTGGATGCATGTTTTCATTTCTTTTGGATATATACCTAAGAGTGGGTTGCTAGGTCACATGATAACTACATGTTTAACTTTTGGAGGAACTGCCAGACTGTTTTCCAAAGCATTGCACCATTTGACATTTCTACCAGCAGTGTATGAAGGTTCCAGTTTCTTTATATCCTTGCCAGTGTTTGTTATTATCTGTGTTTTTGATTACAGCCATCCTGGTGTCTGAGGTGATATCTCATTGTGGTTGTGATTTGTATTTCTCCGATCATTAATGATGTTGAGCATCTTTTTATGTGAACATTGACCGTTTCTATGTCTTACTTGGAGAAATGTCTATTTAGATCCTTTGTCCATTTTAAAATTGGGTTATATGTCTATTATTGAGTTAAAAGTGTTCAAGTTGTTTATATATTCCAGACACAAGTTTCATATCAGATACATGATTTGCAAAGTTTTTCTTTCCTTGTTTGGGTTTTTTTTTCACTTTTTTGATATCCTGATGGTGTCTTTGGAAGTGCAAAAGTTGTAAATTTTGATGTCTGATTTGTTTTTTTCTTTTGTTGTTTGTGTTTTGATGTCCTGTATAACAAACCATTGCCTAATCTGAAGTCATGAAGATATACCCCTATGTTTTCTTCTTAGAGTTTTATAGTTTTAGCTCTTATATTTATTTTTTTGATCTATTCCAAGTTAATTTTTGTATATTATGTGAAGTAGGGGGTCCTTTGTTTTTTTCATATGTGGATATCCAGTTGTCTGAGCACCATTTGTGGAAAGCCAATTTTTCCCCTATTTGAATATACTGGCACCCTGGTCAAAACTCAGTTGACTGTTTTGTGTCACAAAAGAAATCATCAACAAAACAAAAAGACACTCTACTGAGTGAGAGAAGATATATGCAAAAGATATATCTGATAAGGGGTTTATATCCAAAAGATATAAAGAACTTCTACAACTTAGCACCAGGAAACAAACAATCTGATTAAAAAGGGGCACATAATCTGAATATATTTTTCCAAAGAAGACATACACATGGCCAGCAGGTACATGAAAAGATGCTCAACGTCACTAATCTTCAGGGAAATGCAATTCACAACCACAATGAGATATCACCTTATACTAGTCAGAATGACTAGTATCAAAAAGACAAGAAATAAGTATTGGCGAGGATGTGGAGAAAAGGAATCCTCGTGCACTGTTAGTGGGAACAGAAATTGGTGTGACCACTGTGGAAAAGAGTGTGGAGGTTTCTCAAAACATTAAAAATAGAAATACCATGGGGACACCTGGGTGGCTGAGTCAGTTAAGTATTGGACTCTTGGTTTCAGCTCAGGTCATGATCTCATGGCTTTGCAGGCTTGAGTCCCACATTGGGCTCTGTGTTTGCATTGCAGAGCATGCTTGGGATTCTCTCTCTCTCCATCTCTCTCTGCCCCTCCCTGACTTGTGCCTGTCTCTGTCTTTCTCAAAATAAATAAATAAACTAAAAAAAAAAATAGAAATACCATGAAACCCAGTAATTCCACTACTGATATTTACCCAAAGAAAATGGAAACACTAATTTGAAAATAAATATGCACCCCTATGTTTATTCTAGCATTATTTACAATAGTCAAGATACAGAAACAACTTAAGTGTCCTTTGATAGATAAATGGATGAAGAAGAAGGTGTGTGTGTGTGTGTGTGTGTATAAAATATGGAATATTAGTCATAAAAAAAGAGATCTTGCCATTTGTGACAACATGGATGGACCTAAAGGGTATTATGCTAAATGAAATAAATCCGACAGAGAAAGAGAAATACCATATAATTTCTTTTATATGTGGAATCTAAAAAAAAAAATGAATGAACAAACAAAAAAACAGACACAAACTCGTAAATTCAGAGAACAAACTGGTGGTTGCCAGAGTGGAGAGGAGTGGTGGCAAAATAGAAAAGGGCAAAATAGAAAATGGGCAATAGAAATGGGCAAAATAGAGAAAGGGAATTAAGAGGTACAAACTTCCATTTATAAAATAAGTAAGTCATGGAGATGGAAGGTATAGCATAGAGAATAAAGTCAATAAGATTATAATAGTGTGGTATGGTGCCAGATGGTAGATACACTTATCATGGTGAGCATTGTGTAATGTGTAGAATTGTCAAACCACTATGTTGTACTCCTGAAGCTAATATAACATTATATGTCAACTATGCATCAATAAAAAACATTTTAAAAATAAATGATAAAAAATTTTTAAAAATGAATTGACTGTGAGGGTATATTTCTGGATTCTCAATTCTATTCTATTGATCTATATATCTATGGTTATATTATTACTCTGCTGTCTTTAGCTTTGTAGTAAGTTCTGAAATTGGGAAGCATGAATCCTTCACCTTATTCTTCTTTTTCAAGATTGTTTTGGCCATTCTAGGTCCCTTGCATTTCTGTATGAATTTTAGGTTTAGCTTGTCAGTTTCTGCAAAGAAGCCAGCTGAGAGTTTGATAGAAATTGGGTTGAAAGTGTAGAAAAATTTGGGAAGGTATTGCCATCTTTTTTTTTTTTTTTAATGTTTATTTAGTTTTGAGAGGAGGGGAGGGGAAGAGAGAGGAGGGGACAGGGGATCTGAGGCAGGCCCTGCACTGACAGCAGCTAGCCTCATGCAGAGCTCAAACTAACGAACTGTGAAATCGTGAAATCATGACCTGAGCTGAAGTTGCATGCTCAACTCACTGAGCCACCGAGACGCCCCTGGGGGAGTATTGCCATCTTAAAAATATTAAGTTTTTCAATTCATGAACACAGGAAGTCTTTCCATCTATTCAGGTCTTTCTTGATTTTTTTCAACTGAGTTTTACAGTTTTAGAGGACAGGTTTCATGCTTGTTTTGTTAAATTTATTCTTTAGTGTTTATTTTTGATGCTATTTTAAGTGGAATTTTTCTTAATATCATTTTTTGGTTCATTGCATGTGTATAGAAACACAGTAAATTTTGTTTATTGATCTTGTATTCTGCAACATTATTTTTTTATTAGAGAGAGAGAGAGCACAAGCAGGGGAGAGGGGCAGAGGGACAGAGGGAGAGAGAGAATCTTAAGCAGGCTCTATGCTCAGAGCATAGACAGAGTCAGAGCCTGATGCAAGGCTTGATCCCATGATTCTGGGATCATGACCTGAGTTGAAATCAAGAGTCAGACGCTCAATCAACTGAGCCACCCAGGCACCCTTGCAACCTTCTTAAACTCATTTATTTGTTTTAATATTTTTTTAGTAGATTTCTTAAAGGATTTTCTATATACAAGATCATGTCATCTGTGAATATTGTTTTATTTCTTCTTTTCCAATTTGCATGTCTTCCATTTTCATGTTCTATTTCATTTTCATTTTCTTTTTTTTTTTTTAATTTTTTTTCAACGTTTATTTATTTTTGGGACAGAGAGAGACAGAGCATGAACGGGGGAGGGGCAGAGAGAGAGGGAGACACAGAATCAGAAACAGGCTCCAGGCTCTGAGCCATCAGCCCAGAGCCTGACGCGGGGCTCGAACTCACGGAGCGCGAGATCGTGACCTGGCTGAAGTCGGACGCTTAACCGACTGCGCCACCCAGGCGCCCCCATTTTCATTTTCTATTTCACTTTCTTGCCTACTTGCCCTACCTAGCCTCCCTAATCTTATCTTCCTTATTTGGTATAGTTAGTCATTCCTTACTTTTTGTAGCCCTCTCTTCGCTTGTCTTCTCAGACACCATATGTTTTGGGTTTTCCTCCTATTTCACTAGTTACTTTATTGTTTCTTTAGCTGGCTCTTTCTCTTTCCTCCAACCTCTTAACCATCTCCCACCTTTGAAATTAAGACTTATGAATCCATTTGCCTACTTGATAAACCCCACGTAGATGTCTGATATGCAGCTGAAATTTAGCCTTAGGACGGTTAACTTAACTGTTAATCCTAAATGAAATGTTTTATGGGAAAAAAAGAGAAAGAAATATTAATGTTCACGGAATGTTTACTATTAGCACTATTCTTTATCTTGTTCACAACATATCTGAATTCTGATATTCAGGGGACATGAACCCTGGTCAGTTTGATTCCAGAGCCTGAGCTCCTTCCGAATAGCTATCACAAAGTGGATAGCCCTGTTTTTCTCTTGTTGAGATTGTTTTTTGGAGTAGTGTGTGACAGCTCAGGAATAAAGAATCCTGTAGGATTTCTAGTAAATGGAATTAGAAATGCTTGTCAGCCATGCAGTGCTTTAGAGCTGCTGCTTCTCTCTTCTATATAGAGTGGATACACAGAGATGTCTCAGTGTGCAGACAGGCTTTACCATTCCCAGGGAAAGCCTACATTGAGTTTTGGGTGAGTTTCTGGGTCACTTTCCTAGATTTCTCTAGCCTTGAGATACACTTCTCATCAGAACTATTCTCCTGTATTTGCTTAACTGGATTCTCCACCTTTAAACCTCATTCCCTCTTGTCTCTTTTCCTTTGTTCATGAACTATCAGCTCCTCTGGGTTTGTGCAAGATATCCCATTCTGACATTTGCCTTTTCAGCACCTGGCTCAGCATTTGCTCAGCATTTCTGACTCATCTGTTTTGCTTTCCTTGTTAAAATACTGGTTACAAGAACAACAAGAAAATTACACTCTTTTGGTCAGTTCTTTTTAACTGAAGTATAGTTGACAAATGACTTGTACTTTTAAAGAGTAGTGATAACTCCATTTTCTCTTTAAAATAGTTAATGAAAGTGCAATGAAAATGTCCAAGATAAGTCTGTTCATGTTGTGACTACATTTTTACAATCCATTTTGTCCAGATTAAAAACTAGCCTGTTCTCAGGTGGCATCTGCAATCTCATTTGGTCCCCATGATGGATGTCCCGAGGCAGCTAAAAAAGATGAGAAAACTAGTGAGATCCTTTGTCCATGTTCTCATAGCCAGTTAGGGGCAGAGCCAGTTCTCTTCCCAGCTGAGCTGGTTAGTTCTGATAAAATTTGTCTTTAGAGTCTGCTGTCCACTGTAGTGTGAGGTCCCATTCCCAGGTTTTGCCTCTTGGCACTCAGAGGTGTCACCCTTCCCTGATGCCCCCTCACAGGGACTTTGTTCCATAGGCTGAAACTTTCCTGATCACCTTTCAGTATTGGAGCTAACTTATCTTCTGATTTTTTGTTCCTAAGTATGAGCCAATCATGGAGCATTATGGCACCAATCCAGAATGAGAACTAGATTCAAGACTCTGCCTTATGTGGCACCTCTCTGAGCTTCATAGACCAGATGAACTCTAAGGGCATTTACAGCTCCAGTCTTGTCATGCTTTATGATTCTATTTTCTCTGATAAGCAATCCTGCACTAACGTCTGAATAGTTGGCAAAGGTTTAATATGTCACTCCAGGGATGGCAAATAGGTAGCTTATCTCCTATCGATCAATCATGGAAGACTCATTAAAAAAAATTTTTTTTTAATCTTTATTTATTTTAGAGCAGGGGGGCAGAGTGTGAGCAGGGGAGGAACAGAGATAGAGGGAGACCCAGAATCTGAAGCAGGCTCCAGGCTCTGAGCTGTCGGCACAGAACCCAACGGGGGGGCTCGAACCCATGAGCTGTGAGATCATGACCTGAGCCGCTCAACTGACTGAGCCACCGGGTGCCCCAATGGCAGACTCATTCTCTTCATCTCATGCCTGTTAAATGGATCCCATCATGATTCAAACTTCTCAATCCAGTATTGTGTGCTAAGTAGCCACTGCCAGTGGATCACAGTTGACATGAGTTTGTCCTGACTTCACTCCGCATCTAGTGCTTCACTCTGAAGGAGGGATTAGTGGTGACCAGGATACCACAGACTTTAGGAAGATGGGTTCTGCGGTTCGGCTGCCTGCATTCACATCCTTTTTCCACTGCTCCCTTTTTGTGTGACTTTGAGAAAGTTACTTAACTTCTCTGGACCTCACTTTCCTTTTTTGTAATTTGCAACATAACAACCATACCTCATGGGGTTTTAGACAGGATTAAATGCAATAATATGTATAAAAGAGTGCTTAGAACAGTGCCTAGCATATGTAACTCAATAAATGCTTACTATTGGAAGGCTGGTGGAGGAAAAATCCTTAGACTGACACTTTGTGGTGCCCTTTCTATCCTTCAAAGTGGTCTGATGTTCATTCTGTCTATGAGTGTGGATTGATCCCATTTCAAAGTTTATTTAGTCAGTAAAAATTTAGGGCTTTCTTTAGGCTAGGCTTGCAGCCAGGTGTTTAAGATATAATAAACAAGTTCCTTTCAGAGCTTGCAGTGTAGTGGGGATGACAAATAGTTTGTTTTGAAGGTAGTTACAGTATCCTTAATAATTGCAGTGATTGGAGCTTGCACAGGGTCTTTAGGGAGCAGCCTTCTTGGTGATAATGTTAAATCTGGGTGGGAAGATTAATACTTGAGTTGTCCCGATCTGGCTGGCCTCTTGCCAGTGTTTCATAGGTATTAGGTCCCGTGGGGGATTGTTAATGCTTGTTTTCGTGGGCAGCACATCTCAGTGGCATGTTCATGCTCCTTGGCATTCACTCAGTCCCTCTAAGGACTGCCCCAGGATTTTCCCATTGCTCTCTGAGCTGCTGTCCCTCTGTCTCAGAGCTGAAGGAGCCGAGGAGCAGAGATGTGAAGACAAATGAAAGAACCCTGAATTTGCAGCGCCAGAGTAGCTAGGTCTCTCTGTGCGCCTTAGGAAAGCATGAATAGCACAGCTTATCAGATTTGGGAAAGTCGATGAGTTCATCCCCCTGCCTAACTCAGGATAGGGCAAATGTCTGCGACAGTCTTGTATGGTGGCGGTGTGGAATCTGGGTGGGAGAAAAAATATCCTTGTGTGGCTGGGGGTGGGCATTGGTGCTGTGACCCATGCTGTCCCCTCACTGGTGTTTTACAGTAAACAGCTGTTGTGTGACGTGATGATTGTGGCAGAAGATGTCGAGATAGAAGCCCACCGTGTGGTCCTGGCAGCCTGCAGCCCCTACTTCTGTGCGATGTTCACAGGTATGGCGAGGGGCTAATGATAACCCACAATTATGGGGCTGCAGCCCCAGTGAGAGAATATTTTGGGTGGTGGCCTGAGGGGAGGCAGGAGACAGAATGCTATGACACTCACTGTAAGGAGCTTCTGTGTATCAGATGCTATGTTTTGCACCATGGGGGACTTGGTGGAACCAGCCAGGCATGCAGCCCCTTGTCTACTATGAGGAAAAAAGAGGTAGAACCATAGAGTTGATTAGTTCTCACACTTCAGCATGCATCATAATCATGTAGGGGAGCTTTTAGAAGTGTAGGCTCTTGGGCTTATCCCCACACCTCTGTTCTTTCATTTTGCAGATGAGGAACACTGAGGCTGACAAAAAGGGAGGGACTTGCCCAAGATCACATAGGAAATGAGTGGAGCTTGGCTTCTTGATGCCTGGCCCATTGCTGGACCAGCTTGTCCTTCCCTGGCCATTCCTACCAGGCAAGGTCTGCAAACCCTCTTGAGTCTTTACAGGAGTGTGGAAGAGATTTGGGAGAAGTGATGGCAGGGCTTGGAGGGGAGAGGAGAGTAAGATAGGAATTTTCACCATCTGGCACCTTTGCAAACTTTCTAGAGGGTCCCTGTTTCCTGTATATGCCAAATAGTCCAGTCCAGCTATTTCACATGTGAGACTGAATGCCTTGAAACCCATGGAGCTTCCTGTCTGTAGTGCCTCACAGCACCTCCCCTGCTCACTGAAGACCAGTTGTGCCTGCTGAGACCCTCAGGCTGGGTCAGGTGTCCCTTCCCCACATTCCCCAAGTACCCATTGCTGCTTGTGAGTGTGGTCACTATCACTCTTGTGTTGCTGTCTGTTTTCTGGCATCGTCAGTGCCTGTGCTGTGACGTCTTGTGTATCGGCGGCTTCTCATCCTGCAGATTACAGGCCATGTGTCTCCCCAGAGGGCCTCCTCTGACCATCTTTGCCATGGTTCCTCACTAAGTCTCATAACTTGAATACATAGTTTTTCCTAACGTTTATCCCTACCTGAAAATCCTGTTGTTGGTTGTTGATTTTTTTTTTTTAATCTGTCTCTCCTCACTAGACTGTAAGCTCCTTAAGGACAGGAGTCTTGTTGGACCTGTTTGCTACCATATCCTAAGCATCTGGTACACGACCAGAGTCAAATGTATTTTAAATGAATGAATGAAATGTCTCCATAGTTGATTATGAGCTTTGGGCGCTTGAGGGCCATGTCTTGTCACTGCTGCATCCTCAGAGCCAACCACAGGGCATGGTATTTAGTAGGAGACAGTAAATAAATGAAGCTTAAAAAGAATGAAGGTGGGCTTGCTAAGAATGGGTGAGTGCAGGCACCCTGTTTTTGCTGAGTAGGCTCTTTCCCTTCTCCTAATATAGTATGTGGCCTCTCATGGGCAAGAGTGGTTCTAGTTGGGGGTGACTTAGTGATTGTGTTTTGAGAGTTCCTCACAATGTGGACCCCCCCTTGGCTCATTGTGTGAAGGAGCTGTAACTCAGGTAAGTGGATCAAGCCACTCTTCCATCACCCTGAACCTTGGGTCAGGAATTAGCAGCCTGGAAAATGTAGTTGTGAAAAACAGTGAATTTCACTACCTGGAAATTTTGAGCTGCATGCTCTTTGAAGTAGTTTCAAACTCTAGTAGCAAGGTTTTTATGTCTTTATTTACCTCTCTTGTTCATCTGTCTATTTAAAAAAAATAATTCATTTTGTTTGCAATAGTTATTTGGTTGCAACTTCACTAAGTAGCTCTGCCATTCATTGTTTTCTTGTGTATGTGGTTTGGAAAGTCCAGTATTGAGAGAGGAAATCTGTTTGGAATTGCGATGAATTGTAGTGTTGCCTCCACTTGTTGCTAATGAACTTGCCTCTGGAGTAGTGCAAGGGCCCAAGCAAGAACAAGATGATTTTAGAAACATAAAGAATCTGAATGCTTCTGGAGCAGATGTTGGATTCTAGTCATTAAAGGGAGGAAAAAATCAAGAAGAAACAGTCTAATGTGATGCCCAGCTCAAGTCATCTGTTGAATCTGGTTACTGTCCATCCTTTCATCCTTCCATCCATCCAGCCAGCCAGCCATATCTGTCTGTCTTTCTACTCACCCATGTACCTCTTCAAACACTACTCACATATGTTGATTGCAGAAAAGAAATTAGAGAATGTGGACAAGCAGAAAAAAAAAATATATGTAATACATCATCTAGATAAGATTATAGTTCATATCCTTTCAGATTTTATGTTTATAAATATATACACATACGACATAAAATTTTAATATAGGGGCATCTGGGTGGCTCAGTCAGTTGAGCATCTGACTCTTGATTTTTGGCTCAGGTCATGATCCCGGGGTTGTGGGATCGAGCCCCATATCTGGCTCTGTGCTGAACATGGTAGCTTGGTAGCTTGAGATTCTCTCTCTCTCCCTCTGCCCCTCTCCCTTGTTTGTGCTCGCTCGCTCTCTCTAAAAAAATAAAAAAATAAAAAATACCTAAAAAAATAAAAAATTTAAAAACCCACCAAAATAAAATTTTAATATAAATGAGCCATTTTGTATATGCATAGTTGATGTAATGTGTATACTTAAAAAAAATTACTGTTCATCTTCCTGGGATGTTCTTCCCCTGCCTCTTTGCCTGTCTAACTCCTATTCATCTCTCATTACTGCTTAAGCAACACTTCCTCAGGTAGACTTTCCCATGATCCCCTTGGATTAGGTTGAATTCTTTTGTTATTTACTCTTGTGATACCATACGTTATGCTTGTCTTTAGTATCACTGCTTATTTCATTACTTCCTCAATATCTGATTGCTCTGGTCAGTCAGTTAAGAACTCTACCTTAATTCGCTGCTATCTCCCCACTGCCTACCTGGATCTTCCATGTAGTAGGTGCTCAGTGAAAATTTGCTTAATCAAACCATTGGTCTATGGTCAGTATATTTTCACATCAGTGAAATCACATCTACATCATAATTTCAATGGCTTCGTAAGATTCCATCATATATGTCCAAGTCAAAAATTGATTTCCATTTTGGTTAGAAATTCTAATTCTTTCTAATATTTTGCTATTATAAGTAATACTGTCATGGGTATCTTTGCTTCTTAATATTTATTTATGTTATAATTATTTCCTTAGAATAGACCCCTAGAATAGGGGTGTGCACATGTTGAAGATTTGAGACACATGCCACAAATTCACATTTCCTAGAACAGTTGGACCAGCTTATGCTTCCATCAGCATTTTGTGAGATTTGTGTATTTTTTGAGACCCCTTGATTTGGCTTAAACCTTGGTAAGCAGGTTTAAAGAGTAACATTGTAAAATTTTGTTCTAATTATCAGATTCAGCTTCAGAATTCATAAACTTAATCATGAAAAGGCCCAGCTGACTTTTTTCTTTCAAAAATTTAGATAATTTATTTTATTTTGTTTTTAATTTTAAATCCAAGTTAGTTAATGTATAGTGTAATAATGATTTCAGAAATAGAATTTAGTGATTCATCACTTACATATACACCCAGTGCTCATCCCGACTGGCGTCCTCCTTAATACTCATCACCCCTTTAGCCCTTCTCCCCACCCTCCCCCTCCATCAACTCTGTTTGTTCTCTGTATTTAAGAGTCTCTTATGGTTTGCCTCCCTGTTATCTTATTTTGCCTTCCTTTCCCATATGTTCATCTGTTTTGTTTCTTAAATTCTGCATATGAGTGAAATCATATGATATTTGTCTTTCTCTGACTTATTTTGCTTAGCATAATACATTCTAGTTCCATCCATGTTATTGTAAATGGCAAGCTTTCATTCTTTCTTATTACCAGTAATATTCCATCATATATGTATGCCACATCTTCTTTATCCATTCATCAATCGATGAACATTTGGGCTCTTCCCATACTTTGGCTATTGTCGATAGTGCTGCTATAAACATTGGGGCGCACGTGCCCCTATGAATCAGCAGACTATGTGTGCATGTGCCTCTATGTATCCTTTGAATAAATACCTAGTAGTGCAATTGCCGGGTCATAAGGTAGTTCTATGTTTAATTTTTTTTTTTTTTTGAGGATGAAAACCAATTTTATTTTCATTTTTTTTATAATATATGAAATTTATTGTCAAATTGGTTTCCATAAAACACCCAGTGCTCATCCCAAAAGGTGCCCTCCTCAATACCCATCACCCACCCTCTCCTCCCTCCCACCCCCCATCAACCCTCAGTTTGTTCTCAGTTTTTAACAGTCTCTTATGCCTTGGCTCTCTCCCCCTCCAACCTCTTTTTTTTTTTTTTTTCTTTTTTCCTCCCCCTCCCCCATGGGTTCCCGCCAAGTTTCTCAGGATCCACATAAGAGTGAAACCATATGGTATCTGTCTTTCTCTGTATGGCTTATTTCACTTAGCATCACACTCTCCAGTTCCATCCACGTTGCTACAAAAGGCCATATTTCATTTTTTCTCATTGCCACGTAGTATTCCATTGTGTATATAAACCACAATTTCTTTATCCATTCATCAGTTGATGGACATTTAGGCTCTTTCCATAATTTGCCTATTGTTGAGAGTGCTGCTATGAACATTGGGGTACAAGTGCCCCTATGCATCAGTACTCCTGTATCCCTTGGATAAATTCCTAGCAGTGCTATTGCTGGGTCATAGGGTAGGTCTATTTTTAATTTTCTGAGGAACCTCCACACTGCTTTCCAGAGCGGCTGCACCAATTTGCATTCCCACCAACAGTGCAAGAGGGTTCCCGTTTCTCCACATCCTCGCCAGCATCTATAGTCTCCTGATTTGTTCATTTTGGCCACTCTGACGGGCGTGAGGTGATACCTGAGTGTGGTTTTGATTTGTATTTCCCTGATAAGGAGCGACGCTGAACATCTTTTCATGTGCCTGTTGGCCATCCGGATGTCTTCTTTAGAGAAGTGTCTATTCATGTTTTCTGCCCATTTCTTCACTGGGTTATTTGTTTTTCGGGTGTGGAGTTTGGTGAGCTCTTTATAGATTCTGGATACTAGCCCTTTGTCCGATATGTCATTTGCAAATATCTTTTCCCATTCCGTTGGTTGCCTTTTAGTTTTGTTGGTTGTTTCCTTTGCTGTGCAGAAGCTTTTTATCTTCATAAGGTCCCAGTAATTCACTTTTGCTTTTAATTCCCTTGCCTTTGGCGATGTGTCGAGTAAGAGATTGCTACGGCTGAGGTCAGAGAGGTCTTTTCCTGCTTTCTCCTCTAAGGTTTTGATGGTTTCCTGTCTCACATTCAGGTCCTTTATCCATTTTGAGTTTATTTTTGTGAATGGTGTGAGAAAGTGGTCTAGTTTCAACCTTCTGCATGTTGCTGTCCAGTTCTCCCAGCACCATTTGTTAAAGAGGCTGTCTTTTTTCCATTGGATGTTCTTTCCTGCTTTGTCAAAGATGAGTTGACCATACGTTTGTGGGTCTAGTTCTGGGGTTTCTATTCTATTCCATTGGTCTATATGTCTGTTTTTGTGCCAATACCATGCTGTCTTGATAATGACAGCTTTGTAGTAGAGGCTAAAGTCTGGGATTGTGATGCCTCCTGCTTTGGTCTTCTTCTTCAAAATTCCTTTGGCTATTCGGGGCCTTTTGTGGTTCCATATGAATTTTAGGATTGCTTGTTCTAGTTTCGAGAAGAATGCTGGTGCAATTTTGATTGGGATTGCATTGAATGTGTAGATAGCTTTGGGTAGTATTGACATTTTGACAATATTTATTTTTCCAATCCATGAGCAGGGAATGTCTTTCCATTTCTTTAAATCTTCTTCAATTTCCTTCATAAGCTTTCTATAGTTTTCAGCATACAGATCCTTTACATCTTTGGTTAGATTTATTCCTAGGTATTTTATGCTTCTTGGTACAATTGTGAATGGGATCAGTTTCTTTATTTGTCTTTCTGTTGCTTCATTATTAGTGTATAAGAATGCAACTGATTTCTGTACATTGATTTTGTATCCTGCAACTTTGCTGAATTCATGTATCAATTCTAGCAGACTTTTGGTGGAGTCTATCGGATTTTCCATGTATAATATCATGTCATCTGCAAAAAGCGAAAGCTTGACTTCATCTTTGCCAATTTTGATGCCTTTGATTTCCTTTTGTTGTCTGATTGCTGATGCTAGAACTTCCAGCACTATGTTAAACAACAGCGGTGAGAGTGGGCATCCCTGTTGTGTTCCTGATCTCAGGGAAAAAGCTCTCAGTTTTTCCCCATTGAGGATGATGTTAGCTGTGGGCTTTTCATAAATGGCTTTTATGATCTTTAAGTATGTTCCTTCTATCCCGACTTTCTCAAGGGTTTTTATTAAGAAAGGGTGCTGGATTTTGTCAAAGGCCTTTTCTGCATCGATTGACAGGATCATATGGTTCTTCTCTTTTTTTTTGTTAATGTGATGTATCACGTTGATTGATTTGCGAATGTTGAACCAGCCCTGCATCCCAGGAATGAATCCCACTTGATCATGGTGAATAATTCTTTTTATATGCCATTGAATTCGATTTGCTAGTATCTTATTGAGAATTTTTGCATCCATATTCATCAGGGATATTGGCCGGTAGTTCTCTTTTTTTACTGGGTCTCTGTCTGGTTTAGGAATCAAAGTAATACTGGCTTCATAGAATGAGTCTGGAAGTTTTCCTTCCCTTTCTATTTCTTGGAATAGCTTGAGAAGAATAGGTATTATCTCTGCTTTAAACGTCTGGTAGAACTCCCCTGGGAAGCCATCTGGTCCTGGACTCTTATTTGTTGGGAGATTTTTGATAACCGATTCAATTTCTTCGCTGGTTATGGGTCTGTTCAAGCTTTCTATTTCCTCCTGATTGAGTTTTGGAAGAGTGTGGGTGTTCAGGAATTTGTCCATTTCTTCCAGGTTGTCCAATTTGTTGGCATATAATTTTTCATAGTATTCCCTGATAATTGTTTGTATCTCTGAGGGATTGGTTGTAATAATTCCATTTTCATTCATGATTTTATCTATTTGGGTCATCTCCCTTTTCTTTTTGAGAAGCCTGGCTAGAGGTTTGTCAATTTTGTTTATTTTTTCAAAAAAACAACTCTTGGTTTCGTTGATCTGCTCTACAGTTTTTTTAGACTCTGTATTGTTTATTTCTGCTCTGATCTTTATTATTTCTCTTCTTCTGCTGGGTTTAGGCTGCCTTTGCTGTTCTGCTTCTATTTCCTTTAGGTGTGCTGTTAGATTTTGTATTTGGAATTTTTCTTGTTTCTTGAGATAGGCCTGGATTGCAATGTATTTTCCTCTCAGGACTGCCTTTGCTGCGTCCCAAAGCGTTTGGATTGTTGTATTTTCATTTTCGTTTGTTTCCATATATTTTTTAATTTCTTCTCTAATTGCCTGGTTGACCCACTCATTCTTTAGTAGGGTGTTCTTTAACCTCCATGCTTTTGGAGGTTTTCCAGACTTTTTCCTGTGGTTGATTTCAAGCTTCATAGCATTGTGGTCTGAAAGTATGCATGGTATAATTTCAATTCTGGTAAACTTATGAAGGGCTGTTTTGTGACCCAGTATATGATCTATCTTGGAGAATGTTCCATGTGCACTCGAGAAGAAAGTATATTCTGTTGCTTTGGGATCCAGAGTTCTAAATATATCTGTCAAGTCCATCTGATCCAATGTCTCATTCAGGGCCCTTGTTTCTTTATTGATCGTGTGTCTAGATGATCTATCCATTTCTGTAAGTGGGGTGTTAAAGTCCCCTGCAATTACCACATTCTTATCAATAAGGTTGCTTATGTTTATGAGTAGTTGTTTTATATATTTGGGGGCTCCGGTATTCGGCGCATAGACATTTAAAATTGTTAGTTCTTCCTGATGGATAGACCCTGTAACTATTATATAATGTCCTTCTTCATCTCTTGTTACAGCCTTTAATTTAAAGTCTAGTTTGTCTGATATAAGTATGGCTACTCCAGCTTTCTTTTGGCTTCCAGTAGCATGATAAATAGTTCTCCATCCCCTCACTCTCAATCTAAAGGTGTCCTCGGGTCTAAAATGAGTCTCTTGTAGACAGCAAATAGGTGGGTCTTGTTTTTTTATCCATTCTGATACCCTATATCTTTTGGTTGGCGCATTTAATCCATTTACATTCAGTGTTATTATAGAAAGATACGGGTTTAGAGTCATTGTGATGTCTGTATGTTTTATGCTTGTAGTGATGTCTCTGGTATTTTGTCTCACAGGGTCCCCCTTAGGATCTCTTGTAGGGCTGGTTTAGT
The DNA here is from genome assembly GCF_018350155.1 of Leopardus geoffroyi. NCBI lineage: Eukaryota > Metazoa > Chordata > Mammalia > Carnivora > Felidae > Leopardus > Leopardus geoffroyi. The sequence continues at coordinate 113,949,484 of NC_059326.1, read as the reverse complement.
GGTGACAAATTCCTTCAGTTTTTGTTTGTTTGGGAAGACCTTTATCTCTCCTTCTATTCTAAATGACAGACTTGCTGGATAAGGATTCTCGGCTGCATATGTTTTCTGTCTAGCACACTGAAAATCTCGTGCCAATTCCTTCTGGCCTGCCAAGTTTCAAAAGAGAGATCAGTCACGAGTCTTATAGGTCTCCCTTTATATGTGAGGGCACGTTTACCCCTTGCTGCTTTCAGAATTTTCTCTTTATCCTTGTATTTTGCCAGTTTCACTATGATATGTCGTGCAGAAGATCGATTCAAGTTCCGTCTGAAGGGAGTTCTCTGTGCCTCTTGGATTTCAATGCCTTTTTCCTTCCCCAGTTCAGGGAAGTTCTCAGCTATTATTTCTTCAAGTACCCCTTCAGCACCTTTCCCTCTCTCTTCCTCCTCTGGGATACCAATTATGCGTATATTATTTCTTTTTAGTGTATCACTTAGTTCTCTAATTTTTCCCTCATACTCCTGGATTTTTTTTATCTCTCTTTCTCTCAGCTTCCTCGTTTTCCATAACTTTATCTTCCAGTTCACCTATTCTCTCCTCTGCCTCTTCAATCCGAGCTGTGGTGGTTTCCATTTTGTTTTGCATTTCATTTAAAGCGTTTTTCAGCTCCTCGTGACTGTTCCTTAGTCCCTTGATCTCTGTAGCAAGGGATTCTCTGCTGTCCTGTATACTGTTTTCAAGCCCGGCGATTAATTTTATGACTATTATTCTAAATTCACTTTCTGTTATATTATTTAAATCCTTTTTGATCAGCTCATTAGCTGTTGTTATTTCCTGGAGATTCTTCTGAGGGGAATTCTTCCGCTTGGTCATTTTGGATAGTCCCTGGCGTGGTGAGGACCTGCAGGGCACTTCCCCTGTGCTGTGGTGTATAACTGGAGTTGGTGGGCGGGGCCGCAGTCCGACCTGATGTCTGCCCCCAGCCCACCGCTGGGGCCACAAACTGGTGTGTGCCTTCTCTTCCCCTCTCCTAGGGGCGGGATTCACTGTGGGGTGGCATGGCCCGTCTGGGCTACTTGCACACTGCCAGGCTTGTGATGCTGGGGATCTGGCGTATTAGCTGGGGTGGGTAGGCAAGGTGCACAGGGGCAGGAGGGGCAGGCTTAGCTCGCTTCTCCTTAGGTGATCCACTTCAGGAGGGGCCCTGTGGCAGCGGGAGGGAGTCAGATCCGTTGCCGCCGGAGGTTTGGCTCTGCAGAAGCACAGAGTTGGGTGTTTGCGCGGAGCGAGCAAGTTCCCTGGCAGGAACTGGTTCTCTTTGGGATTTTGGCTGAGGGATGGGCGGGGGAGATGGCGCTGGCGAGCGCCTTTGTTCCCCACCAAACTGAGCTCTGTCGTCGGGGGGCTCAGCAGCTCTCCCTCCCTTTGTCCTCCAGCCTTCCCGCTTTCCGAGCAGAGCTGTTAACTTATGACCTCCCAGACGCTAAGTCGCGCTTGCTGTCGGAACACAGTCCGTCAGGCCCCTCCACTTTTGCAAGCCAGACTCCGGAGCTCTGCTTGGCCGGCGAGCCGCCCCTCCGCCCCGGCTCCCTCCCGCCAGTCCGTGGAGCATGCACCGCCTCGCCGCCCTTCCTACCCTCTTCCGTGGGCCTCTCGTCTGCGCTTGGCTCCGGCGACTCCGTTCTGCTAATCATCCGGCGGTTTTCTGGGTTATTTAGGCAGGTGTAGGTGGAATCTAATTGATCAGCAGGATGCGCGGTGAGCCCAGCGTCCTCCTACGCCGCCATCTTCCCTCCGTCCTATGTTTAATTTTTTGAGGGACATCCATACTGCTTTCCAGATTGGCTGCACCAGTTTGCATTCCTACCAGCAGTGCAAAAGTGTTCCCCTTTCTCCACATCCTCACCAACATCTTTTGTTGTCTGAGTTGTTCATTTTATCAGCTGACTCTTGTTAAGTCCATTTCTATCAGCATGTTTAAGGCCAAAATGAAAAAGAAATACTTGTGACGTTCTTCTGACTTGAGTGGTGTGATTACAGTCTTTTTATTCAGGCTTAAAGTGTTTTTACTTTTTTGTCCTCTGAGTTCATATTGCCCAAATGTCCCAGATATCAACCCTGCTCCTTGACCATGTTCTGCACAGAATAACTTGGGATAAATGTGACAGTGAGGTCTGAGTGCCCAGAGGAGAGTGTTGAGAGGCAGCCAGCTTGCAAGAAGATCCAGGATGGGCTGTCACTCAAACTGCTCAGCACTCCTTTAGCACAGGGATTAGAGAGGCCAGCAGTGCTATGTTCTGCCCATCTTCGTCCTGTGAATAGGGAATACTTTAGATTGCCCTGCTTCCTCCCCATCTAGCTCCTCCATCCCTAGGGAAGCACATTTTACCAAAATAGCCTAGTCAGTTTTTTTCTCTCTCTTTTTTTTTGTCCTTTACTATGGGTTCTGTGTACTAGAGTATTTCCACTCCATATGGGTCCCTACGTGTCATCTGAGTACATTAGAAACAGCCCCATCTTATGGTGTTAAAGGAACTGGGTTTTAAAGAATATGTGGGCTCAGGGTATTAATGCCCCATCATCGCTTGATAGAGGTGTGGGGTTGCTTGCTTTCCTGGGTTCTCTGTGGTTCTTGGGGATGTCTAGGTACAAGGTCTTAAGGTATGGCCTGAGGATTTAAAGAAATTTAAGATCTACTCTTTTAGTCCAGGTCACTCTCATCTTTCACCTAATTTCCTACAGCAGCTTTGGTACTAGTCAACCTGCCTCCTATTTTGTTCCTTCAACCCCAGCCTGTTCTCTATACTGTAGCTATAGTGACTTTCCAAAAAATCAATCTGATGCATCCCTCACCTGCTTAAAATTTGTCAGGGGCTTTTGAAGAGGCACATGCACCACAATGTTTATAGCAGCACTATCAACAATAGCCAAATTATGGAAAGAGCCCAAATGCCCATCAACTGACGAATGGATAACAAAGATATGGTATATATGCACAGTGGGATATTGCTCAGCCATCAAAAAGAATGAAATCTTGCCATTTACAATAACATGGATGGAACTAAAGTATATGATGCTAAGTGAAATAAGTCAGAGAAAAGTAAATAACACATGATTTCACTCATATGTGGAATTTAAGAAACAAAACAGGTGAACATAGGGGAAGGGAAGGAAAAGTAAGATAAAAATAGAGAGGGAGGCAAACCATACGAGACTCTTAAATACAGAGAACAAACTGAGGGTTGCTGGAGGGGTGTTGGGTTGGGGGATGGGCTAAATGGGTGATGAGCACTAAGGAGGACACTTGTGGGGATGAGCACTGAAACCATTATTACACTATATGTTAACTAACTTGGATTTAAGTAAAACTAAAAAAAGACATGTGTCATGAAAGCCATGTCTAAATGCACATCATTTTCAGAAATGATTGTAGTTAAATTAAGATTTATTTAATACTAAAAACTAAAAGAAAGTAATTGGCTTAATCATTCCACCATTTGAACAAGCATAGAGTATCCTTTGAATCAATATTTTGATCCTGGTCTGATCCCTCGTTAACATAACCTGATAGTTGAAAGAAAAAAAAATCCGTCAGGGGCTTTCCATTGCTTTCAGGATGCAGTCTGAACTCCTTGGCCTGGCCCACAAGGCCTTCCATTTGCCTAGATTCTGCTTCTGTCTCCAGCCTTGACTCCCCATTACTCTTTCTCTCTTTTTCTCTCTCTCTCTCGTCTCCGCCCCCACCATTCCTCTCTTTGCTGTGCTTCTGCCACATTCAGCTTCTTGTGGGCCCAGAACAGGTCCTGTTCTTTCTTGCCTCCAGACCTTTACATACACTACTACTGTCTTTGCCTGGAATATTGATTCTTCCCTCATACTTCCTTCTCTCCTAACTAACCATGACTCCTTCTCCAGATCTCACTTTAGATCTGTGGTTCTTAACTATGATGAATCAATCTGATGAAAACAATGGATTCTCTTCTCCCCAGTGGCAAATACGGGTTCCTGTGTACTATTCATTTTGCATACAGGTCAGGGTTCAGGAATCCCTGCTTAACAACTCTTAAAGCTAAGCCCTCTTTTCTAGTATTTAACACATTTCATAATTGTTCGTTTACTTGTGTCTCTCCCCACTGGACTGAGCTCCATGAGGGCAGGGCCATAACTTATTCATGGTTGTGTCCTCTGGTCCAGCACAGTGCTTGGCACATAGGGACTGCTTGATATGTGTTTGTTGAATGAATGAATGAATGAATGAATGAATAAATATCTGCCCTTGAATGGATCATGTTCTTTTTGGAGGAATAGGACATGCATGGTAACAGATGACAGGCAGAAGTGGAAGAGGCTAGAAAGATGTGCGACTAACACATTTTCTGAAAATGAATAAATCAGGAGACTATAGATGCTGGAGAGGATGTGGAGAAATGGGAACCCTCTTGCACTGTTGGTGGGAATGCAAACTGGTGCAGCCACTCTGGAAAACAGTGTGGAGGTTCCTCAAAAAATTAAAAATACATCTACCCTATGACCCAGCAATATCACTGCTAGGAATTTACCCAAGGGATACAGGAGTGCTGATGCATAGGAGCACTTGTACCCCAATGTTTACAGCAGCGCTTTCAACAATAACCAAATTATGGAAAGAGCCTAAATGTCCATCAGCTGATGAATGGATAAAGAAATTGTGGTTTATATACACAGTGGAATACTACTTGGCAATGAGAAAGAATGAAATATGGGCTTTTGTAGTAACATGGATGGAACTGGAGATTGTTATGCTAAGTGAAATAAGCCATACAGAGAAAGACAGATACCATATGTTTTCACTCTTACGTGGATCCTGAGAAACTTAAGACCATGGGGGAGGGGAAGGAAAAAAGAGTTAGGGAGGGAAGCAAACCATAAGAGACTCTTAAAAACTGAGAATAAACTGAGGGTTGATGGGAGGTGGGAGGGAGGGGAAAACGGGTGATGGGCATTGAGGAGGACACCTGTTGGGATGAGTATTGGGTGTTGTATGGAAATCAATTTGACGATAAATTTCATATTAAAAAAAAGAGAAAATTCAAATCTGAGGTGGTTGGGCTGGGCCTCTTGGCAAAAGCAGAGGAGGAGGGCTCTTGGATTGACCTTGAAGATGGATGGACATATAGAGCTCATGTTTTGTTTTATTTTGTCAGAGTAGTCGAGGTAAGGAAAGGAGCAAGAATGACCAAGCCTTTGTTGGTTTCTGCTCCTCAGGAATTACTGGAATCCATGGAATTATGAGATATCAAGGAAAGCCCCTTTTTTTCCTTTTCTTCTTTTTCCTCCAACAAGTATTTTTTAAGTGCTTGTTATATGCCAAGCACTTTGTTAGGTGTTGAGGATATCTTGGCAAATGAGCTTGACAAGATCTTCTCCCTCTTGGTTCTTGTTTGCTAAGTCTTACATACTAAGTTGTCCTTAGAATTTGGACCAAGGCCTTGTTTGGGAATACTTTTATCAAGGTCATTAGTTAGGGTTAGGTTTAAATTATCCAGGGATTTGTGAGAAATGACATGCGGTCTAGAGTTAGGCCAAGATTCAAATCCCAGCCCTGCCTCTCACAGCCATATGCAAATACCTTTTGAAATGCCAGTTCTATAGTTTGTAAAATGGAAATAATATCTACCTCCTGGGGTTGTTACAAGGATTGAATGAAATAACGTGTATAAACCCTCGGCAGAGGTTCTGGCACACAGTAGCAGCTATTACTGCTACCACTTTCAGAGTCTGTTTAAGCTGAAGCCTTAGTTTGGTGCAGTAATTTCTGTTGGTTTATAAGAAATAATGTTGGATTTTACAAGTCTGTGTGATTTATACAGGTTTCTAATATCCTATAAAGGAACTTTCTTAAAATAGATTTTGGTTTTTGAGGCCATAGTTTTTCCTTCACGTGGTTTTCCCATTTGCTTATTGAAGTTTAAGTATTTAATATAGAAAATTAGAAATTTTGGAGCCATGCAAAGAAGCAGGAAAAAAATCTCCCAAAGTTCCACCATCTGTGTCTGAATGTTTGCTATACATTTGACTAAGAATGATCTTGCATCCCCCAGAAAAATAAAACTTTTGCCCATATATACTGGTAACTTCATGTAATTTCAGGAGTTTCTACTTGTTTACCCTGAAGTTACAAAACTGATTGATCTTATTCTCAAGTACAACTTCCACAGAGAGAAACAATCAAGCCAGGCTCTGATTTCACACTCACGTAAGGGCTTCTGAATCCCTTGGTTCTTGCAGTCAGGTGTTTCTTTTTTTTCAGTCTTTTTTCTAAGGCCCAAGTTCTTAAACTAAGAATTGGCTGTCTGTAATTATCGTTTGCATTATAATTATCAGCTGGACTCTTACTGATGAATTTCTTAATAGCTGTTTAGAAAGGTAAGTTGAACTTTTGATTTTCTTGGGTGTGGATTTTTATTTTATGTGTCTTGGAGTAAACTCAAGAGAGATTGTGAGAGCCTGTCTAATGGGTGCAGTAGAAATCCCCTATCTTTTCCTCTTTCCCCTTTGCCAGTTTGCCCTGCCTCAAAGCTCTTTGTGCTGAGGCCTTTTCACTGACTTCTACTGGTAATCAGAGAGAAGACAGAATAGGGTGGAGGGTCTCTGGTCTACCTGGTCTGATGGTGGAAGGAGTGGGCAGAATTTGGAATGATTTTCCTCCCTCTTCCAGACTCATTCAAATCTCTAACTGTGTTGCGCTGGGAACTGTAGATTGGTGGAGGAGTCATGTGCTGCCCATGCAGCTTGGAGGTGGGCGTCTGCAGCCCACACGCTGTACTGTACTTTATTTTCTTGGCTCCAGCACACAAATTCCACAGAGAGAAAACAACTACCCGGGCTCTGTTTTCATACTCACATAAGGGCTTCTGAATCCCTGTTTCTTGCAGTCAAGTTGCCCTTTATTTCAGTCTACAAAGACACATGTCTAGCCTGTCTTTTCCTACTGGAATCAGCAGCCCTTGTTGGATGAGTTTGGCTGTAGACAAACCCATGTGCTGTGTGAGAGGGCAGGCTGGGGAAAGGGGCCTCATTTCTGTGCACATGTAGTACCGCTGCTGCCCTAGTTCACAGGCTCTGTCCTTTTCTTTGTTGGATTATTATCAGGGCCTCCCAACTGTTTTCCCTGCCTCTGATCCAGCTTCCACTGTGCATCCAAAATTTCATTCAGAAATACCCATCTGTTGATGTCATTCCCCTGTTTAAAACCTTCCAGTGGTGCTACTCCTAGGATCAAGTCCAAACTCATTTGCGTGGCTTACAGGGCTCTGCAAGCCCCGGCTGCTGCCTCCCTCTCCAGCTTCTTCTCACTGGCATCCCATACCAGCCTCTCACTCTTCTCCAGATTTATCCTTTTGGCACTTTCCTGCCTTTACAACTTATGGCTCCTGCATCCGGCTCATCCTTCCTCACCTTTGCTGCCCATGGAAATACCCAGCTTAAGTGTGACCTCCTACTAGGATGGCTTCCCAGGGCTTGTTTGCTCCATCTTTTGCATTCTTGGGATTTAGTAGAGGATCGTGAGTAGAGTGTGGGCTCTGGAGTCACACTCACTGGTTTCAGTCCCAGCCTGGCCCCTTCCTAGATGTGTAACTGTGGGCAAAATGAATACCCACCCTCCTGTGCCTCAGTTTCTTCATCTGTGAACTGGGGATAGTATTAATGAAACTCCTAGGTTGTTGTGAAGATTGAAAGAGGTGCCATTTTAAAGTGCTTAGCCCATTGCTTAGCTGTAGTTAGCACTCAATAAATGTTACTTTGTATTGTTGTTGTTATACTGGCATGTTATTTATATCTCCATTAAGCTCCTATCACCTCATATATTTTTATATATCTGCCCTGCTAAACTGTGCGCTCCTTGAGGGCAGGTGCATATCTTGTTCACTTTTCTGGGCCCTGTTTGTACAGGTTTATAGTAAATGTTGGTTGAATGAGTTACTACTGCACACAGATTTGCCTTCAAAATGGGAATGGGCAACAGACAGAGTGAGGAATGCATAGAGTTGGGTTTGCAGATGATCACAGACCCAAAGTTGATGTGCCCTTGAGGTCAGCTGTTTTATCCTCCTCCATGCCTGAATCCCTTCTGCCACCTCCCAGCGCTTTTATGCTGCCAACACAGGGCAGGAGGCTATGTGAAAGTTAAGCACCAAGTTCGTGTCCGTTTTGGTTTTGTTTTGGACTGTAGGTGACATGTCTGAGAGTAAAGCCAAGAAGATAGAAATCAAGGACGTGGATGGGAGGACGCTGAATAAGCTGATTGACTACATCTATACGGCAGAAATTGAGGTGACTGAAGAGAACGTCCAGGTAAACTCAACCCCAGCTAATCGCTCACCACGCACTATTATTGCATCATTTCATTGAACCCTCGCGACAACTCATTTGGTAGCTGGAGAGGAAGCTAAAGCTCCAAAGAGGTTAGGTGACTTGCCCTGTGTCACATGGCCTTTAGTTGGGTGAAAGACCCTCACACCCGTGCCTGTATGATCATGGCACCCATACTCTTAACCGCTAAGCAGTCATGCCTCTAAATGAGCTTGGGCACCAGAGCAAAGTCTGTAACTCATGTTGGTTCAAACTCTGGGTGAAGGGTGACCCCACTTCTCCCCAGTCATGATCTCATCTCAGGGATTTTCACTGTGGATTGTGAGGCTGTTAAAAATTTTTCCTGTTTCAACGTAAGTCACCTGAGTTTCTTTGAGCACTCACGCTCAGAGATGGAGGTGCCAAGCACCAGGCCTGAGTCTCAGCAGGGGTGTGCGACCGTAAAATGTGTGCCTTTTCCTCCTTTGGCTGCCCTGCCCTCATCCTCAGCCATCTGGAGCCTTGAAAAGAGGAGCCAGCGAAGACACTGCTTCACCCAAAGGTGTGTGTCTTAATGGTTGGGGACATGAGGCAGCACCGGCATGCTTCACTAGGAGAGATGGTTGAGGGTGTGTGGCCCATTCTGGAACCTACAAACCCCTGGGCCAAACACAGACACAGGACATACTATTTCTTGTCATTAAGGGCCTTACTATTTCAGTAAAGTGCTGGAAGGTACATGTGATATGAAGGATTTTCCTTTTTTCTTTTTCTTAAAGCACAGTTCCACCTTCTTTATTGTGAGGCAGATACCTCTCCAGTGACCAAAATACCTATTTCCCTTTTCCAGAACACCACCTCCTTTATCAGGATCACGGTATTTGGAAGGCTGAGTTGGTAATCATTTTTTCATTCAATTCAACCCAGATGTTTGAGTGCCTCTTATATGCTGGGCACTTCGTTGGGCTACGTGATTGTAATGATAACAGGGGTGATTCCATTGCCTGCTGTCACTCAGTTTGTGGTCTGGGGGTGAAGACAGATGCTTGTCAAATCAGCACACAAGTAATGTCTGTGCACAGATTGTGATAAGTCCTTTGAGGTAGGGAACGTGGTATATAATTAGAGAGTATCAAGGAGACGCAATTTAGATGGGTGAGGGGATCTGGGAAGGGCTCTTTTGGGCGATAAAATTTAAGCTGAGGCTTGCTATGGTGAAGGGTACTTGTGAGGGTAAAGGGTAAAGGCAAGCTGAGGGTCTGAGGCACCCTGCGTTCGGGCCTCCGGAGCCTGCCTCTCAGTAGAGCCTGCCTTTGTCTCTGGCCTCTGGATAGACTTTCAGGTTGTACAGTGATCTAGTCTAATCCCCTTCCCCTTTTAAACTGAGGTATATACCCCATAAAACACACAGCCTTTGCAATTCATTTCTGGTCTTTTTCATCCAGAATGAACTCAGCAGGGGAGTGCTCACATCTTAGGTCTAGCAACAGAAACTAAACAGCTGAATGACTTTTGGGCAGTAACAGTAAGTGCAGAACAATTTGATATAAAGTGAGTATGGTGCATGTGTTGAAAAAACATATGAAAAGGTTAATATCAAACCACCATCACATTTATATTCACTTGGATACTTTGAAAAGTGATGTAAATATTGATATTTACAGAATGAAAGGAGTTATATCTTTTGCAACTCTAATGACCAATGCTAGATATCAACTGAAAAATGTACAGTGGGTTAATAATTTTTTAAAAAACCTTGCATTAGGGTATATCAGTAACTGTTAATCATATAGTGTAGTAGACAGAGTAATGACCCTCTCCCAAGATGTCCATGTCCTGATTCCTGGAGCCTGTGAATAGTTAGGTTCTAATTGTCAAAGAGCAGTTCACTGTACAGATGGAATTAATGTAGATCAGTGGACAAGCAATGGGGAGATGACCATGCATTATCCCGGTGGGTCCAGTAGAGTCACAGGGGCTCTTTGAAGTGGAAGATGGAGGTAGAATAAAGAGAATCAGAGAGATATGACCCGACACAAACTCAACTTGATGTTTCCATCTTTAAAGATGGGGGCCATGAACCAAGGAATGCGAGTAGCCTCTAGAAGCAGGAAAGGCAGAGAAACATATTTTCCCTTAGAGCCTTCAGAAGGAATGCAGCCCTGTTGACACCTTTATTTTAATCCAGAGAGATGCATTTGGGATTTCTGACTTCCAGAAGTATAAGAAAATAAATTTGTGTTGTCTTAAGCTACTAAGACAAAACCAAACACTTCCCCACCACCCCCTCCCCCCCAAAAAAACCGCACCCAACAACAAAAAAAAACAAACCAACAAATACAACACTGTAGGTGAGGTTGTAGATTGTATGAATTGAACCAGCTTTTTCTAACCTTTTTACCATGTATTTGTTGAATAACTTTCTTTCTCCCCCATCAAGTCCAAAGTATTTACAAACTTGGATAAGTAGAAGATGTTCCACTCTGGATCCTTATCGCCTGGCCGGGTATTTGTCTTTGTTGCTTTGGTCTAACCCAGTGGTAGTGTGTAAACACCATTATATGAAGGCAGGTAGCAGCAGATAAACTCATCAGAGTCCTCTATAGAAAGTGGCTTCACCACTGTTTGTTGTAAACCTACGTTATAGGGGTAGGGCAGGGGCCAGATCGAAGATGTGCAGGTTTAGAGGAAGAACTAGAGATGAGGCAGGAGTCGAGTCTGAAGGGAGGCCTGGGTCTGAGCCGTAGCTTCACCCCTGATCAAGAGTGAGTGCGCTTGTTCTAGCTCTGTCCCCGGCATGGTGTCTGTTTTCCCATCTGTAAAGTGAGGGCATGGGATTCAGTGAGCTTGGGCCAGAGAAGACACTTATTCTCTCAACCCATGATTTGTGTTCCCTCCCTTCTACTAGAGCCTCTCTGACACCCTCACTGACACCCTGCCTTAAGGATCCGTTTTCATAATTAGTAGCCGTTTTATTGAGTGGTCACACTGTCAGCCTTCAAATCCTGGCTCCACCATTTTCTAGATGTGAGATATGAGGCAGCTTACTTAATCTTTCTGTACCTCAGTGTCTTCATCTGTAATATGGGCGTAATAGCAGTACTTAATTTCATAGAGTTAGTGTGAGGATTAAATGAATTAATATAGATAAAGCCTTAGAACATTGCTACCCTGTGCCAGGCAGATAGTATGGGCTCTGTGAGCGCTGTGAGCACAGAGACCCTGTCACTGAGGAGCACATGGTCTGAGAGTAGAGATGCATGGCTAGGCAAATAGGTACTCAGCAGTGTGGAGGATGGGGATGGTCATGGGGGCAGCATCACTGAGGAGGTGTTGTGTGGGCCCCATCTTGAAGGAGTACTGGGTGGTCAGGCCTTCCTCCTCTGCCTGCATGCCTGTGTCCCCATTGGTACATGAGCCCCTAAAGGGGCCTGCTATGTTCATTTGTGTGTGTGTGTGGTGAGGAGTGGGGCACGTGCAGGGGCTCCAGTGGAAGGCACAGTGTGGAACCTTTAGGGAACTGCGTGTTGCTTGGAATCCATGGGATATACTAACTCTGTTTACATTTTTCCTCCTGACTTTACAATGTGGTTTGATTGGGGCGACCTCCAGGAAAACAAAACAAAAAAGGTTGAGAAGAGAAAGTTTAGATCAAAACATGGCTGCTTCTTCATGCTGTGACGTATCTGCTGAGGCAGTTGCTCACAAGCTGTAAAGACAACCTTTGTTGAGGATTTGGTTCCCTGAGGAGGTGAGCCTGGAGGCCCTGGGGCTCCCCTGAAAGCCTGGGAAACAAGGATCAGAGTCTGGGGCTTGGTTAAATGGCTCCCAGCGCTCCACTCTTAACCCCTTCCCAGGCACACAGGCACTGGACAGACTGAATTGCCTTTCCCTGGTGGAGGTAACAGCCATCATAGCTGACACTTACTAATACTCATTGAAAGCCAAGCATGTGGCAGTCACTTCACATGCATTATTTCACTTAATTACATCACCACCAAATGCAAGTATTCTAGTATGATCCCTCTTTCACAGTGGAAGAAGCTAATGATCCGAGTGGTTGAATAAGCGGTAGCGTTAAGATTTGAACCCAGCTCTCTCCGTCTCACTGTGCTCTGTTGACATGGGGAATTTGAGTTGCTTGTTAAATGAATGATCAGAATCTTGACTTCCGCTCCTAATTTTAATAGTAATAAAAAGCAGTTTAACTGAGCACTCCCTATGCACCAGGCTCTCTGTTGGCTGCTTTAAGTGTATTACTGCATTGGATTCTCACAACAAGCCTCGAAGGCAGTGCCA